>NC_072390.2:81453125-82054687 GCF_028885625.2 Pongo pygmaeus | reverse complement strand
AAGTGTTCATCATTGGATGAACAGATAAAGAAAATGTGGTATATATACACAGTGAAATACTATTCTGCCATAAAAAGAATCAAATCCAGTCATTTGCAGGAACTTGGATGGAAGTGGAGGTCATTATGTTAAGTGAAATAAAATAAACCAGGCACAGAAAGACAAATATTGCATGTTCTCACTCACATGTGGCAGCTAAAAAAGTGGATCTCATGCAGCTGGAGAGGATCATGGTGTTTCCTAGAGGCTGTGAAGGAAAGGAGGGAGAGAGGTTGAAGAGAATTTGATTATGGATACAAAGATACAATTGGATAGGAGTCAGTTCTACTATTCCATTGTACAGTGGGGAAATTACAGTTAACAGGGATTTACTGTACCTTACAAAATAGGTAGAAGAGGAGAATTGTCATGTTTCCAATACAAAGAAACACAAATATTTGAGGTCCCAGATATTCCAACTACCCAGGTTTGATAATTACACATTGTATACACATATCAAAATATTGCATGTACCCCCAAAATACGCCCAATTGTGATATATCAATAAAAACAAACGAAACAAAAATAAACAGTAAAATTTTAAAAATTAATTAAAAAATAAGGAAATCCTGTCATTTGTCACAACATGGATGAACCTGGAAGAATTATACTAAGTCAAATAAGCCAGACCCAGAAAGGCAACTATTGCACGATCCCACTTACAGGTGGAAACAAAAAAGCTGAACTCACAGAAACATAGAGTAGAAAAGTGGTTATCAGGAATTAGGGGTAGGAGGTAGAAAGGGGTGATTAATTTTGGTCAAAGGGTATGAACAAATTGTAAATGACAGATAATTTGATCTCAAAATTCATGTTTCACAAGTTTGAGAGCCACAGTTCTCTGATTAGTTGATAAGAAAACTTGTATGCATAGGGTTGTGAGTGGTTCCTTAGCAGTCAGAGAGACTCTGTGATTTAGGAAAGACTGTTTATCATCTTTAAAGAAGATAAATTAAACTTTAAATCTTTCTGTCAGAGACTGTCCTTGAAAAATTTATCAAGGTAGGTAGTTCTGCAAGAAATTAAAATCATAGCTCGAATTACAGTAATTTTGCAAACATAATGCATTTTCTGAGCGCTCTAATTACTTCTTAATTATTTTATATCAATAGAAATTAAGAAACCCTAGAGAAGAAGAGGTATGAGAATCTATAAATAGCGATACCATGTCATTCCCAAGTTAAAACTTGTTTAGAATGCAAACGGTGTTATGCAATTTAAAGTTAAATAATTTTGACATATTCATGTATTAATTGATGAATTCATTTTATTAAATTTGTGGATCTACAAACTAATTTTATTCAAAACTATTAAAATCATATTGTTAAAATATTTAATAACATCCATTTGCATTAAAGAAAACTACAGAAAATCTTTACTCTTTTCAAAGATTCATCTTATTGTTGGAGAATTTATAATTTTGACAACTTCAATTAAATCTTTTCTATAACCATATTATTTTCAAAGGAAAAAAAACTCTTACAGGCTAAATGGAATTCTCTAAAATTTTCTCTTTTGCAATGAAGAGAGTAAATGAAAATCAATGTCACAATCTAGACAAATGGCAGAAATCAGTGTCATCCTTGGAGACCCATGGAGACAGAGGTGGAATGTTTTGTATAATATTGCAAAAATATATATAATATACAGAACAGAGTTGGCACAGTGCTTGTGTCACTGTACTCAGTAAATGGTAAATATATTAATAATATTTTATTTGATTTTCCTAATTTTTAAAATTGCAATAAATGGTTGAATTTGCATCTCCAATATCAGCAAAAAACTTCACCCCAAACCAAACATGGCATCAAAGCTGATAGTTGGATGTATGTTGACTGTAGCTCCACAAAAACAACCAAGATATATCTCCAATAGCAGATTCTGTTCTGTGCAATATATGGGATCTTTGTTAGAGAAAATTAACATATAGTTTTAGGTGTACTAAACAACCATCTCCATAAACTTATCTTTTGCAGATGTATAGGAACTGGTTTAGAAAAGGAGAAAATCATCTATTTGGGTACATACAAAGAAACACATTATAATTTAAGCTGAAAAATACAAATTTACCACAGCTACTCAGGAGGTTGAGGCAGGAGAATGGCGTGAACCCGGGAGGCGGAGCTTGCAGTGAGCTGAGATAGCGCCACTGCACTCCAACCTGGGAGACAGAGTGAGACTCCATCTCAAAAAAAAAAAAAAAAAAAAAAAAAAAAAAAAAATTTACAGGATGGGCATGCTGGCTAATACCTGTATTGCCAACAGTTTTAGAGGCCAAAGCAGGAGGATCCTTCGAGATCAGGAATTCAAGATCAGTCTGGGTAAAAGGGCAAGACCTCTTATCTACAAAGAAAAAAAAAAAGTAGCCAGCCATAGTGGCAGGCCCCTGTGATCACAGCTACTCAAGAGGCTAAGGCAGCAGCATATCTTTGAGCCCAGGAGGTTGAGGCTGCAGTAGCCATGATTGCACTCTGCTGGTGTCTGTGACTTAACTGGTGATGTGACCCTGAACTTCATGTCAGATCGTTCTCAGGCCAGGATTACTGCACTTGTCTTCTATCATTAAATTTGAACTATTGAGTATCAAGAACATCCAAGTGGACCAAAATGGTACCAAACATAGTTATTTCTGCCTTCAGTCTGTAGTAACAGCTCTGCTTCTAATTAATGATCATTATCTGTTAACCCTACCGAGATGATAACCTACCTGCCTGCAGGTCCCTTAGCACAAGTCGACCTAAGAGTCTGGTGGTCACCTACAGTTTATGGTGAAAGGGAGCTAGTTAAGATGCTAGACTTTAAGAACTCTTGTGTATTTCCGCTTGCCTTTTGATGCCTTTGTCTTTTTTAAATTTCCACCGAGATGCTACACGCTAACCCAGTGTGATCCCCAGATTAAGCATATTTGGCGTAGACTTCAGCCTAAACTCAGATAAGAGCCAAACCTAGACAGGTTCATAGCTTGAAGAAGAACCTCCAAATTAGTCTCAGCCTAGATTACCTGGCCCAATCAACCCAAAATTGAATGTGGAATAAAGGATGTGTCTAAAGCTACAGAATTTTGAAATGGTTTGTTACACAGAGAAAGCTAACTAATACAGAAATTAATACCTGGAAGTGGGTTGCTGCTGTAGCAGAAACCTATATTTAGCAGGAGCATTTCTTTTGGAGCAGTGTGGCTAGAGGTGAGAAACCAAATAAAAGGCTGGATAATGAGAATGAAATTTTTATAAATGTTTGTTTGGGAAAATGACTAACCAAACTATTTGGGAAAATGACTAACTAAACTATTTGGGAAAATTGTCATATGTAGTTATTTTTGAAAGAAAATATATATTTGGCATATTTTTAGACTACATACAAGTAACTTCTGGGCAGAAAGTGATAGAATAAGCACCTGTGGTTGACAGCTGAACACAAACCTGGGTAAGGAGCCAAGACCAGGTAGAGTCAAGGAGTGTGGAAGAGCTGTCCCCCTATGTCAAGATGACTGAGCTCTTAGTTAACCAAGAAACTTTTCTGCAATATCAGATGACATTCTAGTAAACTACCGACGTTTAGAGTGGATTGTAATTCAGAAAAAGCTAATCCCTATGTGAAAGAAGAATGAGACAATTGAACTATTCTAAATTTACTGTTGTTGCTCATTAAACAATGCTTCATTTTAAAAAACATTGTAGCCTACAGATGTAATAAAAGCTTGGAAACCAGTGGAAAATAACATTAAAAAGTGATAGAAAAAAGTAGGAAATTAGGAAACAGTGATTGAAATGTAGAGAAAATGGTATATTGAGGTAAATGGTATCAAGTAGGAAGATAATTTTGTGAAAGAAAGAAGCATGGAGGCTGGACAAACATAAGTTGAGGAAAGAGAAAGTCATCATGAAGGTATTGGAAAAAGAGAAAGTATGGCAAGAAAGGCACAGGAGAACAATTAATGACACTCAAGAACATTCTGTGAATGTGAGGTTGCATAGATTCACTTAATCATAGTCTATAAAACAATATGAAATTATATTAAAAAAGGATTAGAGTTAGTAAAATTCTAGACAACTGACATTTTTTGAAATACTCTGCTAAGTTCTGAGAAAGGCATAAATGCTCTGCCTTTAAGTCTAAAACATAAATTCACAAGGCGCAGAAATACTAAATTAATATGAATAACAGAATGGTCAGTTGCATGCAGAATAAATACATGTTTCCCCCAATGTTTTTCTTTTGTTTCCAAATAATTTTTTCCAACACAGTAAACTCTGTAGTCACACAATTTCTACTGTATTAGGAAAAAACAGACACAACTCAATTTTCTCATCCTCTATCAGAAAATACTGTTTCTTTCGTGTATAATTATTGCATGGCAGATAATCTGGCATGTCGCCTCTATTGTTCTTTTGTTTAAAAGCTGTTTAAATGACTCATTATGGATGTGTTACCAGTATCTTGCTTTCTGTGGCCTGCGATGATTTCCAGTGAAGTTTAAAAATAAATAAATAACAAGGAAACTTTAAAAAATGCATTGGCCTGTTGCTTTGGGGTTTGGAGTAACCATAGCAAAAATGCTTTGTTGGCTGATTTCACGTTATGGACTGGGCTCTTTTCTCCAAGCACAGTCATAAAATTGCTTTGCCATTTTTTTCAATTACCAATAAAACCCGTCAAAGAGCCATGCTCGAAAGTGAGTCATTAGCTGAAGTCAGCTCTTTTATTTATATTTAGTGGACCCACAGTACCTTTAGCATTTAATATTCCAACCAAGATGTAAGCATCCAAACAATTATATATTGCCCCAAAGCCATATAATGCTTTAAACATTTTTATTCACCTGCTCCCAATATCATCTATTTAGATAATTCTAAAAAGAGAGAAAACTAATCATTTTCTATCGCAGATGCTATTTTAGGGAAAATATCTGTCATACGACAAACCACCATAATATTTGAAGCATAGTATATAATGTAAGCATATGCCAGTCCAACAGAACTGTGTTTATTAAGGTACTTAGGAGATGTTTTGGTTGGTTCTGTGAAAGAAGCTAATGTATGTGCTGCAAAATTAAATAGTATGAAGATTTTCTCATGACAAAAATGAGGACATACAGCACCTGTTCTTAATTATTAGTGTTGGTGGCAAGAAGGTTGTCACCCATGATCTGCAGCATTTTCAGCATCAAATAAATATGAGAGTGCAGAAGAAGAGTGCTAGATAAAACAATGACTACAGAGGAGGAAAAGAAATACCTGGTGAAATGCCACTTACCGGACAAAAGGGTATGAAGGATGGTGGCGCAGAGCCTGAATGATTTCCACACTGAAAGAACAACTTGTGAAATGCCTGGAGCAGTGTCCTTGTCTATTCAGCATATACCTGAACTGTATGATGATGGCAAAGCAGATCTGCTTCCCTACAAATTTCAAAGAATCATAGACCCCCAGATAAGAGAGGAGACTACACATGCATCCAATCTCCATATTTTGTAGACATATGGCAAAATAATACATTTTGTTCACCATGGCCTTACCCTGTTATAGTGGTTATCTGTGATTATACTTTGAAAGCAGCAGACTCCAAGGGGCCCAAAATGTGTAAGGTAAACTGCCATTTAAAAGCAAAGGCAGGCTTCCATTGTCATGATTATTTACATGTCCGTCTGTACTCTGCACCGTGGAATTTTTGTGCATTATCCATACAAGTCAGCTAACACACAATGGTTTAGTGAAAAGAGTAGTCTTTGAAATAAGGCAAAGCAAAATGAAAATCATCAGCCATTGTCAGGAGATGCAAGCTTTTCTCCATCAGTTAAGTAAAGCTAACAATACATATGAGACAGGATTATTGAATGGAAGACAATCAATAACGTGGAAATTCTTTCCATACTCTGGGAAAATGGTATTTTACAATAGTTGGCTTCCTTTCCATTTTCTTAGTGCCTTCTTACAAAATACATGTCACAAGTCTATGATCTAACTACAAAATTGAGGTGAAGATGCTATTGATTAAAAAAATATTCTCTGGAATTTCTATGAAGTTTAGAATGATTTTTGATTGGAGAAATAAATTCGTAGATATTTAAGAGTAACTAAATAAATCAGGATGAGATTATGGACAGCACGGTGTCTGATAATAGTGACGCTATTCAGCATAAAAGAAAAACAAAAGTTGGACTTCCTTGGGTAATCAAGGAAAAAGTTAATGTGGAAGGCAATGGAAAGCAGGGCCAAACAGGCAGCATGCTCTATGACATTTACTTTACTGTAAACCACTGCATTAATTCTTATATGGATTGTTGTATCTAATGCATTTTTAGTGTTACCCTCTTGATAAATTCTGAAGCTGTGCAATATTTTGTTTTTTTAAACAATTTTCAGTATTTTATCAGTTTAAATAGAATAAAATGTTTAATATTTCCTTATAGTATATAAATATTGCAAACACATATATTCAGCTATGATGCAAACAATATTAAAAGATCTGTAAAAAATGTCACCATGGTTGCAGGAAAAGGAAGCGAGTAATATCAACATTCAAAACTTTTTTTTTCCATTTTATTTTTATTTCATATTGGCTAACTGGTTACTTTGTGTATTTATTCTAACAAGGCCCCAAACAAATTAAAAACAAAAAGCCTCTTGATCTCAGTTCTCCATATTTCCTGCTCTTCTGGCCTTTTCCATTTATAAATTATACAAATATTCAAACAAACAAGCCAATCACTGTGGGCTAATCATTAATTTCTCTCTTTTCTTCAAACCACATTCAATTCATTGACAAATGCTTTTAGCTCCACCACAAAAATGCATCCTGTTCCAAACATTTTTGTTTCAGTTATGACATACAGCAGAACAAGTTCTTTCTTTCTTTCTTTAAACTTATAAATCACTTTATTTGGGGGAACACATAAAGATTATATATTCAATATTATGTCTTATTTTGTGGGAACACAAATGTACTAGGTATGATTTGACATGTTCAAGAAACTGAATACGTTGACCTAAGAAATTTATTTCAATGCTTTTGTAAATTTTAGTGTTAATGGAACTAAAAGAAGAAAGATATGAACACCATTTCTATTTCCAAGTGTTTTTTGTTTGTTTGTTTGATTGGTTTTGTTTTTTTACTTTTATTTTAGTTTCAGGAGTTACATGTGCAGGTTGTTTCTACAGACAAGTTGCATGTCATGGGGGTTTGGTGTGCATATTTCATCACCCAGATGATAAGCATAGTACCCAACAGATGGTTTTTTGATTCTTATCTTCCTCCTATCCTCTACCTTTAAGTAGGCCCTGGTGTCTATTATTTCCTTGTTTCATGTGTATGTACTCAGTGTTTAGCTCCTACTTATAAGTGAGAACATGTGGTACTGAGTTTTCTGTTCCTGTTAATTTGCTTACGATAATGGCCTCCAGCTCCATCCATGTTGCTGCAAAGGGTGTTAGCTCATTCGTTTTTATAATTATATAGTACCCCGTGGTGTATATGTACTACATTTTCTTTATACAGTCTACCATTGATGAGCATTTAGGTTAATTCTATGTCTTTACTAATGCATTTTTTTTTTTTTGAAATGGAGTCTCACTCCATCACTCAGGCTGGAGTGCAGTGCAACCTCCACCTCCCGGGTTCAAGCTATTCTCCTGCATCAGCCTCCAGAGTAGCTGGGATAACAGGCGTGCACCACTATGCCCAGCTAATTTTTGTGTTGTGCTTTTAGTAAGAGAGACAGTGTTTTACCATGTTGGTCTGGCTGGTCTTGAACTCCCGACTTCAGATGATCCACCCGCCTCAGCCTCCCAAAGTGCTTGGATTATAGGTATGAGCCACCGCACTCGGTCGTCTTTGCTATTTTGAATAGTGCTGTGATGAGCATACACATACATGTGTCATTATGCTAGAATGATAACATATTCCATTAGTGTATACCCAGTAATGGGATTGCTGGTTGAAAGGTAGCTCTGTTTTAAGTTTTTTGAGAAATCACCAAACTGCTTTTCACAGTGGCTGAGCTAATTTACGTTCCCACCAGTAGTGTGTAAGCATTCTCATTTCTTCAAAGCCTCGCCAGCATATGTTATTTTTTGACTTTTTAGTAATAGGCATTCTGATTGGTGTGAGATGGTATCTCATTTGCTTTTGCTTTGCATTTCTCTAATGAATATAATGTTGAGCTTTTTTCATATATTTGTTGGCCATAGATATGCCTTGTTTTTAATGTCTGTCCTTTGCCCACTTTCTAATAGGGTTGTTTTGTTCTTGTTAATTTGTTTAAGCTCCTTATAGACACTGGATATAAGACCTTTGTCAGATGAATAGTTTTCAGATCTTTTCTCCCAATTTTTGAGTTGTCTATATACTCTGTTGGTAGTTTATTTTGCTGTGCAGAAACACTTTAGTTTAATTAGGTCCCATTTGTCAATTTTTGCTTTTGGTGTCTTCCTCGTGAAATCTTTCCCGATGCCTATGTCTAGAATGGTATTTCCTAGGTTTTCTTCAAGAATTTTTATAGTTTTGTGCTTCATATTTAAGTCTTTAATCCATATTGAGTTGGTTTTGTATACGAGGTAAAGAAGTGGTCCAGATTCAGTCTTATGCATATGAGTAGCCTGGTATGTCAGCACCATTTGTTGAATAGAGAGTCCTTTCTTCATTGCTTCTTTTTGTCAGCTTCGTCAAAGATCAGGTGCTCGTATGTGTGTGGCTTTCTTTATGGGCTCTCTATTTTGCTTCTTGGATCTATTTGTAAAATTTTGTACCAGTACCATGCAGTTTTGTTACTGGATTTTAGTCTTGTAGTATAGTGTAAGTTCAAGTAATGTGATTCCTCCAGCTTTACTCTTTTTGCTTAGGATTGTTTTGGCTCTTGGGGCTCCTTTTTGGTTCCATATGAATTTTAGAATATATTTTTCCAATTCTGTCAAGAATGTTCTTGATAGTTTGATGGGAATAACATTGAATCTGTAAATTGCTTTGCACAGTATGTCCATTTTAACAATATCGATTCTTCCTATTCATGAGCATATAATGTTTTCCCATTTGTTCATGACATCTCTGATTTGTTTCAGCTGTGTTTTGTAATTCTTGTTGTGGAGATCTCTTACCTCCCTGGTTAGCTTATTCCTAGGTATTTTATTTTTTGTGGCTATTGTGAATGAGACTGTGTTCTTGATTTGGCAATCATTAGTGTATAGAAATGTCACTAAATTTTCTACTGAAGTGGTTTATCAGATCTAGGACTTCTGGAGAGAGACTGTGGGGTATTCCTTTTTTTTTTTTTGACAGAGTCTTGCTCTGTCGCCCAAGCTGGAGTGCAGTGGCATGATCTCAGCTCACTGCAACCTCTGCCTCCAGGGTTTAAGCAATTCTCCTGCCTCAGCCTCCCAACTAGCTGGGACTACAGGTGTGTACCAGCATGCCGCATGCCTGGCTTTTTTTTTTTTTTTTTTTTGTATTTTTAGTAGAGACAGGGTTTCACCATGCTAGCCATGCTGGTCTCGAACTCCTGACCTCAGGCAATCTGCCTGCCTCGGCCTCCACAAGCTCTCGGATTACAGGCATGAGCCACCACACCCAGCTGACTATGGAGTTTTCTAGGTATAAAATCATATTTTGACCAAGCAGAAATAGTTTGACTTTCTGTCTTCCTATTTCCTTTCATTTCTTACCTGATTCCTTTCATTTCTTTTTCTTACCTGATTTCTCTGGCTAAGACTTCTAGTAAAAGTTGAATAGGTGTGATGAGAGTGGACATCCTTGTCTTGTTCTGACTCTCAAGGGAAATGCTTCTAGCTTTTGCCCATTCAGTATTATGTTGGCTGTGGCTTTGTCATAGATGGCTCTTATTATTTTGAAGTTCCTTCAGTGCCTAGTTTGTGGAGAGTTTTTAACATGAAGGGATGCTGAATTTTATTGAAAGCCTTTTCTGCCTCTATTGAGATAATCTTGCGATTTTCATTTTCAGTTCTGTTTATGTGTTGAATCAAATTTATTGATTTGCATATGTTGAACTAATCTTGCATCCCAGGAAAAAGCGTACTTGACCGTGGTGGATTAAATTTTTGATGTGCTGATGAATTCGGTTTTCTACCCCTATTTTGTTGAGGATTTTTTTCATCTGTATTCATCAAAGATATTGGCCTGAAATTTTCATTTTTTTACTGTAACTTTGCCAGGTTTTGGTATCAGAATGATGCTGGCCTCATAGAATGAGTTGGGGAAGAGTCCCTCCTCCTCAATTTTTTGGAATAGTTTCAGTAGGAATGATTCTATCTCCTTGTTGTATATCTGGTAGAATTTGACTGTGAATCCATCTGGACCTGGGCATTTTCTGGTTGGCAGGCTTTTTATTCCTGATTCAATTTCAGAACTTGTTATTGTTCTATTCAGGGAAACGCAAGTTCTTTCCATCAAGTCTTGTTAAGTAGCCTCTTCCTAACTCCAGAGTAATTCATTTACTACATAGTGACTAAAGTGTTCTTTTGAAAATAAAAATTGCATAACTTCATTCCCCTCTTTGTTCACTCTGACTATGTGACTCTGCCCTTCTTTCTGTTCTGCAAACATGTCAAACATGTTCCTGCCTTAAGCCTTTTCTCCATACTGTTCCATTTTTTCTCCAATGCTGTTTTCGCAGAATGTGGCTTGAGGGGCTCGTTCTCTACTTCAAGTCTCAACTCAAATATCACCTACTCAGAGAATATTTTCCTATGATACTGTCTTAATGGCCCTTCCAATTACATTCCATGTCATCATTTCTGTTTCATTATAGTGTAGATCACTTGTGATTATCTAAAATAGTCTTAACGTCTCTCCTCATTTTAATGCCATCTGTTAGAAAGCAAGGTATTTCACACTCTTGCTTATAGTCTAGAGGCTAGCCTGTCACTCACTATTTTGTGAATACTGGAAGAGGACTCAATACTCTTGGGTCAGAAATAAAGATTTTACTACTTATGACACACCAAGTGCTATGAGTTTCATCTTGAGTCAGCTCCTCATTCCCCCACCCCCTGCATCCTACCCCCCACCAATTTTATGGGTCCTAGGCAGAGAAGCACAGGTGAATGATACACAAATTGTGGATTTGTATCACACATAAGGAATTATGAGCTTAGGGAGTCCAACTCTTTTATAGTGGGCTATTAGCAAGCACTCTTTATATGCTGCAAAGAAAATGCTGAGGAATGGCTGGACAAGGAGCAGTCAGGGCCTTCAGTCTTGGCATTCTCAGGGAGAAAATGCAAGGATTCAAGTCTCATAACTGATTGCATCTTCCAAAATTCCATCCCTTAGCCTGAAAGATTTTTGAATAAACTTGAATTTTAACATGAGTGTGTCATTCCATCAAGTATTCTTATTAATTTGGCCAGAAGGTGCTGGAACAAAATCCATTTAATTTGTTCTATATAGCATTTAATTAAGGCTACTGTCCATAAGACTCAAAAACGAGCAAAATGAGGCTAGCCAAATGAGGCCAAACCACAGTGTTGAGTTTTCGAAGACACCCTCCCGAAGGATGAAGACACAGCAAACTGTGCATAGATCCAAAATGGTGGTGGGGAAGAGGAAGGCTTTGCCATGTACTGTAAGGTAAGTCTATTATCCTTTACAATGGATGGAAGGGGGACTTGCCAATCTTTGGTGACGCTATCAAAAATTCTCTGGAACAATAGCCCAAAAAGCAACACTTGTCTCCCCTGAAGAAATATATGCACCACTCAATCTTTATAGAATACATGACCTGAAGGGGCACAGCTCATGTTGGCTCAGTGTTTCTTATTTAAACTGGATTTGGATTGCCAAACATTGTTTAGGGTAAGCCATGTAATTATCAATTTGTGGTTGTAGCCCAGTAGCCACATACAGCATAAACCCACACTGCTTAGGCATAAAGTATATGGATTTGTATCAGGTAGATTTAAACAAAGCTGGTCTGGTGTCATGTTTGTACGCATACTAGGGAGATCCACATTTAGGAGAGACTGGTGATGGTACCAGACACAGCATGATAGATCAGGAAGTTTATTATTATTATTAGAAGTAGTACTAGCAGTAGTAGTAGTAGCAGTTTGAGTTTTCATAGCAGGTGAATGGGGGTTTTAATCCAAGAAGCAGGTTTAATTGCCAACTACAGCTACTGCTTGACTCAGGAGGAAGGTAGAATTCTTTAGCCTTCAATGCCTAGTTTGCTCTTCACCTTGTGAGCTTAATGCATTCCTTTTCCATGCGTCACACAATTGGTGTAAATTGTCCCAGTCATGATAAGCCTACTATTTCTCTAATAGTCCCCTTCTCTAACTGAGACCTTTCATCTAACTAGTCAGGTTCGAGAGGATCAAGGAGGTTCTAACAAAATTGACAAAGACTCATAATCTCTCATTGGCCTGTGTGGGACACTGCTGGGGAACCTGACAAATGGCACACACTACCAAGTATTCATTGTCTGTAATCTAGGATGATGTCAATCTAGAATGAGAACCAGGTGAATGAACTGAAGGTAAGTTTTACTCCCTCAAGCCGCTTTTCCCTGGGCTGTTTTCCAGAAGGTTATGTTTACCCGGCTGTCTCGAGATTGCTGCCAGGCGAGAAAAGAGGCGTTACAAGCAAAAATGCTCATGTTATAACAATAAATTTTTAAAATAAGTCTTCCTATACCCCATCTGCTTTGTGCCTGATCATTCACGACATTGTGGCCAAGAGAAGATGATCTCTTTATGGGCATACCGCCCTCAGTAATCAAATTAACTTTATTAAAATCTTTGCACGGAAAAGAGACCAAGACAAAAAAGGGTTTTTGTACCGATTTGTGAGGAGCTGCTCAACAATACCAGATGTCTGTGAATGATAAGAAACATGGAATGTTCATCAAATTCCTTTTACTTTTGGCCCTTTATTGAGTGGAATTTGAGATGAAGGGCACCTTTTTGTCAGATTGTAAATGGTTTATAAATCTTAAAGCCTAAAACCGTTTATTCTGAAGTGTTGTAATGGTGTAGCTTGGGTCTGCTGATTGGATTATAAAAGCAACAGTATCAACAGTAGGGAGGCATGAATGATAGTCCTGAGATAAGCTTAAGGGTTTGATGTAGTCAATTTTCCAGGATCAGGCAACAACAATACCCTGTGCCACGTGACCTCTTTCACTGCATAACAATCTAGAATTTCATAGAAGCCACAAATATGGCATGCAGTGAGAAATTCAATATCTGACACAAAGTTTTTTATTCTGATCCAGTCAACATTTTGTTGTCCTGTCGGGTGAGGTATTTGATCCAGGAAGCAAGGATGGCAATCTGAAAAGCGGAGTCTTGATCAGCAGTTTGAAACCACTCAGTCTTCTTAGATAATTGGCTTTCATCATGGGCACCTGCTTGAGTACCCAGGCTGTCTTATCAATAGCTGTAATTTGTTTCCACACTTCACATCACCAAAGAGGGATATCTTAATCTGACTATCATCTTCCAAGTAATAGGCCAGTAAGCTATGCTATTGCCAACAACTCAAGAGTCAGTAAAATATGTGTCATGCATGATCTACAGAAGGATTTCTGAAGCAAGAGTCATACTTTTTCAATCAGCTTATTATGCTGATTAGCTCTGACTACAGTGGGTCTCCCAGAATTGTCCTTGGAGCCAGACAGCGGGCGTCATCAGCTTTTTACTTATGAATACATTCAGACATTTAGGGGAGCCTCTATAAGCTGAGGTCTTCTTTTTTGTTGTTGTTTGTTTGCTTGTTTTTTTGAGACGGAGTCTCACTCTGTAGCCCAGGCTGGAGTGCAGTGGCACCATCTCAGCTCACCGCAAGCTCCGCCTCCAGGGTTCACGCCATTCTCCTGCCTCAGCCTCCCGAGTAGCTGGGACTACAGGCGCCCACCACCTCGCCCGGCTAATTTTTTATATTTTCAGTAGAGACGGATTTCACCGTGTTAGCCAGGATGGTCTCGATCTCCTGACCTCGCGATCTGCCTGCCTCGGCCTCCCAAAGTGCTGGGATTACAGGCTTGAACCCCTGCACCCGGCCTTGTTTGTTTTCTTGTGTGTTGCTTTCTTCAGGTAGAATTTTTTTTTTTTTAAGTTTTTCCCAAAAGCAGAGGTGACACTTTTCTTTTTTCTTCTTTTTTGAGACGGAGTCTCACTCTGTTGCTCAGGCTGGAGTGGAGTGCAGTGGCGCTATCTCGGCTCACTGCAACCTCTGCCTTCTGGGTCCACGCCATTCCCCTGTCTCAGCCTCCCGAGTAGCTGGGACTTCAGGCGTGTGCCACCATGCCCGGCTAATTTTTTGTATTTTTGGTAGAGACGGGTTTTCACCGTGTTAGCTAGGATGGCTAATCTCCTGACCTCGTGATCCGCCCGCCTCAGCCTCCCAAAGTGCTGGGATTACAGGGGTGAGCCACCGCGCAGGGCGGCTGATACTTTTTTTGTTGTTGTTAACCTGTAATTCTGCTGGTCTAGGCTGGCCATATTCTAAAACATGTTATTTTAACTTGGCAATTGAGGCTTATTAGGCCTTTTTATTGTTAGTGGTGGAGTCTGAGTTGACTCAGCAAGTTAGGTACGTGGTGATGCCGGACTGAAAAATAGTCCGTTTAACCAAAAGATCAATATCGCATATAGATAGATCCACGTAAGAGAGAGGGACCTATGTTACCATAAAGAAGATAGCAGAAAGGGCTCATGACCACAACATCTAATAAACTTATCAATTCAGAAAGTGGAAATGTAGATCGTATTGTGCCATCCTGATGATACTGGCCTGATAGAATGACGGATGACCTGCTGGAAGGCACAGCGTGGGCCCGTGGATAGATTATATTAGACCAGAAGGGGGCTCTGTCCTCCAGGATGGAATATACATCTTGAATCAAAGGCCTTTATCTTTTGTGATCTGCTTGATTTAAAGCAATTATAAGTATTCGAACAGGTTGAAAGCAGCAGTTGTCTCTACTTAAAATTATCCCAATGACCTACTTGAGGAATTTGTGTATGTTCCCTAATTCTTCACTCTGTAGGTTTGGAGGTTCTTGTTATCAAAGGGAAAACAATTACATAATGTGATCCATTGCCTATGCCTGGATTCCTTATGTCAAGGAAGAAGCAGGCAAAAGAAGAGGCAGCATCTTGGCAGGACTAATTGGCTGTGGGCACCAGGAAAATGTATTTTTGCTGTTACCCAACTGGGATGGAAAAAGATAGATATATTTAGCACCTGCATGCTCTATATGGGTGCCTCCTGGTGTCCTTTTGCCCAATTTTGGTAGAAAATATGTAAGTGCAGCAACTCGATCCTCAGAAAGGCCAAGGGACCATGGGCTTATTCTGCTCTGGGATGAGTGTTGGTCATGGCCCTAGTACGTCATTATTGCCCAGCAGAAGTGCTAGCTTAGAGTGAGGGAAAGGAAAAAAAAGAAGTAGAAAAGGTAGGCAATGAACATTAGTTGTGGCTTCAAGATCAGCTGTAGCAGTGGGGCCTGGGGTTCACGCAGTAACTCTCCTCTATCTCTCAAGAAGAAAGACACAGTTGAGTCCTGGAGGAGCCACTTCTAGAACCTATGCAAGAATGTGGATCTGTAGACACAAAATGCAGATTGCGATGGGCACTGTGATTTGCCTCCAGTATTTCTCCTGAGGAATGAAGGACTTGTTTTCTTAGGTGCTAAGTCTGCTGTCAGAAACATTCTTTGTCTGTTCTATCTGCCTGCTCCCCCATAGAAAATGAGTACTCGCCTATATACAGTGGCTGATTCATGCTATGTATAAAGTCCTAGCCTTTGCTACAACCTGGGACAACTCTGAAGGAACATCCCATCTCCTGAACATTACATTGTCAGGAGCATTACATTGTCAGCCGAGGCATTCGTTGTGCCTGAATAGAATGTAGGCTTCTGTTTTGCCAAATCTTTTCTTCCTTTCTTTTCCTCAAATGTTGATCTCAAAAGTGCTTTTTAAACATGTCCTATATATTTATCTCTTTCTCAGAATCTGCTTCCAAGGAAACAAGCTTGGAAGACAAAATAGACACCCATATAACTATTAATTGTGAAAAACGCTGTAAGAGCAACTTAGAAATGTGGCTTTCATTGTTGAGAACAATCTGTAACAATTTTTGTTTATTGATTGTTTAATATAGTAAATATAAGCCAGTTTTGTCATAAATATAATGCCATTTTGAGTAACACTAATTGAAGTATAATGTTCACAGGAAAGAGAATAAGGAGTCACCCTTTCACACTGACTATTCTAAGACAAACCGGAAAACAAAGTCCTAGTAAGAAAAGCACTGAAAACCTTGGTTTACTAAACAATAAGTAAATTACTCTGAGTAATATTGAGCTGTTATTATGATAACAATAATTAATAGTAATTCATAAGCATATTTTATATTGACAATTTCAGAAAAGTAGCCTTAAAGTTAAATATCTTAGTAAAGAATAATAAAGGATTGGTATTTAATGTATGCAATAAATTATTTAAGAAAGTAAAAGAAAATATATTTTATACAAATAGATATCTTGAAAAGTCGATTATATATGCTGGTCTTGGTAAAATATAATCTCCTGAATATCCAATAGGTTGACAGCAATTTCAATTAATTAAAGGAAATGTATTGAAGATCATTTGACTTTGTGCTGCTTACAACATTGGAAAAATGATCTTAGAAGATTGAAAATTCACTTATTGACCTTTGAAACATCACAACAAAAAAGATATATTTAACTCATCTAAAATAATTTATAATGCCTAAAAATCTAAAATTAAATTTAAATATATTAATTATTTAACCTGAAATGTCACCTTAGAAAAACCAATTAGTCCCTAAAGAACATTTAATAACTAAAAGATTTCTGTTCTAAGACAAATGCTATCGTGTCCTTTTTAGTTATCACTCTTTGTATATATTGACTTATTAAGAGTTACAGATTAAGCTTAAAGGTCTAGTCAATATGTTTGAACTTGTATAAAAGACTGAAAATGGGACTGTGGGAAACACATTTAATCTGTACTACCAAGAAAATAAAACCTGACTTGCTTCATTATAGTTAGAGTGGGTAACACTGAATGTATTACTCAAATTCTCTATCAATCATGTTTGAGTGACAGTGGGAGGCAGAGACAGAGAGAGCTTTCTGAGAAACAAATCTAATGCAATCCAGTGCTCATTGAATTTACTTTAAACCTTTCTAAAGAGGGTTTACATTTGTAAAAGGACAATAGCTTATTTATTTAGCAATGAGAGGTGTCCTAAGCGTTTCGTTATTCTTATTGGATCTCATATAATTCAGGACATTAGTAATTAAAGTGCATGCACAGTACAGGGATACGGTGTGCAAATACCTAACAACTGTAAATCTGAAAAGAAAATTATATTTATATTTACATACATAATTCTATTAAAATGTTACTAATATAAAGGAAATATGTCATAACATTTATAAACAATACTTAAATATTGAAATTTAAATGCATATTATTCCACTTTTAATAATGATGTGCTTGACAACCAGCTCACAATGATATCTGAAAATTTAAGAATCAGCTTTCCTAGACTGATAAAAGTCAGCTCCAGCACATTATTGATACAAGGAAGACAAGTGAGTAATGAATATCTGTAGGAATAGTAACTCTGGTGAGGAAAATAAAGGACTGGGGAGAAAACATTATCTTTAATATTTGAAAGAGTGTATAAGGAAGAGGAACTGCCCTAATTTTGAATCTAGAGATTTGTTTGCAATCCCTGATGCAATGTAAGAGAGATTACCTTTAATTTAATGTAATACCAATCAAGAAAATTTTATCCTCAAAAATGTGCTCTGGAGAACCAGCTTCATTTGAAAAATGTAAGGAGCTTAGAAGTTGTCACTCCATACTTACAACAAGATAAAAGCTGAACTAATTGAAAAGCAACAGCTCTTCTTGGATGTATCAGAGAACTACGCTTGCACAGCAAACTATCACCCGCAAGTTTGGAAAGATGGAAAAATGCAGATAATCACAGTGAGATCTGCCTACCTGGGACAGAAGCCACTAGAGCCCTAAACTAGTAGGACAGTTAAATATTGATTTTGACATATCTCTCAAAGGCAAGTGTAGGTAAGAATGGAAGAAAGAAACAACTGGTTGCTCCAACCTTAGAACGAATCCCACATTTTCGTGAGATTTTCTCCATGAACTCCATATGTTCTTACAAATAAAAATGAGATAATATTCTTATGTATCTAGCAAGGGTAGGGGAAGAGCGATCATTATAGACTATACCCAGAACTTTTTCCATAACATAATCTGCTCTCCAAGGAAAATACAATACCAGAGTCTTACTCCAGCTGTGGGGAATTTATCCTCATATTCTAGCATGGTCTAGCCTTTCTGACTAAGTTAAAACTGGGGAGGCGGGTTAAGGAAGGATATAGGACTAGAGAAAAACTTGTGAAGCTTACAGCCCAGAGACACAGACTCATTAAAGACTAAGATTTTTTCATAAGATTATAGCTCCCACACCTCCCACACAACTTACCAGCACATCGATTGGCTCCGTACAAAAGTTCAATAACAGCTACAAGTTTCAGCCTGTTGCTGAGGAAGAATATATAGTGAAGCCCAAGGTAAAAAACAAAGACACTGAATATATTCAAAGCCTATGGTAGCTGCAACTATTGAAAACATTAAACAAAGCCAAACACTTAGCCAGATGAAATAAAACTTCACATTAAAGAGCAACTTACCTCAGTTCCTAAATCTGATACAAAATGTGTAGCTTTCAACCAAAAAGTAGAAGGCATGCCAAAAGGCCAAAAAAAAAAAAAAAAAAAAGTCCGAATGGAAAAAAACAGCATTAGAACTAGACTCAGATATGACAGAGATGTTAGAATTATCACACAGGGAATTTAAATGACTATAGGCCAGGCACGGTGGCTCATACCTGTAATTCCAGCACTTTGGGAGGCCAAGGCAGGCAAATCACCTTAGCCTGGCCAACATGGTGAAACCCCATCCCTGCCAAATATAGAGAAATTAGCCAGGTGTGGTGGCACACATCTGTAATCCCCGCTAATTGGGAAAATGAGGCACAAGAATCCTTTGAACCTGGGAGGCGGAGGTTGCATCAAGCTCAGATTGCACCACTGCACTCTAGCCTGGGTGACAGAGTGAGACTCTGTCTAAATAAATAAATCAATGAAATTTTTATAATAAGGGCTCTACTGGAAAAGTTGACAATATGCAATAACAAATAGGTAATATAGGCAGAAATATACAAACTGCAAAGAAGAATCAAAAAAATGCTGGCAATATAAAATGCTGGAACAGAATTGAAGAATGGCTTTGAATGGCAAATCTGTTACATACATGTCCAATGGAAGAATAAATCAGTTTAATAATAGAACAATAGAAATTCCCAATATGAGAGACAAAAAAAAAAACACACACACACACACAAAAAGTAAAACAGAATATCCAATAATTTTAAAACCAGGAGGAGGAGAAAGAATGGAAACTAAGAAGTATTTGTTTGCTTTTTCTAACTTTTATTTTAGGTTCAGGGGTACATGTGCAGGTTTGTTATGTAGGTAAACTCATGCCAGGAGGGTTTGGTGCACAGATTATTTTTTCACTCAGGTACTAAGTGTAGTATCCAAGTTATTTTTTCTGGTCCTGTCCCTCCTCCTACACTCTTTCCTCAAGCAGATCTCAGTATCTGTTGTTTCCCTCTTTGTGTTTTCATTATTTAGCTCCAATTTATATGTGAGAACGGGTGGTACTTTTTAATACTATTTTTTTAAATAACTATAATTTATATCAGATGGGTGATAAAATGTGTTAATATGATAATTAAAAACAGAGAAGGGAGAAAAAGAGGAAAGGGAGAAGAAAAAATCAAATTCAATGTATAGAAAATAGTTGTAAACATGGCAGATATTAATCTAGTTATATAGATAGTCATTTTCATATATATATATAAAATTTTTAATTTTGTTTTCTTTTTTGAGACGGAGTATAGGTCTATCTCTCAGACTGGAGTGCAGTGGCGCCATCTTAGCTCACTGCAACCTCTGCCTCCCAGGTTCCAGCAATTCTTCTGCCTCAGCCTCTCGAGTAGCTGTGATTACAGGCACATGCCACCACGCCTGTCTAATTTTTTTGTATTTTTAGTAGAGACGGGTTTCACCCTGTTGGCCAGGCAGTCTTGAACTCCTGACCTCAAGTGATCTGCCTGCCTCAGCCTCCCAAAGTGCTGGGATTACAGACGTGACCTACCGTGCCTGGTTGAATGGTTTTAATATACCAATTAAATAATTCATTTTTATATTTAATAAAATAATTAAGTTGCAACTATATGCTGTTTAAGGAAATTGATTCTAAATATTAAAACAGAGGTTAAAAGAATTTGGATGAGAAAAGATATCATTAACCAAAGAAAAGCTAAAATAACTATAATAATTTAAGCAAAGCTGATATCAGAACAATGAAAATGCTCAAATACAAAAATAGGCATTATGTAAATGATAAAGGGATCAATTCTTCATAACACATAACAATCCTTAACTTATATGCACCTAACAACAAAGCATAAAAATATATGGGCAAAAATTGGTAGAACTTCAAGATGAAACAGACAATTCTACTATTAAAGCTGGAAACTTCAAAAATTTTTTTCCAGTAATTTGAGTACATTTTAAAAATGTAGTACATGTGATCTGAATAATGCTCTCAATTATCTTGAGCTAATTAACATTTATAGAATACTTCATTTAACAATAGCAGAATATACACTCTGCTCAAGCTCACATTAAATATTTACTAAGACAGCATTTGGACTTAAGACATACCTTAAATACCTTAAATATTAAAACTCATGCAAAGTATGTTTTTAGACTGCAATATTTTTCTACTTTAATTGAATTAAACAACATAGAAATCAAGAAAAAAAGCATACCAAAAATGTTGAAAAACTCCAACATATTTTTAAATTACATAATAAAATTCACAGAACTTAATGGCCAAATAAGAGAAACTGAATATATTTTAATCTAGGGGAAAATGTTACCAAAATTTATCAAACATTAATACTTGGGGAATGGATATATAACAGTAGTTAGATAAAAAATTATGTACTTAAATGTGTATATTAAAAAAGAACAAAGATCTAAAAAATGTATATGTCTCTAGAAAACTAGCAAAAGAAGATAAATTTAGTTTTTAAAAAAGTAGAATAAATCTAATAATATAAATGAGAGCAGAAACAATGATATTGATAACAGAACAATAATAGATAAATAAACTCAAAATCTAGTCCTTTGAAAGGGCTAATGAATAAAACCCTAGCTAGACTAACTGGAACAAAGAGCAAGCAAGAGAGAGCAACTGTGTGGTATATATGTGTGTGTGTTTGTGTGTGTGTGTGTGTGTGTGTGTGAGAGAGAGAGAGAGAGAGGGAGAGAGTGAGAGAAAGAGAGAGAGATTTTATGTGAAAAAGTGAGATTACTTCTTTATCTTCTAAACATTAAAATGATTTTAAAAATATTTTTAAATGTTTGAAATAACTGTGTACCTCCAAATTGAAATAGTTACAGCAAACAGACCACTTTCTTGAAATAATCAGCAAAACTCACACAAAAAGAAAAATAAGCTCTTACTAGGTCTATATCTACTATGAAAATTGAATCAATAATTAATAACATTCCAAAATTATGCACTATACCTAGATTGTTTAACTGTTTTATATCAGAAGTAGAAGGAAAATTTCTTAACTCATTCCATGGGTCCAGCATTAACTTAATACCAAAAAGATACAAATGCATTACAAGAGAATTATCAACTGATATATTGTATGAATATAGATGCAGAAATCCTCAACAAATATTAGCAAATGAAATTCAACAATGTATTAACAAAGGACACATATTCAAAATCAACTAAAATATGATAACCAAGTAGGATTAATTCCAGGAATGCAAGTCCAGTTCAACATTCAGAATTCAATGGATGCTACCCATTAGATTAGCAGGTTTTAAAAAATCATAAGATGATATAAATTTATTTTAAAAATCTTTTGACAAAATCAAAATTCTCTTCTTATTAAAAACTTTCAACATACTATAAATTGAAACCTCCTAAGTTTGATGCAGAAATTTATAAAAACCTCCAATGAGTAATCATGTATAATGAGGAGAAACTAGGTGCTGTGCCCCCTAAGACAAAAAAAGAGGAAAAAGAAATGCACCTTTCTCCACTTCAACCCAGTATTATGATGAAAGTCCTAGCTAGTGTAAGAAGACAAGAAAACAAGAAGCTATACCAATTGAAAAGAAATAAATGTAACATTTACATGCTTCACAGGCAACATGACTCTCTATTAGAACATTTCAAAGAATCAACAATATAACTGTTAGACTTAATGGCAAGGTCACATGATACAAGGTTTATGTAAAACATTAATTGTTTCTTCTACAAAACCAATAAAAAAATTGAAATTTGAAATGTTAAAAACAAATCCATTCACAACAGCACAAACAAAAATGAAATATTTACAACATACATGCAAACTATATATGTGGAAAAATATAAAAATTGTGGGAAAAAACAAAAAGGATCTAAAATAGCGAACTCTACATGTTGATGGATTGTAATAGTCAACACTGTCAAGAAGTAAGTTCTTTCCATTTTAATCTATGGAGTCAATGCATGTACAATAAAAATTCCAGCAGGATATTTTATTGACACTGACAAACAGATTCTACAGCTTTATAGAAAGTCAAAAGGTCAAGAGTAGCCAAGACAATATTGAAAGAGAACAAAGTTGGAGGTCTTATATTACTGATTTCAAGACTTACTTTAAAAGTTCTATGATTAATACTGTTTTTTTTTTCTTTTTCTTTTTCTTTGTTCAGACAGAGTCTCGCTCTGTAACCTAGGCTGGAATGCAGTGGCGTGATCTCAGCTCACTGCAACCGCCACCTCCCAGGTTCAAGCTATTCTCCTGCCTCAGCCTCCTGAGTAGCTTGGGATTGCAGGCACCTGCCACCATGCCCGGCTTTTTTTTTTTTTTTTTTAATTTTTAGTAGAGACAGGGTTTCACCGTGTTGGCCAGGCTGGTTTCAAACCCCTGATTGCAAGTGATCCTCCCACTTCAGACTCCCAAAGTGCTACGATTACAGGTGTGAGAACTAATAGGCACATATTTCAACAGAACAGAATGGAAAGCTCAGAAATTGCCCCCCATGAATATCACCATTGAACTTTGAGAGAAGTGTAAAATTAATCCAGTGAATAAAGGATGTTCTTTTCAACACATGGTGGTGGGAAAATAATGGAGGTCTATTTGCAAAAAAAAAAAAAAAAAAAAAAAAACAGAATCTAGACACAGATATTACAATTTTTACACACACACCCCTTGACCCCCGACACACACATCTCAAAATGAATCAAAGAACTAAATGCAAACTGTGTAATTGTAAAGATTCTAAAAGAAAACGTAAGAAAAAATCTACTTAACTTCAGCTTTGGTGATAGAACACCAAATAAATAAGCCATGAAATAATAATTGATATTTTGAAGTTTATTACAGCTGAAAACTTTTCTGTAAATGACACTATCAAGGAAATGAAAAAAAATTACAGATTGAGAGAATATATTTGCAATATATTTGCAAAATATATATCTGGTTAAGAAAAGGACACATTCAAAAAATCTTAAAAATATCTTAAAACTCAACATAATTTTTTTAAAAATTAAAAATGAACAAAAGATCTGAGCAGATATTTTACTAAAGAATATATATATATATGGCAAAAAATAAGAAGATACACAACATTATTTGTCATGAGAGAATTCTAAATTCAGACAACCATGAGATACAACTACACAATTATTATAATGGCTAATACCAAATGCCTGACAATATCAAATGATTTTGAGAATAAAGAGCAAGAAGTCTTCTTTATTGCTAATAGGAATGCAAAATGGTATAGAACTTTGGCAGACAATTTTTCAGTTTCATACAAAGCTAAAAATAATTTCATTGTATTTTCCAGCAATTTTGATATGTCCACATGAAAATTTGCATATAAATGGTTATAGAATCTTTTTTATATTGACAAAAGTTGGACTCATTCTGTAAAAAGTAAATTGGTAAACAAACTGGTACCTTTGTACAATGTATAATGTATTTTACTGCACGGTGAATTATTCCACAGCAAAAATTGAGCTATCAAGCTGTGAAAAGGTATTGATGAATCTTATGTGCAATTGCTAAATAAAATAAGCCAGTCTGGAAAGGCTGTATACTACATGATCTCAATTATATCTTGTATAAGCAAAAGTAGAGGTCTAGCGAGAAGAGTGGTTGTGAAGAATTAAGGGGAGGGTTTAAATAAGTGAAACACAGAATTTTTATGAAGTAATTATCTACCACATACAACACATTTTTGAAAATCCATGGAAATTAGTAGCATTAATAATATACTTTGATATACGATTTATCAAAAAAATTACTTATTACATTTTAGGATTTGGGGATGGATTTCAGAATGTGACAAAACAATCAAACTGTATTGCTATATATACATGAAACAATCCCAATAAATTGAGAAGGAGTGGGGTGGGAAGAACTGATCAAAGAAAGTAGAATTGAGTGAAGCCTGTAAAACTAAATAAAAAGAAACTTCATATAAGCACTGCACTCTAATAACCTTTATTTTTTCCTCACGAAAGTGTACGTTAACAACTCTGATACCATTATACAATTATACTGGAATTGAACAATTAGGAAAATGGACAGCAAATTGTAGAAGCCACATTGATCACTGTTAAAGCGGAAATTTGCATAGCTGGAGGTTGGAATGATCCAAATAATAGTTGGAGGTTGGAATAATCCATTAGGTCATGTATCAGTATGATACCAGCATACACTCACTTAAAGCTTAATATAGATGAAAATAGTTGCAGCTAGAAACATTAACAGACATGTTTATATACATGAGATGTCAGCTGAGAAGTTCTTGAAGCGGGGACATTGTAGTAGCAATGAGCACACCTAGAAGCTAGGTCTTTATTTCTAATATCATTCTTCAATAGAAGGACCCAAAGCTCCTTGTAAAAATAGCTGATCTAGGACAGAACCAAAACACAAACAAGATGAAACCTGGAGCAAGTTATAGTGGCAGAGAGTAAGAAATTACTAAACACAAAGACACACACACACACACACACACAATGACAGGGGTACGACAACGAAACAAGACAGTTACCTAACAAGTTCTCAATGTCCAAAGGTGAAATGATTTGAGCAATAAAATAAATAAAGGAGCATTGGGTGTAACACAAAGCCCTAAATAAAGATCTGTGAGTCCATATTGGTATAAATAAATGATTGAATAAATAAATAAATGGGGGGCAATAGAAAATTTTCCCATGCAGATTTCAAATAATGTATGAAATACTGTCTTCTCAAAGATGTGAAACATAACTCCTGACTCCTTAAATCTGGGCTGCACATGGTGAGTTTCTTCCATAAAGAATAGAGAGGGGGAAGGAAAGAATAGCTTCAGTGGACAAGCATAGATACCATTCAGCCTTGTGATCAAGATCAACGTCAACAGTGGTATGCCATTGATATATCAGGTAGGTAGGATGAATCATTGTAATGATGTGATGACAATGACACTTTACCACTATAGTCTTCCTTCTAAAATCATGGAATCCCTTTCTAATCATAAGAAAAATGTCAAACAAATCCCAGTTGTGGGTCATTCTACAAAATACCTCACCAGAACTCCTCAGAACTGCCAAAGTCATCAAAAAGAAGCAAATCTGATAAATTGTTACAACCAAGAGGAGTCTAAGGACATGACAACTAAACTAAATTTAGTGTTCTGTAGAAGACCCTGGAAGAGAAAAGTGACATTAAGGTATAAACAAAGAAGACTTGAGTAAATTATAGACTTTGGTGAATAATAATATACCAACATTGCTTCATTAGTTGTAACACATGTGACATACTCATGTGAGATGTTAATAGTCAGGAGCACCAAGTGGGGAGTGTATGGGAAATCTCTGTACCATCTTCACAATTTTTCTATATACCTAAAACATTTCTAAAATAAAATAAATTATTAAAATACAAAACTCTCTACTGTGTTTGTAAGCTCCACAATACTAAAAATGTTCAAGTAGAGGCTGGAGGATTGTAGATTGAGCATTTTCCTAAAATAAATGTGAACCTGGCCTAATTTCCTCGTATAAAATGCTTTGTATTATATTAGAAAGTCAGGACTGCTTTTCATACACCTGAGCCTCAGGATAGTTTATTTGACTCTGTACAAAATGCTGACAAAGTCAGTGTCTTATCTACTAGGAACTTACAGTTTGTAGAAAAAAAGCATGCTTAAAACTTTAAGACCTATGATAAGGGTCTGCGAAGGTGGCAGCAGAAGCAGACAAGGAGCAGCTTCATCCAATTATAGAGGCTTGGGGAGATTTTCCGGAGGAGGTGATTTCCCGTTTGAATTTTGAAAATAAGTAATAATTATTTAAATTAGGAAGGGAGCAAAGAACATTATATGATATAAATCAGGAGGGCAAAACTAGAGGGAGGTGAGAGAGCATCTTAGCAACTTGAAGTCATGGTGGCTAGGGAACTATCATATCCCTGGATTATTCTGAGGGAATATAAAGGAGTCAGACTATGATGAGCTCCATTTGTCATTTTAAATAACTTGCATTTTACCTGTATATTCAAATTAGTCTTCTCTTTAAATATGTAAATTAACTCCATTCTCTAATACACATTTCTTTTATCCTAAAAGTTGTTATGAAAATACATATTTTCCTCTTCTTCTGGTTTAATGTGATTGTTTAGTAGGAACATTTTAGGGTATAGTTTGACTAAGAGCTGGATATTATTACAAATTTGCCCTCAGGGATATATTTCAGAATGGCTGCTATGAAGAATATACATATAACTTCTCATTTGAAAGAACACACTAGATTGATTTTTTTCTTCCTCAGAGAAAACTTTAGAACAAAATGGAATTAGGCAGATGTCACTCATTATTTATCAGTCTCAACCACTTCCTCTAAGAGCAAACTAATGTGAAATGTTGTTTTTTGCCTATATTAATATATTTTATATCCTTTTACAATTCTTAAAGAAACAGCATGCATTTATGCATAGGTATTTTTAAAATGTTTTAGGCATTGATTTGTGCTTATGTGCACAAAATGCCAAAGACAATGAGAGAGTCCTTAACAATAACTAAAATGCCAGCTGCTGATTCTGTAATCCGGAAAGGTTTACATAGACAATGGGTCCTCACCACACATGCTTGCATTCTCATTACTTCCTCTGTGTGTACAAATAAATGTTCAATGCATAGCTCTTTTTCTAATTGTAATTTCTTAATTAAGTTAATAGAGACGAACACTGTGAGTGTGCATCTCATGGTGTGAAGAAAATATCACCCACCAAGTAACACATCGGCTACTGGGGTGATTATATTAACAAAACTGTAATTAAATGAACAAGAACTGTTGGTTTCAGAAGTGTCCCATACACATTATTTTATAAAGTGATTAAAGGCATTCCTATGCAGAGAACTTATATTGCCTTATTATTGAACAAACTCTACAAGAAATGTTAGTGTGTTAATCTTTGTTTATGTAATGATAACTGCTACAAAAATCTTCTTAGAAAACATCTAGTTTATGCATGCAGAAATAATCCATGTTCATTGATATCAAATTGAGAGCACATTCATATCATTAGAAAGCAATAATTACACTAGAAGCTGCAAAACATTTTATAGATTCTTGAATATTTGATAATAAATATATTTTCAAAAATAACTGCCTTTCTTAGTTTTCCAAAACACTGTGTTTAACTGTAATTCTTTTTCATAACAGTTCATTGAGGGGAGGTTATATACAGAGTTGTATATATGTGAGTTTACAGTTTATAGAATGGATTAAGATACAGTCTTTTCAGTGAAGAGAATCATTATGCTTTTTGATTGAGAACATAGATAGTTATAAACATTGGGGCTCAAACCTTAGTTCTGATCACTGTTTTACCATATATCGGCTCAGAGAGAATCTCTTCTGTTGAGGCCCCATAGGGAGATGAGCTTTAAGACCCAGCCCCTTGTGTAGGCTCCGGGTTGGACACTCCTGTCTATGATGACTCATTCATTCAGCTAATTGCAATACTCTCAGTATTAGCCCTTGCTCACTTTGAGCTGCCAAAAGGAAGAAAAGCCTCTGCTTTTGCCTGTATCGCAACTGTTGTCCCACACCTCTCAATGGTCTTCCAACTCTATGGTTGTGCTATCACTTAAGAATATATTGAGTTTACCACTTTTCAAATGGGAAAACTTTGGTAAATCACTTAATCTACCTGAAACCTGTTTTCTCCCTATATAAAATTGGATAACAATTATACTTTAATTCAGATTCCTCCCCCATCAAATAAATCTAAGAGGAGGATAAAGGCGCAGGAATTTAATTTGGGACATGATCACAGGAAACAGGAATGAGAGAGTGAGGAGAGTTGAATACAGAATAAGAATGAAAAAGAGCCGATAGATATAAACAATGAAAGTTCAAATCCACAAGGCCTTTGTAAAACTGAGAGTCCTCCTAGACCTGTTCATCTGAGGAATGGGTAGCTGAGAATTCATCACTAGATCCTGTACTCCAGTTAGTTGAATCTCCTGCCATTAGTTTCCAGGTAAGTCTTGATGCAGTAAGCTGCAAGCATAGTGCAGTGTGAAGGGAGAAACTGCAGGGTGGGTCTGAGCTCTTACTGAACTGCTCACTGTAGGTCAGTGGAGGATAATGCAGGCAGTAAAAACTGCTGCTATACATTTCTAACATACGGGATTATCTTGAAGAATAAATATAAAAATTTATTTAAAGCATTTCAAAGAATTATGGGAACATGCAGCAGGCATGGAATAAATGACAATCCTTCTAGTATATATTTATTGTCTTTAGGATGAGAATCATTTTTTTATTATTCTGTGATGAATCACATATTTTGAGAAAGTTCTTTTATTCTGACATGTACATTGAAAATAAAATGCCTTTAATCCACTAGTTTATTACCTACCTCACATATAGACTCTGCAGGATATGAAGGAAGGCATGCTATTTATATCACTTTCTTATATATTTGTTGATGGTCATAAGATAATTGTATCTAGGATAAAATTTAACAATCCTGCCATAGTTCTCCATTCTAATTGGCTGTGGTGATCACTGAATTAAGTGAGTCTTATGACATCTGAATAAGAGCATATATATGGATTGTCAAAATACCTATAGAAAGCTCACATTATTGAATAGCTCACACCCCTTCAATCCTTCTCTCCATCGTCCTCTCTTTATGGCCTTGCTTAAAAGTGGAACCTTTTATAATTCCCAAGTACACTATCACTGCATAAGTACTATTCTCTATATTCTTACCTTTCCTATTTTTGGCCTCATGTTATGTGACTTTTTTCCCCTTTTTCTTCTCATGTAGTACAGTCTCAGTCACATGTCTTTCTGAATTATGTTCCATTCTTTCTAAATTTTTTTCTTTTGTTGATTCATTCTTTCATATAACTGGGTTCCATATATTGTTCTATGAGCAGGGTTTCATCCACGAAATGTGGAACCCTCCTTTTGATTATTTGATGGCTGAAAGATAATTGATAATCTCCATTTTTAAACATCTAGTAATATTGTAACATCTTGAAATATTTTTATATATTTAAAATAATATATTTATGCATGATTTTATTTGAAATAATCGAGAAATAAAATTTAGATGGAAAAAGAAATCTATATCAAGTACTGCAAAAGAAAAAAAAATCACATAATATACCCAAATGTATAGTTATAATTTGTCAATTAAAATGACATCCATATTGAAAAAACATTTAAATTGCAAGTGTCATGATCCATAGATATACACACACACGCACCTATATATACACATATATATACACACATGCATATATAAAAACATATAGACATATATGCATATGTGTGTGTATCTACATATATATATATTTTAGGTATATATATGTACCTAAAAATTCCACCAAAAATACCTTAGAGCTGATAAAGGAATTTAGTTATTTTGCAGGATACAAAAATCAACATAGAAAAATCAATAGTGTTTCTATACACAATAATGTACTTGAGAAATAAATCAAGGAATTAATCCCATTAACAATAGCTACAAAAAATAAAATAACTAGAAATAAATTTAACCATGAAGGTGAAATATTTTTACAATAAAAATCTACAAAACACTCATAAAGAAATAGAAGAAGAGAGGAAAAAAATGAAAAGAGATTCCATGTTCACGAAGGTAGAATTAATTTGGTTAAAACATACTTTGCAAAGTGATTTACAGATTCAATTCATTCTCTCCTAAAAGACCAATGACATTCTTCACAGAAATAGAACAATTTTAAAGTTTGTATGAACCACTAAAAACCTAAATACCCAAAGCAGTCCTGAAGCAAAAGAACAAAGCTGGAGGCATCACACCACTGGACTTCAAAATATACCACAAAGATATAGTAATCAAAACAGCATGGTACAGGTCATGGTAAATGGTAAATGTCAGGTATAAAACCAGACATAGACCAATGGAACAGAATGGATAACCTAGAAATAAATAGACATGTTTACAGTTAACTGACTTTTGACAAAGGTGCTGAGAACAATCACTGGGTAAAGGACACACTCTTTAATAAACAGTGCTAGGAAAGCTGGACATCCACATGCAGAATAATGAAACTAGACCCCTATCTCTCATCATATGCAAAAAATGTCCTCAAAATGGCTTAAAGACCTAAATGTAAGACCCAAGACTATAAAACTTCTAGAAGAAAAGATAGAAAAAACACTTTAGAACATTGGTCTGGGCAATAATTTTACAGGTAACATTTCAAACCCGCAGGCGGCAAATGCAAATGTAGGCAAATGGGATTATATCAAACTAAAAAGCTTCTACACATCAGAGGAAATCATTAACAGAGAGAAGAGACAACCTGTGGAATGAGAGAAAATATTTGCAAACTATTCACCCAAAAAGGGATTAATATCCTGATTATAAAAGGAACTCCAACAACTCAAGATTAAAAAAAAAAACATTAAAAATGGGCAAAGGATCTGAATAGACATTTTTCAAAAGAAGACAAATACAACTACAAAGACAAATAGCAAACAGATAAACGAAAAAAAATGTTCAACATTACCAATCTTCAAGGACATAGAAATCAAAACCAAAATGAAGTATCATTTCAACCCAGTTAGAATAACTATCATCAAGTAGACAAAAAATGACAAATGCTGATGAGGTTGTGGAATAAAGTGGAGCCCTCATGAAAACTAATATAGCAGTTCCTCAAAAAACTAAAAATAGAACTATCATATGATCTAGTAATCCCACTGTCAAGTATATATTCAAAGGAAAGGAAATCAGGATATCAAAGAGATCTCTGCACTCCCGTGTTTATTGTAGCATTATTCACAATAGCCAAAATGTAGAATCAACAGATAAATGGATAAATAAAATGCTGTATATATACAAAAAATAATATTATTCGGTCATTAAAAAAATCCTGTAATTCTAGGCAACAAGAATGAGCCTGGAGTATCTTAAGTTAAATGAGTCAGGCACAGAACATGCAAGCATATGTTCTCATTCATATGTGGAAGCTAAAAAAGTTGAGCTCGTAGCAGTAAAGAGTAGAATAGTGTTTATTAGAGGCTGGGAAACAAAGGGGAGAAAGAAAGATAAGGAGAGGGTGGTGAGTGGATACAAAATTAAAACTAGATAGGAGCAATAAGTTCTAGTGTTCCATAGCACTGTAGGGTGGCTATAGTTGTTAAAAATGTATTGCTTATTTTCAGATGGCTAGAAGAGAAGATTTTGTATGTACTCAACACAAAGAAATAACAAATGTTTGAGGTAATAGATATGCCAATTTCTCTGATTTGATCATTACGTATTGTATACATATATGGAAATATCACTCTATACCTAAATATGTACTATTATTATATATCAATTAAAAATAGAAAAAAGAATAACTAGGAGTAAATTTCAAACATCTCCTCCAAAAACATAAGTGAGGTGATAGACATAATGATTATTTTGACGTAATGATTCCACATTTATGCATCTATTAAAACATCATATTTTACCTAATAAATATATACAATTATGATTTGTCAATTAATATATTAATAACCAATAAAAATAAATGTAATTACTTAATACCATATCTAATTTTTAAAACCTAAAAACTTTATTATTATTCTTATTGAAAATGGAAAAGAAGTCTCTTCTTAGCATTGCATCTAAGATAATTGTTGCTTCCACCCTAAAACCAGTCTTTCTGTCTTCTCTAATCTCAGTCTAAAAAATGCACCTGACTTCCCAATTAAAATATGTATCTTTCAGTTTTTAGTATACTCTATAATTTCTTCTTTACACATGTCTACATTTCATTTGCTGCTGCTTTGGTTAAAAACAAAATTTTTAATTTCTTTTTCTTTCTTTTTCATTTCTTCCTTTCTCTAATTTTAGTTGAGCTAAAAGTAAGATCCAGCCTAAAGGTTAAATTATCTGTGAAGCCATCTTCAGATAACCCAAACTGCCACTTTTTCTGAGTTCCCATGTCATATACAATCTGACTCAATTAACCATGCCTAATATTAATTTACAATGATTTGCTTATCACTCCTAAGATAACTGAGATAACCATGAGTAGGAACAGTGTCCTGTTCATCTGCACGTTATTAGATGTTGTTGGAATGCAGTACAGAGTCTAAATAAAAGAACAAGTGAATACTTTCCTGGGTACAAGTGAATTAGGCTGATAGTTCTGCTTTTTGTTTTTGTTTTTGTTTTTTTTTTTTTTTGGCAGAATTTTCTACATAGAATGCATGTTTTCTTCTTGATTTTTTATGTAATTTTGAACAAAATGTGTGTCTAACCATGAAATTGTTTGTGCAAAAAAAATCTCTCATCTAAAGTGGATCATAATAAAACTCAGTTATTTTAGGGATGAAAAACGCAGATTGGAGCTGCAGCATGTCTTGCATAGCATTCACTTATGGACTTGTTTTCTAAGTATTTGAATTAATACAAAATGTCCCAAATGATAGGAGATTAGGTTCTCTCCATTAGCTAATCCTTTGTGAAGTAACAGCATGCCCAAATGTTGCTTAGTTCTAATCAAAGACCTGATTCATGTGGTAAAATAACAGCAAAAGGAAAGCTGCTTTGATATGCTAATGATTCAATGTGTTATTCATGAAGTGTGGCTCACCATGGACACTGATATCAACTCTAGCAGAGAAAACAGTTATTACACTTTGTTTTATTTAATTTCCATGCTTTACTTGAGAAGTGAATATGAATGAAGAGAATGCTAATCTTTGTTTTTAGAAACCAAATCTTCAGGGGAACAATAGATCTTGCTTGTCCTTTTCCTTAGATTTACTTTAGCTTTCTAGAAGACATATCACTTTTCATAGAGGTATGTGTTTTCATTCCTGGTATGATCTTTTGCTCCCATACGCTAGATAGTTTTATTGAATAAACACATTCAGTGTTATATTGTTGACCAATTTCTATTAATAATAGATATGATTTATGGAATGCCTTCTATATTAGATGTTTTCTGTGTACTATCTCTAACAAGAGAAATTTTAAGAAAACTGATATTCAGAGAATGTACAAAATTTCCCATAGTCACACAAAGGAGAATGTGTGGAAAAGGGTTTAAATTCATCTTTACCTTGTTCCATTGACCATGTCTTTTTAACACCATTGTATTTATTTGGATGGGCTGTTGTACTGTAGAAACAGATGCCTGATCTCAGTGACATGGCACAAAATAAGTTTATCTCTTTCTCAGGCTGTCTGTCCTGCATGAGTTGACAGGGCAACTGTAACTAGTGTGATGAATTTGATGCATCACCACAGCTATGAAAAGAGAATATGGTAAAAGGCCATCTGGTCCTTTAAGCTTCTGTGTGCAAGGAGCACATTTTGGTTTACACTACATTGACCAAAGCAAATCCCATGGCCACCACTTTGTAAAGCTCTGGGCAGTTCAATTTTTCTTCTAGGTGGGGAAAAAAAAGAGCTATAAATATTTTGTAAGTGACATTAATGACTGCTGCACCATGTTATGTCCCAGCTGTATTCTGAAATCTATCATTTTGGTAACTTACATCATTGAATATTGAAAAGCAGAAATCAAAAATCTGATAAAATATAGTGTAAGCATCTGTGATATACATTTCCATTGCTTCACTGTAGTGGCCTTTGAGTACTCTATCCTAGTTTTTCTATTGTACATCTGTTTCCTTATTCTCTCTTTTAAAGTGCAAACTGTTTTTTATTCCATGTTCTCCACTTTCCAAACAAGGTTTAAAATATGCTGCCAGCTTAAATGTCCTAAAGCTCTGCTTATTCATATCACATCACCTTCAAAAGTGTCACATTCATTACATGATTGGGTTGAAAGAGAATGACAAACCAGGCTAGTGCTTAACACTGCCTGATTTTTGTCAACTTGACATTACCACTCATATACATAATGGATAAATGTCTTCCAAAATCCTATTGCTTTGTCATTGGCCAACCACAGAAGGTCACATGCAACTGAAAGGTAGAAGTAAAAAAGGGGTTGTTATTGATTAATGGTCTTGCTGGTCACAGAGAATAGCTTGCTCAGACACAGTGGCCTCCATTCACGTCTCCTTCAACTGCCATAGACAAGGCACTTTCTCCAAAGCTCCCCCAGAATTCATCTGCTGTCCCAGTCTGGTTGTCAGAGAGACTCAAATTCTCAGACTCTCCTACACTCTCTAGCTTTTCCATCTGCATCAATGTTTGAGGCTGATATGTTTAGGAATTATTTCTCTGAAACTCAACCTACCTCTTTGCAAGTTTCTTTATCTCAGCTCCTCCCACATTCCTGTGAAGCCATTCCGTATTATGTACCAGAAATATGCATTTTCCAAAACTGTTTTGATTTGGTATAATAGCCACAATCTTCAGCCTAGAATGTGTGGACTTCCAAACTCAAGCATAGCTATAGTCTTTGCTTTTCTTTTATTACTTGATTAATCACTCTGAATAATCAAGCAAGAATCAACTATAGGCTTTATAATAAATATGCGCTTTGAATATAAGGACACACGAATTGAGAGTAACTAGATAGGAAAAGATACATCATGAAAATCATAGGCTTAAGGAGGCCAAGGTGACTATATTAATACCAGCGAAAATGAACTTCAAGGGCTACTACAAAAATAAGGACATGTCATAATGATAAAAGAGCCAGTTAATCAAAAAACTGTAATGGTCTAATATCTAGAATCTACAAGAGACTTAAATGAATTTACAAGAAACAAAACAAAACAACTCCATTAAAAAGTGGGCAAAGGACACGAATAGACGCTTCTCAAAAGAATACATGTATGTGGCCAAAAAACATATGAAAAAAAAGCTCAGCATCACTGATCATTAGAGAAATGCCAATCAAAACCACACTGAGATACCATCTCACGCCAGTCAGAATGGTCATTACTAAAAAGTCAAGAAACAACAGATGCTGGCAAGGCTTTGGAGAAATAGGAATGCTTTTACACTGTTAGTGAGAATGTAAATTAGTTCAACCATTGTGGAAGACAGTGTGGCAATTCCTCAAATATCTAGAACCAGAAATAGTATTTGACCCAGCAATCCCATTACTGGGTATATACCTAAAGGAATATAAATCATTCTAATATAAGGATACAGGGATGCATATGTTCCTTATGTTCCTTGCAGCACTATTCACAATAGCAAAGATATGGAATCAATCCAAATGCCCATTAATGATGGACTGGATAAAGAAAATTTGGTACATATACACCATGAAATACAATGCAGCTGTAAAAAGGAATGACATTATGTCCTTTACAGCGACATGGATGAAGCTCGAAGCCATCATCCTTAGCAAACTATCACAGTAACAGAAAACCAAACACCATATGTTCTCACTACAAGTGGGAGCTAAACATGATAATACATGGACACAGGGAGGGGAACATCACATGCTGGGGCCTGTCAGGTGGGTGATGGTACAGGGGGAGGAAGACCATCAGGATAAATAAATAGCTAATGCATGCAAGGCTTAATACCTAGGTGATGGGTTGATAGGTGCAGCAAACGACCATGGCACATGTTTACCTGTGTAGCAAACCTGCATTTCCTGCACACGTATCCCAGAAGTTAAAATAAAATAAAATAAATAAAACAAAATAAAAATTGTAATGGTCACAAATGTGCAAACGCTTAATAACAGGGCCTCAAAAACACATACAGCATGATTGAAAAAAATTCTATATTCCTAAAGTAAGACATTTTAAAATATCTATTGAATTATCTTGTGATAACTAAACAAAAATTATCAATATATTTATAAAGGATGTGGACAACATTATTGACCACTGAAACCATTTGACATTTTTAGAGTTCCACATCCAAAAAATAAAGAATGCATAGTTATTTTCTACTGTGCATGTTAAATCCCCAAACATAGTTTACATACTGGACAATTAAACAAGTCTTATTTAATTTAAAAGGATTAATACTATATAGAGTATGTTCTTCAACCACATCAGAATTAAATGATAAATTGAAAAAACATAAAACATTAATACCAATAGAAATTGTACATCACACTTCTGTAACATCCATATGTGAAATGATAAATCACAAGCGGCAAATTTTAAACTAAATAATAACTAACATGTAAATTAAACACAAAAATTACTGGAATGGTGATAAAACTATTCTTTTGGGAGCATTCTGTATACTTCAAACACACTATAAAAGAAGGTTTAGAATTAGTTACCAAATGTTCCAACAGAAGCATATAAAAATAATTATGTATTAGGTGAGAACCGAAAAGGATCAATCATATACCACAAACAAATGGTATTGACACCAGCAAACCAATGACAGTTTAACCTTCGAATGCCAATCAAATTCATGTCGACAATAAGAAAAAATATGTGGCTTGCTGGTATTTTGAAGAGGATAGCATCAAATTGGAAAGAATTAACATATTAAAAATATTCAAACTTCCAAACTATGAACATGGCTTATCTCAGTGCTTATCTAGATCTTTTATTTCTTTCATCAGTATTTTTTGGTTTCTGCATAAAGATCTTTCATCATTTTGCTTAGATTTATTACTAACTTCTTTCATACTTCAATGTTATTACTTTTTTTATATGAGTCAAATTATTTATTAATGTTATATAGGAATACGACTGAGTGTTTTATATTGACCTTGCATCTTTCAATCTCATTACATTTGCTATTTATTGCAGAAATGTGTTGTTGTTTTGTGTATTCCTTGGCCTTTTATATTAATTTATATTGAATTTTGTCTAAAGTCTAAAAGATAAATAACCAAATGTAATGTATGGTCTTTTATTGGAGCCTCCTGGGAGAAAACAAGGTAAATAACATATTTGAGGGATAATCAGTAAAATTCAAATACCCACTGGGCACTGAATAACTTTTGGAAATTATTATAAAATTGTTAGGTGTGGTTTTGACAATTGTCTTTATTTGACTCATGCTTAAATATCTTCTCATGAATATTCTTCAGGGACTATTATAGCAAAATATTAAAATTTATTATCAAATATGCATGTATTTTGGTATTTATTGTGTTTTCATGTTTACTTTTATGTACATTTGGTAATTGTCATTGGAAAGAATTGTGTAAATATAAATATTTGTTAGAGCATCACACTATCTTGGACATATTTGTTTTATTAGAAATCTCCAAACACTCTAATGGGATATTTTAGTGAGTTAATTCTATTTATGCTGTTTCAAACACTGCACATTATATCATTCAGTAATCTACAAATACATTTTAGGGCTAATTTCTGGAGAAACCCTTGCTGAGGAATAGTTGTACTTTGTAATGTAAGTAGTAAATTCTACACATAAAAAAGTTATTTTAATTTTTAGGTTATTTAATTTTTAGGTTTTGATATACATATATATATACATATGTAGGTATATACATATATAGATATGATCTATAATTATGTATATATAAATTCCTTTTATCTTCTTTATGTGTAAAACAGATAATATAAGCTATCTGCTGAGATGAGGTCAAACCATAGGAGACTAAATTACAATTTAGAAAATAAGAACCAGCATTTCATAGAAAGAAAATCTGGTGACAGAGATCTTAGTTTTGTCAGATCATGGACATGTATTAAGAAAGCAGAAGAAAACGTCAAGAAATCAGTGGCTGACATATCGGGAATCATTTTATATCAATTTTTTTCCAAATTACATCAATAAAATTAGGTTTTAAAATCTGACCTGGAGATTACTATGGGGTTAAAAATTTCCAGGTGGAGGAAATTGTATTTATGCAACAAACATGTATCCTTTCACAACCTGTATTTATTGTATAGTGGCTTTCATCCTGAAGTGCTTCACAAATTTGATTTACAAACTCTGTGTACTGCAATCATTTTCATTTCTGAAATGCACCTCATCCGTTATGCATCTATATATTGCATTTTATGAATTTCAGGATATGGCAGAGTAATCCCCAAATATAACAGAGTTTGAGATACTATTTTATGGCTGCGTGAAAACAATATGACAAATTGCTTACTCTGGTTTCTCTGACAAATCTCTCTTTCCAGTAAGTGGAGATCTAATTGAAATGTATACTTCAACTTGCAGGCAGCAAAAGACAAAAAATATCAACTAGGGGCTCATGAATGGGAGATGCATTAGTTAGCAAGAAATTTATTGGGTTACCACTGTGTATAGAGAACCTATTTAGGTGCTACATGGGGAAATGAAAAATACAGCCTCTAGTCTTGATAATCATACCAATTAATTTGCACAGACAAAACATATCTACATCTGGATTTGAGTATTTTCTGTAAGTGGCAAACCAACAGATGTGAGCAAACATATGGATCAAATTCAATTCACAAATGCTGAGTGAGTGCAGTGAGAATAGACTAGTCAGAGCAAGACTGACTTTAATTCCTGAAGTAAGTCAACGTGAACCAGCTTTCTATTGCTAGAAAAGTTAAAATACTCCTAATACTTATTGTGGACTTACTAGTAACACTAATTGTACTTTTATTGTACTAACAATATAAAAGTTTATACAAATTCTGTATTTTTATTTATTTGCTCGTGTGATGGTTCATTCATTCCTTCATCCATCCATGTATTCTACCACACATCCATATATGCAACCATTAATTATTAAGATTTCATACACATCAGAAAAAGTGATAGAAATCAATGACAAACTAGGGAACAAAACAATCTATATCCACCAGAGAGGATTAATATTATTAAGACAATATTGTTTTTACTACACGATAACACTCACAGATTTAAACAATGATTATAGATTCAAAAGCCTAATACCTAACGTCTGAACAATACCTGTTTGTATTTATGAACATGTATGTTATGGACTAAATTTTGTACGCTTTCCCCACAAATGTCGAAGCCCTAACTTCTAGTAGTACTTCCGAACATGACTACATTTGGAGATGAGACTATTAAAGAGGTAATTAAGGTACAATGAGGACATTAGGGTAGGCCAGAGTCCAATATGGCTGTTGTAATTATAAGACGAGGAGATCAGAACACAGACACGCACAGGGTGAGAGATGACTAAGTGGGGACACAGACAGATGGCAGTTGTCTCTAAGCCAAGGAGAGAGGCCTTAGAAAACACCAAACCACACTGACATTTTGATCGTGGACATCTACCTTACAGAACTGTGATAAAATGAATTTCTGCAGTAAAAGCCATCCTGTCTGTGGTATTTTGTTATGGCAGCCCCAGCAAACTAATATAGTAAATCTGATAAATATCTAAATCAAGTCCTATATCGTTCGCATATCCTGATCCTTATGCAGGAGGTTGTTTGTTCAGCAGTGGGCAAAGTATAACTGAGTAACTACAATTGTTTAAATTGCATTTTTGAAAAGTGTCTTATTAACAACACTGTCAATTCAAGAAGATGAGAATATTGGTATAAAATTATCTAAAATATCTATGGAGGATACTATAGCATATCTATGTTTTTTGTTCAAATTGGTTTTCCTAAGAAACTGGAGGTATATTGCTACAAAAACCATGTTTCCCTCAAGATGCAATAAATCATATTTTGAAATTCAGAGAAAGAAAGCCTAGGTTTAGATAAGATGAAGGGGAAGTAAAGAAGATGGGCTGCGGAGAAAAAATGATGAAATAAATACAAAAAGAAAATGAGAATATAGTTTAACTAATTTATGATTACTATTTCTAAACTACCTTTAGAAAAACAGAAATGGGGCAATAAAAACTGAATCTCCCTTGATATAGTTTACTCCTAAATGTTTTCTTCTTTATTTCTTTCTCTGTCTGTAAGTACATGTTTATCTTGAAAACTTACCTTCTTTCTTTTGCAATTTCCTGAGTATACACAAAGAATTTTGTTTCTGTATGAATGTGAATGTGGTTTTTGAAACTATGATCAAATTGGTTAATCTGCAGTCAAATTTATGATGGAAAGTAGGCTATATTGTGTTATAACAAATACGTTCACAAACTAATTTATTCATAAAGTATGTGTAGACTTCATCAAATTTATAATAAACTTTTACATGAACCTTTAACACCATGCAGCTAAACAGAGCATTGAGTATTAAAAACCATATCCGTTTTTAACTTGCTTAGTCATGTATAAATTTATATAGGATAGCCAGGTTATATATATAGTTTTGTCATCTCGAATACCGTATTTGTTCATAACAGTAGTGCTATAACATGGCAGGTATCATTTACTTTTTTTCTAGAGGAGATTGGAAGGTATGTGAGGAACAGAAATAGAAAGCTCGATGTTCTGTATTGAAATCCTGATTTGTCTTAAAGTCAATGGTAAACAACTAATAAAAAGCATCAAAATCACTGACAAAGAATTATAGAATGCAATGTCTGAAACCTATCTGAGACAGACTCAAGTGGAATTAATTTTTGTCAAGCTTAGACATGGTATTTTGCTTTAAGTCTTCAGTTGATTCTTACCTACACATTTGGCAAAGAATGGACATGCATTAAAATTAGCATTGAATGTCTCAAAAAATGCTGGAATTATTCATAAAGAAAGGGAGAATAGGCTGGGCATGGTGGCTCACGCCTGTAATCCCAGCACTTTGGGAGCCCGAGGCCGGTGGATAACCTGGGATTGGGAGTTCAACAGCAGCCTGACCAACATGGAGAAACCCCGTCTCTACTGAAAATACAAAATTAGCTGGGCGTTTTGGCACATGCCTGTAATCCCAGCTACTCGGAAGGCTGAGACAGAGATTGTGCTATTGTATTCCATCCTGGGCAACAAGATTGAAATTCCGTCTCTAAAAAAAAAAAAAAAAAAAGAAGATTGGGAGGATAATTTTGGATTTACTCAATATTGATACAAAAATAATTGTATATCCGATATATATATTTCTCCAGTAATATATATTGGAATTATATATTATACATATTTATGTTATATATAAATATATGTAATATATTATATATTTACATAAATATATCTATAGAAATACTTGTATATTTATATATAATACTTATATATATAATTATTGTATATATGTATTATAATAATATAAATATATATCTTAAATTATATATTTATTTAAATATACTACATAATAATATAAATAAATATAAAATAATTATATATAATTATATGTTATAAATTATTAATAACGATATAATATATATCCTATATATAAACACACAATAATATATGATATATAATTATTATATATCATATATATATCTCCTACTTTTATGAACTAAGGAATAACAAACTATAAAGAACTATATAGATCATATTATTAAAGCTATTGCTTGGTTTATGAATATGGGTTTTTGATGAATTAAACATTGAGTTGATCCAATAATAATTATCCCATTCTTAATATATAATCCCAGCATTTTGTCAGGAATTTCATTTCTTCATCATTTATTCACAAATATTTGTCTCTGAACAGATAAAAATATAGAGGTAGTGAACTCTAATGAATACACTAAATAATATACTTAAATATTAGATGTAAAAAGATCCTACATTTTTGGAAACACTGTTTATACACCCACAAATATGTGTACAAGCATGTATTCATGTATAATGCCTATCATATACATATGTGCACACATATGCATGCTCTATTCCTATACTAACTTTTAAATTTTCAGAATTCCACAATAGAAGAGAATATGATTTATTTTCAAAATGCAAGCTTGCACCAAGGCAGAATTAATTTATCTACTTTAAAAGTAGAATTTTCCTTTGAAAAAAGTGACAACTTATATTTAATCGGATAGCAAGGGAAAATTTATCTCAGATGTAACTCACTAAATCCGAAAGCTTTTCTAGGTTGTAAAAACTACTAGTTTCCTCAGCTTCCTGACAGGCTTATATAATGAATCGCAATTAAATATCCATTGAATGAATGTGAAGGATAATAAAAATTATTAGGGTGATGAGAAGTGGAAACTAATAAAAAATTGGAATTGCTGAGAAATCAAAAAGTAAGGAAAGAAACATGAATAATTAGAAGGCAAATAGCAAGAATAGAGTCAATAAAGGGGATATGGTATATAAATTTAGATAGAAATTGTTTAGAGCATCTTCTCAATATTGAGAACAAAACTCATTAATAGCAATTGTGTGACTGAGTCTACTTTCTTAAAAACTAAATTAATGTATTTTATCCACGTAAATCTTTACATGATTTAATAAGCAAAATCTTGTCTCCATAATTCCATTATCTTCAGATGAATAAAATATCGCCCTGTTTACTGTTGGCATATAGAAATGCTACTGATTTTTGTATGTCACTTTTGTATCCTACAACTTTACTGAAATTTTATGAGTTCTTATAGTTTTCTTGTGTAGTCTTTAGATTTTTCCAGATATAACATTATACCATCTGCCAATAAGAGTAATCTGACTTAATCCTTTCTAATTTGGATGCCCTTTATATCTTTCTCTTGTCTGATCATCCTAGCTAGGACTTCTAGTACTATATTGAATAACAGTGGTGACTGGAAACCCTTGTTATGTTCCAGATATTTGAGGAAAGGCTTTCAGTTTTTCCCCACTCTGTATGATACCAGCTGTGGAAAATTCAGCTGATGTAAGCAATGTTTATATTACAAGTTTTAATATATTCAATAATTCTTACTGCTTATTCACTTCAGTGTTTTTGGCAGACGTTAGTTACTTTTTTTTTCCCCAACTTTTGTTTTAGATTCAGCAAGTACATGTGCAGGCTTGTTACAAAGGTATGTTTTGTGATGCTGAGGTTTGGGGAATGACTAAATCTGTCACCCAAGTAGTAAAAAAACCAATAGATAGGTTTTCAGTTCTTGCCCTCCTTCCCCTCTCCCCAGTCTAGTAGTTCCCAGTGCCTATTATTTCTATCTTTATGTCTATGTGCACTCAATGTTTAGCTCCTACTTGTAATTGACAACATGCAGTATTAGCTTTTCTGTTTCTGCATTAGTTGGCTTTGGTTAGTGACCTCCAGCTCCTGGAAGTCCTAGCCAGAGCAATCCGGCAAGAGAAAGAAATAAAAGGCATCAAAATAGGAAAATAATTAAAACTATATCTCTTCATTGATTATATTTTTCTATACCTAGAAAAAAAACTCCACTAAAATGCACCTACAACTGCTAAACGACTTCAGTGAAATCTCAGGTTACAAAATCAATGTACAAAAATCAGTAGCATTTCTATATACCAATTACATTTTAGCTGAGAGCCAAATCAAGAACACAATCTCATTTAAAATGGCCACACCCAGAAAATGAAATACCTGAGACTACAGCTAATCAAGGAGGTGAAGAACTATAAAACACTGCTGAAAGAAATCAGAGATGACACATGCAAATGGAAAATGCTTCCATGCTCATGGATTGGAAGAATCAATATCATTAAAATGGCCATACTACACAAAGCAATTTATGGATTCAACACTATTTCCATCAAATTAGCCAACATCATTTTTCACAGAATTAGAAAAAAAAAACTATTCTTAAATTTATAGGAAACCATGAAAGAGCCCAAATAGCCAAAGCAATCCTAAACAAAAAGAACAAAGCTGAGATCATCGCATTTCCCAACTTCAAACTATACTACAAGAGCCCACAGTAATCAAAACAGCATCGTACTGATACAAAAACAGAAACATAGACTGGTGGAACAGGATAGAAATCCCAGAAATAAAACAACCCACTTACAACCATGTTGTCTTAGAAAAACTTCATAGAAATAAGCAATAGGAAAAAGACTCCCTCTGCAAAAAATGGTACTGGGATAACTGGCTGTCATATGCAGAGGACTGAAACTGGACCCCTACGTATCATCATACACAAAAAATTAACTCAAGGTGGATTAAAGATTTAAATGTAAAACCTTATATCAGTTTTTTAATGTTAATCTTCAAGTGTGTCAGGTTGCTTGATACTAGCTTGTCAACACAATATCATGCAGAAAAAGGCACAAATGAATTTCTAGGTATTTATATTGCAACTTTATGAAGTGCTTAATCTTCATAGCTAGAAATGAAGAAAGAAGCTCCATCGCTGAATGTCAGTGGAGATAAAGAGCTATCAATCTATAGCATCTTCTTACTGCTTCTGAAATATAGAGTATAAATTATAATTTTTCAAAAGTACTTTTCTAGGAGTTACCTTTGAAAACTAAATCAGAGTTCCTAAAACTCTTCTATAAAATATTTTTACTAAAACATAATAGCAGAAGTTTGCAAATAGGACCTTCAATCATGACGTAAAGGAAATATTGCCTTAATTCATTCTCCAGACAGAATAGATGAAAGTTAAGTTTTACTTCAAATAATTTTTAAGAACCTGGGGCTTAAGTCCTTCGTCAACTTGAAAAACTGAAAAGACACTTTTAGTACAAATTTGCTACGTCAATATCTGGGATTTGCTATAAATACTTGCAGTGTATCACACAGAAGAATGATCTAAATGTTTCCCTCCTGAAGTTTCTAATTGTTTTCGAAGCCTCAAATACATTCTTTAGTATAGGAAGCAGTCTTTCCTGAAAGGTATAATTTTAAAAGTAAGTTGCAGTCATTTATCAGTTATTCCAAAACCAAATAAACTGCTATTTTAAACTAATAAATCATACTTAATCGAATTTCCTTTTGATAATCAAAGATAATCCAAATTAATCAGGAAATAAACATTATTACATTTAACATACACATCTTAAACCATATCATATCTAAATTACATCATTTTTCCTGAATAAAAAGGAAACAGACAATTAGACAGTGTATTGCGTTACTGATTATTCATACAAATAAGTAGTCATGACACAGTTCATTTTAGAAATAGCTGAATTGTTTCATTTTTTGTCTCATTGATTCTGGCCCATAATCGTGATCGTGAATCTAAGATTGAAAGAAATTGAAGAATCCATGTTTTTCGATTTGAGCATCTCACAACATAAAAATTGCCGTCCTTGGCTTGCCTTACAATTCATTCTAGTTAGTTTTCCATTACCAGAAAACGACCAAGGAAAAGTTAGCTAAATGTATTAAATACTTGCTTAAATATTTTAATCATCTCCATTTTGCAGATAATGAACCTAAAGATCAAAAAGAAACATAATAAATAGAAAGTCAAGCTAAAATCCCAGCTTCCTATACTCAACACTTGTATTCTATTAATTTGACCACATTATATATTTTTTTGTGAAACAAACAATTAAATTGTGCATTTGCTTCTTATTAACCCTTGTAAATAACATTCATGTAGCTCTTAAATTTCTTTAAACATGCTTGTGTTATGTCAATGCTATAACTTTATGAAGTCAAATACAATGTGTGCTTCATATTTTAATCTGTACAACATTAAGTTTGTACTTGAAATATAGTGTACTTTTCTCAACTGTTGGGTAATTGTATGCCTTTATCACCAGCCCTTCAAGTAGAGTGTGTTTCTTTGTTTGTTCATTCTCATACCCAACTTTTACTCCCTCTGCAATATGAAGAACATTTAACATTTAAATCAGTACCTCCAAATTAGTCTGGTTGTAAAATGCTGAAGCTATCTGTCTTCCAGGCCACTAGCTATCAAAACAACTCAGGAGCATAACATTTTTAATTAAAATTTGGATGAGGTATATTCGTGATACTTTCTTGAATAAATATTTTCTATTTCAAAATAGAAAAATTTGGCCTATCATAAACCACATGTTTGAAAACCATGAAACTGTTGAAACAAATATATTTTTTAAAATAAGTAGTGAATAAAATTATTCATAAAATATCAATTTATTCCTTTTTTTTAGTGAAGAAGAATCATACAACTGATTTATTCATACAAAGAGTTGAGAATATTAAAATATGATAGACTTGTATAAAATCTCATATAAATTTAATTTAAAATGGATGTAAAAGCTTGGAAATGGGCCGGGCGCGGTGGCTCATGCCTGTAATCCCAGCATTTCGGGAGGCTGAGGCGGGTGGATCACCTGAGGTCAGGGGTTCGAAACCAGCCTGACCAACATGGCGAAACCCTATCTCCACTAAAAATACAAACAAAACAAAACAAAACAAACAAACAACATAGCCAGGCGTGGTGGCAGGAGCCTATAATCCCAGCTACTCGGAAGGCTGAGACAGGAGAATCTCTTGGACCTGGGAGGTGGAGGTTGCAGTGAGCCTAGATCACGCCATTGCACTCCAGCTTGGGCAACAAGAGCCAAACTCTGTCTCAAAAAAAAAAAAAAAAAAAAAAAAAAAAAGCTTGGAGAATTAGGATGCTTATTTTTTGTGGTGTGTGATTGTTTAAAAATTGTATCACTATCAAACTGTAACAATTTTATAATTTATTGTTAATGATCATTTTTAGTAGGTAGCTAAATAGATTATTCAGCTAGTTTGAATTCCAAATTTTTAGCAGAATATTTATTAAAATCTTAGTAGAAATTAAAATGTCTATTTAAATATATCTGGTATTGCAGTTTTTTTTGTCATTCCAACTTTTAAAAATATCTTTTTTTGTGTTGTCATAAGCCATTTTACAAAACAACACATTGATGTTTTAGTGACCTATTTAAAACTCCTTTAGCTTAATGAACATCACCAAAGGCACCTCAAACATGAGATAAAAATAGAAAAGCTATCTATTTAAAATACCGTCCTAGAATAATCAAATTTTGAGCCTAAAAAATTGCCCCAAAATATTATTTAGTCTTGACTGGAATAAATATTGGAATGATAAACATTATTTTTGTGAAGTATGGAAAAATAGTAGTGTACCATTCAATTTTTTGTAGTAATAAATTATCTGCAGATCTGATTGGCTTACATGAAGACGTTCATAGCTTGTTCATGTGCAGGTTCTGCTGAGATGCGTGAGCTTGCTGCACATGTCTCATTGACATCATCAACACTGTCTAAATACAATTTTTCAATGATGGTGTTATTGAGGTATAATGGACATACCATAATTCACCCTTTGGAATTGTACAATTAAGTGATTTTTAGCATATTCACAGAGCTGCACAACCATTACCATTAATTTTAAGATATTTTCATTCTCTAAAAAGGAAATCCTGTACCTATTACCAATCACTCTCCATACTTCTATGCCCTATCACCAGATCCTAAAAAAAAATCTACATCGTGTTTATAATATTAATATTATGGATATTTCATATACATAAAATATGTGGCTATTTGTGACTGACATGTTTCACTTATAATGTTTCCATGGTTCATCTATGTTATAGGGCATTTCAGTACTTCATTCTTCTTTATGACTGAATAATATTATACTGTGTGTGTGTATTTATACATATAACATTTTATTTATCCATTCCTGAGTTAAAAGACAATACATGTTTCATTCTTCTGGATATAAACCAAGGAGAGGATTCACTGGATCATATGGTAACTGTGTTTAACCATTTATATTAGGTGAAAAGTAACAGTGGTTTTGCAATTAAAATTTTTTTAAAAATTGAAAAAACCGCAATTATCTTTGCACCAACTATTACAAGCATTTCAAAGTGCTTATACAGTTTTACAATTTGACCAATAATATATGAAGCCTCCAATTTCTCCACAGTCTTGTTTTTGTTTTTTAACCAATCATTGTATGAAACACATTGCATTATGGTTTTGATTTTCATTTTCCTAATAACTAATTATGTGTAGCATTTTACCCCTGTTCTTACTGCCCCTTTGTATATCTTCTGTTGAAAAATGTCTTTTGAAGTAATTTGCCCACTCATTAATTGGGTTACTGTATGTATGTTCTTTGTCCTTTATCAGATAAATGATTTACAAACATATTCTCCCTTCTGTGGGTTATTTTCACCCTTGATGCGTTCTTTGAAGCACTGCAATTTTCATTTTAATGAAATATATTTTATGTAATTTTTCTTCTGTTATTTGTGTTTTTGGTGTCCTATCTAAGAAATATTTGCCAAATCTAAGATGAAGAAGATTTACATTTATGTTTTCTCCAAAGAACTTTATAGTTTTAGCTCGTATATTTAGGTTACTGACACACTTTCAGTTAATTATTTTACATGTTATGTTGTCGAGGTGAAACTGCGTTCTTTAACATGTGGATATCCTGTTCTCCCAGAATCATATTTGCGAATTATTTTTCTCCAGTTAATTGTCTTGACACCCTGGTTAAAAAAACATTAACCATAAATTCATAAATTTAAGTGTTTACGTCTATTTGTATGTCAGAACCACAAAGGTTGCCTTAATGTAGCTTTTTAGTATATCATGAAATTGGAAAGTGTGAGTCTTACAACTTTATTTTTCTTACTTAACACCCTCTTGAGTATTCAGGATGCCTTGTTTTTCCATAAAAAATTTAGTATTACCTTGTCCACTGAATTGACAGTGTAGGTCCATTTGGAGAACATTGTCATCTTAAAAATATTACATTTTCCAATCTATAAGTTAAGGACATCTTACTATTTCTTCAGACATTCTTTATATTTTCAGTGTTTTTACATTTTTAGTGTACAATCTTTCTCTTGTTTTGATAATTTATTCCTAGTTATTTATTTCATTGATCCTACTGTAAATTGTACTGTTTACTTAATTTGATTTTTGGATTATTACTGGTGTATAGAAATGGAGGGCAATTGAATTTCTTCTGACTCTCTATACATAACCTTGCTGATCTCATTCATCACTTGTAATAGGTTATTTTGTGCATTCCTGACTATTTTCTATATATAAGGTCATATCACAAGCAAATATAGGTAACTTTAATTCTTAATCACCAATCTAAATGCCTACTTTTCCCCCTTATAACCCTGGGAAAACTTTCAGCAAATGTTGACAAAAAGTGGCAAAAGCAGATATTTTGTTTCGTCAATGAAACCAATGAAAAGCTTTCAATCTGTCATCATTAGTATGAATAGTTGCAGGTTTTTATAGATATACTGTATCAGGCTGAGAAAGGCCTCTTCAATTTTTATTTTATTGAGTGCTTTTTTTTCATGAAAGTTTGTTGGACTTGGTGAAATGCTTTTCTGTATTTATTGAGAGAATCATTTAATTTAGTCCTTTAATCTATTAATATGATATATTATATTGACGGCTTTTAAGATATTAGATTAACCTTGCATTCCTGGGGTAAAGCCTCATGGAGTTAGTTGGGAAATGTTCCCTTATGTTCTACATTTTGGAAGAGTTTCTGAAGGACTGTTGCTAATTCTCCTTTAAATGTTTGGTAGAATTCATCAGGAAAGCCATGTGGGCCTTGAGTTTTATTTTTGGGATTTTAAAAATTATTATTTCAATATTTTATGTGCCTAAATTTATTTATATTTTTAATTTCTTAAACAAGTTTTTGTAGTGTACGTGTTTCTATGAATTTGTTCATTTTATCTTGCTTATCTACTTTTTGTATTAAATTGTAAGTATTATTATAATATTGTCCTATTTATTATTCTCAGGTCAAGTAATGTCCCCTGTTTCATTCCTGATTTTAATCATTTTGGTCTTTTCTCTTGTTTTGCTTGGTCAATATAGCTTAGGTTTTGTTAGTTTTGTTACTTTTGATTTCACTGACTTTCTCTCATGTTTTTCTATTCTCTATTTCATATTTCTCCTCTGACATTTATTAGTTTCTGTTTATGTTGTTCTTGGGTTTTACTTTATCTTCCTTAATGTTTGGTATGGTGGAATGTTTAGTTACTGATTTGGGGTCATCTTTTTTAAATGCTGGCATTGAGAGCCTTAATTTTTATTTTGAGCATTGCTTTAGCTTTATCCCATGAGATTGGGTGTGTATTTTTGTTTTCATCAATCTCGAAAATTGTTATAATTTCCCCAGTAATTTCTTCTTTGACTCATTGGCTATTCAGGAATGTGCTGTTTAATTTTTATGTATTCGTGAACTTCACAAATTTCCTTCTGTTATTAACTTCTAATTTCATTTCATTTTAGTCAGAGAAAATAATGTGTACTATTTTAATCTTTTTAAAATTCCTTGAGGCTTGCATAATGGCCTTACACATTTTATCCGGGGGAATGTGCCATGTGCCCTGGACAAGAAACTTGGAGAAGAATCTGGGATTCTTTCTACTGTTGGGTGGAGTGTTCTTTATCTGTTAGGCAGATTGTTTACAGTGTTGTTCAAATCATGTATTTCATTGTTGATATACTGCCTTGTTGTTCTACTTATCATTAAAAGTGGGATTTGGCATTTAAAAACAATTATTGTTTTTTTTTCTTTCTTCTTGTTTAGTGAATTCCTCTGATTCATTATGACATTAATTATTCTTTTTCATATGTGGTCACTGGAATTTGATTCAATTAGAACATTTTTCAGATAATGTTTACACAGAGAGTTCCTTAAATGCCTTAAAGCTGTATGTCTCCTGGCATTTGCCAAAGTGGGATGTGTGTGTGTGTGTGTGTGTGTGTGTGTGTAGGTATGCACACATTTCTGGCTCATCTTTAACACTCCAGCAGCTTTTAATTGCCTTACCTTTCATTCCCTCGTGTGTAGACCCTTAATAATAGCCACAGGTGAGATTCTGCACATTCTCAGGAATTTCTCATGCCCACAGCCATGCACACATACATGGCCCTCTAGATTGTCAGGAAACTGTGTGATTCTTTTTAAGTCTCCATATGTCCATAGCTTTTTCCAGATTTTCTTTTTAAACGTTTTTGTTTGCCTCTGATTTTTTTAGATGCATGTCCAGGAGATAAGGCTGTTCACACTAAATAAGCTCTGAGTTAGGTAAACTAAAGACAGTCCTGTGAATGGCGAATTTCCGGGAAACTTTCAGATAGACCAAATAGTGACAATTTATTAGCTATAGTGCTATTTGAGTAGTTCCAACTACTATGCCCCTTTACTGATAGCTAGAGAGCTCATTTTTATCATTACTCTGCTTTTGAGGCTGTTGGTTTCAAGACTACCATGGAACTGGACAGGGAGGGTGGAGAACGGCATGGGGCAAGATAGCATATCATAGAACTTGCTGTTGTTACCAAGATTCAGCACTTTTTTAAAAACAAATATTCCTCAGATTGTTACAAACATTTGAGTAATTTCCAGAGCTTTAAAAAATGTAGATTTAGATATATTGTTTGCCAGTGTTCTTAATGCTTTTATAGAAGAGAAAATTTCTGGAGGTTCATATATATACATATATATATATATATGTATATATATATATTTTTTAATTATACTTTAAGTTCTAGGGTACATGTGCACAACTTGCAGGTTTGCTACACATGTATACATGCATCATGTTGATTTGCTGTACCCATTAACCCATCATTTACATTAGGTATTTCTCCTAATGCTATCCCTCCCCCATCCCCCCATCCCATTACAAGCCCCAGTGTGTGATGTTCCCCGCCTTGTGTCCAAGTGTTCTCATTGTTCAATTCCCACCTAAGAGTGAGAACATGCGGTGTTTGCTTTTCTGTCCTTGTGACAGTTCTCAGAATCATGGTTTCCAGCTTCATCCACGTCCCTACAAAGGACATGAACTCATCCTTTTTTATGGCTGCATAGTATTCCATGGTGTATATATGCCACATTTTTTTAATCCAGTCTATCACTGATGGACATTTGGGTTGGTTCCAAGTCTTTGCTATTGTGAATAGTGCCACAATAAACATACATGTGCATGTGTCTTATAGTAGCATGATTTATAATCCTTTGTGTATATATCCAGTAATGGGATCCCTGGGTCAAATGTTATTTCTAGTTCTAGATCCTTGAAGAATCGCCACACTGTCTTCCACAATGGTTGAACTAGTTTACACTCCTACCAGCAGCGAAAAAGCATTCCTATTTTTCCACATCCTCTCCAGATGTTGTTTCCTGACTTTTTAATGATCACCATTCTAACTGGTGTGAGATGGTATCCCATTGTAGTTTTGATTTGCATTTCTCTGATGACCAGTGTCATCATGTGTCTGTTGGCTGCACACATGTCTTCTTTTGAGAAGTGTCTGTTCATATCCTTTGCCCACTTTTTGATGGGGTCGTTTGATTTTTTTTCTTGTAAATTTGCTTAAGTTCTTTGTAGATTCTGGATATTGGCCCTTTGTCAGATGGGTAGACTGCAAAAATTTTCTCCCATTATGGAGGTTCTTATTCTAGTCTGAAAAAGTACTTCTTATAATGCATTATTAAATATGTTAACTTCACATAAACACAACATAAATGCAAATATATTGGGTGCATATAATGATTAATGGTATAGAAAACTATCAATAATTTTCTCTCTCTCTTTCTCTGTCTGTTGCCCCCTACCTGCACTCCCACCTATCCACTGAACACATGAAAATATTTATATACTTTCCAGGGTTAAAAAAGGCCACAAATTCCACAAATAGAAAAAGATAATGGAAAAGGCATGCTTCTATTTGCACTGTAGTTGTTTAGTTACTTAACATAGTCTTTTTTTATCCAAATAACTTACAATTTCCAAGTGAAACGTGAGCATTTGGGTTTATATTTTTCACGACATATACATTTGAAACATATTGAAGATATATGTATGATCGACACACAGACACACACACACGTATATATATATATATACACACAAACACAGATATCAATATGTATCAACATATATACACTTCAAGATATATATGTATGTATTTATATGTGTGGATATATGAATTTACTTATATATCTCTAGGTACACATATCTACGTTCATTAACTGTGACTCTATTTTCAATGGTTTTTTAATAAAAAGTATGACCTAATAAATAGATTAATTGTCAAATTTGGTAACATTTTGGGGTTACCACTTACTATAACATTTTATTATCAGTGTCATACTAAAAATGTTGAGCATAAAAGAGGACTTTGTCTCTTTCTGATAATTATGTTTATTTTAACAAAACTACAAACTACCTTCAATAAATTAATTTGTGGCAGAAATTCTATTATCTTATTTAATACTTTATCTATGTACAAATTAGGTCCAGATGGTCATTATCTTATGAAAAACTTATATAAAGCCTACTAAGGAAGTGGCATTTTTCTAAAATAAATTCTGTTTTAAGCAATTTATTTTTCCCAATATATCTACGAGAAGTGTGCTAGCATCATTCCTGTTTATAGGAGCAAATTCTACACCGTAATATTTTATGTTACTTGTCCATCACCACACTACCATGTAAAGTGTTGTTCATAATAATTTCTAATAAGCGAAAATTGTAACTGTTGCAAATATAAAAAGATTACATGTCAAATGTATTATTTAACTCATTAATGTGGATTCAGTAAAATGTCAGATACTGTTCAACAAGCATTTGAGATACTAGATATTTGTAGGCTATTTAATAAAAGAATATTAAATAAACTTTGCTCCATTAATCAATTGCTTAATATCCAACAGAGCTATAAGTCATAATATTTGGGAATTTATTTTCCACCAGACAATTTATTTTAATCTTCATCAGATAAAATTTTATAAGTTAACCTATGTCCCTATGAAGTTATAAAAGCCTTGTCAGCAGCAAGGCAATTACAATACTAAATTCATCCCTGCCATACTTATAACAATAATTAAATAAACAATAGTGCCAAACAAGAGTGCATGTATAAAGAAATGTGCATTTAGTTGTTGCTACTCTATTAAATATAATATTAATATCTATAATTGTGAGTTAAATATACTGTCAAATCTACTTGTTCTCAAGTTGGCTAACATCCTGCCAAATTAATTATTTGCAATATTCCCCAGGATTTAGAAGTCATTAAAATAACCTTAAATTGCATTATATAAAGCTTGAAGTCTCTTGTAAATTGAGTTTTGAAATTTATTTGTCATTTATAAAATAAAACATTTATGATGTTTTCCCTTAATAAACCAGTATTTTGACCATTTTTATTTATTATTACTGTTAAGAGTGTCTTAGTTGTACTCTCTTTTATAAAATGGTAGTCATTTACTTGAAGACAAAGTGAAAAACTTGTCTTCCCTGACATCAATGTCTATAAAATTAAGACATCAAATAAAGACTAAATACCACCTTTCTCCATGTTTATGTTTGTCCTTTTGTAATTGGAGACAACTATGTCCATCTGCTCAGATATAGCTTATTCTTTAAATATCTCAATTTGCTACTAATGATTAGAAAAACAAGGAATAGTCCCCTTGAATGTGATCAATATTTAATTTGATCTACATTGATTTTTTTTTTTTTTTTTTACCACAGTATCTATATTTCTCCATGATCTTTTCCATCTGCCCTCAAAATAACAACCTCATGCCCCATGGGACTTGCATATGTTCTCTTGCGTACTCACTTTCTGTTCCTATTTCTTTTCTAGTTTTTATAATTGTCTTGAACTTGTTGCTTTCTCTTAGAGTCTTCTTGTTCCTCTCCCAGATCTTTGCACTGTGGCTTTTGTCTCTACAATTTTCTAGACTATTTTTAATTTTCCAATATTGCTTTCTTAACTGTTTAGTATTGTAATTGCCTTGCTGCTGTCAAGGCTTTTATAACTTCATAGGGACATAGGTTAACTTATACAATTTTATCTGATGAAGATTCTTAACTGTTGACTGCCTTAACTGATTTAAGGCAGTTAATTTCTGAATTTTTTTTTTTTTTTTTTGACACAAGCTCTCACTCTGTCACTCAGCCTGGAGTGCACTGGCAGAAACTCGGCTCACTGCAACCTCAACTCCTGGGTTCAAACAATCCTCCCACCTCAGCCTCCCTAAGTAGCTGGAACCATAGGGATGCACCACCACTCCTGGCCTCTGATTTTTTTATACTTGGCTACTGAGACACTTCTTTTACAGATTGTCCTCTTTAAATAGTTTCCTATTGGCTTACTTTTTAAAAAATTATTTTATTTTATTTTATACTTTACTGAACATCCTTTGTGTCTAGCTGGTCTTTCAGGTTCTTGTTTCAAAACTCTTCCTTTTTAATATATACTCACTCTGAAAGAAATCGAATCCTCTGTGCTTCATCAGAGGGTGGGGGATTTGAATGATTTAATTTAAAAGATATCAGTAGGTAACAAATTATTCAAAAAAATTACAACAAAAATCTGAAATTACTTTGGGATTTCTCAAGATTAATTAATTTCTAATGTTTCATAGTTTGAGATTATAAGCTAAGCATTAAAGAATTAAGTGAGTCACAAAATTCAAAATAGAGTTATTAATCAATAATCAACATGAAGTCTCTTAAGTGACACATATGAATCTTGACTATGTCTAAGGACCTTGCATGTTTGGTAATTTGAGTATTATATTCAGTTAAAAAGATGACCTTCCCAACTGTACAAAATCCTTGGTTTTCTCTCAAGGCTTAAGGTAACTCTATAGTCCTGCTTATAACACTTAAACATGTATTTCATATCATATCTCCCATCTTAAATGAATATTAGCACAAGGAAATCAAATCAATTGACTAAGCCAGAAATTAGCATTCAGAAATTGTATTTTTAAGAGTCATGAATAATTTAGATTTTTTTTGAATTTTTACATCAATCCATTTTTATTCTATTCTGTTTTCCCATTACCAGTCTACATTTTCCATAATTATCATTCATCCTTCCTATTTCTTTGACAGACAATTTATTAAATATGTGAATTCATACTTATATGGGAGGGGGGCAGGGAAGTGCTGGGTAGAGAAAGGCAGGTACCTCGCTAGGGCTCCACACCCACGGACCTAGCTGAGGACATACACTCCTGCTTTTGTGCCCAAATGTTTCATTTTCCAAGACCACCCTGGCCCACCACACACCCATCCTGGGTCTCTAAGAACCTGAGACACTAGCGGACAGACAAACAGGTGACAAACTTCGACAGGAGTGCACTAGTGGAAGAAGGTACAAGCGCATTAGTGGAAGAAGGCACAAGCCCGAGAGGATGTCGAGGAAGCTCTCCTGGAGCAGGCAGGTGGAATAGAACACTGACAGATGCCTGCACGCTGGCAGGCCATTGGCCAGCAGGACCAGACAGAGTTTGGCCAGGGCAGTTGGAGTACAGCTGGGGCCGTAGAGCGGCTCAACTCCAGGAGAAAACCATCTCCCTTCTGGCTCCCCCATCGCCAGAGAGCTACTTCCACTCAATAAAACTTTGCACTCATTCTCCAAGCCCACTTATGATCCGATTTTTCTGGTACACCAAGGCAAGAACCCCGGATACAGAAATCCTTCTGTCCCTGTGACAAGGAAGAGGGTCTAATTGAGTTGGTTAACACAAACCGCCTATAGACAGCAAACTAAAAGAGCACCCTGTAACACATGCCCACTGGGGCTTCAGGAGCTGTAACATTCACCCCTAGACACTGCCGTGGGGTCCCAGCCCCACAACCTGTCCCCTTGAGGTTTGTTCCCCTAGAGGTTTGAGCAGCGTTGCACTGAATAAGTGAATCACTCCCCCATCTCATGCCCTGTGACGGGGACATGGGAACCTTTCCCACTTCAATACAAAGGAATTAGAACTTTCAATTAGGTTAAAAATTAAGTGCATTTCAACTACATAAAATATGTAGAGTTGGATGTAGTATATGACAATAATTTGTCTTGATTTTAATGGAAGAGAAAATGACAAAACAACATTGGTGGTAGAAGACTATTATGGCATTTTCCATTTTCCAGACATTATCCTAAGTGCCTTAAAGAAAGCAAACAATGTAATTATCTCAAGAAAGCTATGTAGCTGATACTAATTTAAAATGACGAATTTAAAGAAAAATAACTGATGTATAAAAAGTAGTCCAAGTATGGCAGACAGAAGTTTCCATGTGTTTAGTTACTGGATAAGTTAAGCCACTTCAGATGCTACAGAGGGTACTCAAAGGAAAGAGACAGGAAAAAAGTAAAGAAAATAAAACATGAGATTTCCCATGTGTTGTGGGAGGGACCTGGTAGGAAGTAACTGAATCATGGGGCCAGGATTCTCCCATGCTGTTGTCATGATAGCAAGTAAGTCTCATGAGATCTGATCATTTTAAAAAGGGGAGTTTCCCTGCACAAGCTCTCTCTTTGCCTGCTGCTGTACATGTAAGACGTGACTTGCTCCTCCTTCTCTTCCACCTTGATTGTGAGGCCTCTGCAGCCATGCGGAACTATAAGTCCATTAAACCTCTTTCTTTTGGAAAAAAAAAAGAGAGAGAGAGAGAAAAGAAAAGTAAAGAAAAAATTTGCAAATTAAACTAAAGATTATTCCAGAGAAATAAAATATTCACTTTTCTATTAGAGCTGGGCAAGAATTATTTAGATACATAAGCAACTCAAGTTTATTATTTAATTGTTCTGTAATATATTTTAGGAATTTGGTAATAAGTATATATTTTTTGCTAAATGAAGACAGTATGGAAAAATCAATTTATCATATTTTTAGCATTTTGTTCAATATAAACAGTATTCAAAATGTCTTATACTAAAAGCTAATTCCATAAGAAAGCAGAGGAAATTAAACAAACCAAAAAACACATTTGATTCTAAGTAGGAAAATTTTGCTTACTACATCTTGTCACAAAACTCATTAGCATGATAAATCTCTGAGTAGCATGTGGTGTGAAATGTTTCAATTTTCCATAATTCAATGGTAGAAAATAGGGCACTTCCACAATCCCAAAACCCCAAAAGGAAAATAGTAGGATATTTTGGAAACTCTGATATATAGATCGCCATTATATCTCTTATTACTTTTATAGTAATGCCATCATGCTTTATGCAATATTTTATTATGTTATCTTTTAGAACTTTTAAAAATTGTCATTTTTAGTTCTGGAGTACATGTGCAGGATGTGCAGGTTTGTTACATAGGTGTGCCATAGTGGTTTACTGCACCTGTCAACCCATCACTCAGGTGTTAAGCCCAGCGTGCATTAGCCATCCTTTCTAATACTCTTTCTCCTCTGACTTCACCCCACAACAAGCCATAGTGAGGGTTGTTCCCCTTCCCATATCCATGTGATCCCATCCTTTAGCTCCCACTTATAAGTGAGAACATACAGTATTTGGTTTTCTATTCCTGTGTTAGTTTGCGAGGATGATGGCTTCCAGATTTCTCCATGTCTATGAAAATGACATGGTCTCATTTCTTTTCACGGCTGCATAGTATTCCATGGTGTATATGTACCACATTTTCTTTAACCAATCTATCATTGATGGGCATTTGGGTTAATTCTATGTCCTTGCTATTGTGACTAGTACTGCAATGAACATATGTGTGCATGTGTCTTTGTAATAGAATGCTTTATATTTCTTTGGGTATATACCCAGTAATGAGATTGCTGGGTAAAATGGTATTTCTGGTTCTAGCTCTTTGAGAAATTGTTACACTGTCTTCCACAATGGTTGAACTAATTTACATTTCCACCAACAATGTAAAAGTGTTCCTATTTCTCCACAACCTTGCCAGCATCTGTTGTTTCTTGACTTTTTAATAATGGCCATTTGGAGTGGCATGAGATGGTATCCCATTGTGATTTGGATTTCCTTTGCTCTAATGATCAGTGTCGTTGAACTTTTTTCATATGTTTGTTGGTTGCATGAATGTCTTCTTTTGAGAAATGTCTGTTCATGTCTTTCACCCACTTTTTAAAGGGGTTGTTTGTTTATTTCTTGTAAATTTGTTTGAGTTGCTTGTAGATTCTGGATATTAGACCTTTGTCGGATGGATAGATTGCAAAGATTTTCTCCCACTCTGTATGTTGCCTGCTCACTCTGATGATAGTTTATTTTGCTGTGCAGAAGCTCTTTAGTTTAATTAGATCCCATTTGTCAATTTTTGCTTTTTTTGCGATTGCTATTGACGATTTCATCATGAAATCTTTGCCCATGCCTGTGTTCTGAATGGTATTGCCTATATTTTATTCTAGGATTTTTATAGTTTGGGGTTTTACATTTAATTATTTAATCCATCTTGAGTTAATTTTTGTATAAGTTGTGAGGAAGGGGTCCAGTTTCAATTTTTTAGGCAGTTATCCCAGCACCATTTGTTGAATAGCGAATCATTTCCCCATTGCTTGTTTTTGTCAGGCATGTTGAAGATGAGATGATTGTGGATGTGCAATCTTATTTCTGAGTTCTGTATTCTGTTCTGTTTGTCTATGTGTCTGTTTTTGTATCAGTGTCATGCTGTTTTTGTTATTGTAGCCTTATAATATAGTTTGAAGTACGGTAGGGTGATGTCTCCAACTTTGTTCTTTTTGCTTAGGATTGTCTTGGCTATACGGACTCTTATTGGTTCCATATGAATTTTAAAATATTGTTTTTTTCGACTTTTGTGAAGAATGTAAATGGTAGTTTAATAGGAATAACATTACATCTATAAATTACTTTGGGCACTATGGCCATTTTCACGATATTGAAAAATATGAAAACTTCATAAACGTGCGTGTCATCCTTGTGCAGGGGCCATGCTAATCTTCTCTGTATCACTACAATTTTAATATATGTGCTCCCGAAGTGACCACATTATATGACTTTTGTCTGGTTATTTTAATAATGTTTTTCAGTAAATCTTTCTTACATCATTATTTTAATGCTTAAAAATACATATTGCTGTTCATATTTTAACATGTGCAATCCGGTATTCTGCAATATAATGCATAACAGGTTTTCCATCTTATCTTTGTAAATGCATGTCTGGTCATATCTAGTTATTACATATATTTTCTTAAAAAGCAGATGCAGAGCCTTGAGTTAATTGCACATCTCAGTCCTTTGTCCATTATCACATAATCCCCATTAAGGTCCCTTTGGCTATTATTATTTCCCAGTGTCCCTGTGGTCCACCAGTTTTTCTTCCACCACTCCCACTCCCCTTATAGAAAGTCACTAAATATGTTTACTGTACTTCCTTTTATGTGAACATATTTTAGTAAAATGTTTTGAGACTGTGCATATACTTCGTATTTATGAAAACTGTGCTATATGTCTCATTCTTTTTTCACTTGACAATGTGTTTTTAAGACACATAAATGTGGCTAAGGTAGCTCATTTCCATTGCTGCTTACCATAACCTTTCCCTCTCACTGTGAGCATCCACTGCACTCTATTGTTCCACTCTCCCCATGATATCCACCTTGCTAGACTCAAGTCCCAGTCCCTAAACCAAGGAGTATCCAGTGATACCCTCAGGTAGAATCCCATAAAATTGTATTTGGGTTATATTCCCAGGAGAAGACATGTTTACTATTTTGTTGTAAAAAGTTCCAATATCTAGAGTTACTGAGCCCAAGGATATGCAAGTTTAAGTATTTGATATATATTATAACATAGTGTTCCTGCAAATGAAAACTGATTTAAACTTCTCTAATAATATGTAGACATACTTCTAATGATACTAATTAGTATTAATATTTTACAATGTGGAAAGTGATAAAATTATCATGTTTTAATATTGTGTCCTTTAATTATATGTGATTTTGAATAATTTTGTATGATTAAAACAGCTAGTAGTATTTTTATATTGTGAATTAGTTATCTATAAACTGCCAATTTTTTTTTTCTGGTGGGATGGAACATTTTGTTATTTCATTTATTTGTGTAAACGCTATATTTTTGAGACTATAACCCTCTTATATATTGTGAATGTATTTGCAACATGTTATTTGATTTTGAACTTAATATAGGACATATGTGTGTGTGTTTTATTTTTCTATTTAATTCAATTATCAAGTTTTTAAAGATTTATGTCTTTAATAATGTAGCTACATATATTTTTAAGTAATATATACATATTTACCAGTCTTCTAAAAATATAAACAATGAATCTTTATAGAATTATATTTGATGTATGCATCTGGGTTACTTCTTTTCTAAAGATGTAGTTTTTTCTATTATAGTTTATTAAACATGGATCCTAAATAAAGGTATAATTTTCTATGCTCTTTCTTCTAGTATCAGAGTATTTAAATTACCCTACTTTTATATATGCAAGATATAACATTGTACTGTAGAATTTAATGTACTTCCTTGAAAGGCAATATATTTTGTAGAAAAATCTTTCCTCATATTATTAGAAAACTTTCTGTTTCAATTTTCTATTTCATGTATGTTTCCAGATTAATATTGGAATATTTCAAATGCAGGGACAAAAATATTACATTTTGGCTTTATTTTCTCATTTTAATATCTAGCACACTATCCTACAATGTGTATTTGATAGCATGTTGTATAGGAACATTTAATCAATTGGCATGTAATCCATTTTACTAATATCGTGCAACAATCATGTACAATACATTTTCCTGGAATTAAGTAACTGAGGGAGAAAGTCAACATATAAGTAAGGTTCAGAACTACTTGGGCATTTAGATTTATTCTGCATAAGGAAAAAGTCTTGAGCTTTGAATAGGTAATAATTGAATTAATGAATGAAATATGTCATGCTCTAATTTCCTTAAGAGACATTGTGGCTGCCATTTAGAATAGAAGAGAGCCCCTGTAAGAGGCAAATCCTCTAATCTGTTCAAAGATAATAGTGACTTGGAGTAGAATTGTCATCAAAATTTTTATGCACTCAATAGATATTTGCCAGATTTCTGAGGAAAAGACAACCCCTTGAAAAGGATTTGAATATAGAGAGAGAAGAGTCAAAGATGTCTCCATAGCTTTGTTTTAGGCAGCTGGACCAGAAGGGCATTTACAACTTTTGAAATATAGAAAGTTAGGAGACGAACTTTTCAAGCTATGCAAAAATTAGCTAGATTTTAGGATTTTGAGCTTTAGATGTTTCTAACACATCAGCATAGAGGTAACACATTGGACGGAAAACCTCAAATTCAGGGATGAGATCTCGGATAGTGTTATTTGGTTGTTGTAGTACCACAGATGGCTGGATTGTCAAAGCAGATGCACAAGGATAATGGATCTTGCTCAGCATCAAACTACCCCAATGATTAGTGAAAGATATAAACAAAATGTAGGGACATTGCAGCCTTACAACATTAGTCTTTCAAATAGCCTCAAAGCCAACAGATACAGCTTCCAAAATGAAATAAAACAAAACAACACAATGCAAAACAAAGCAAAACCAGACTGATTCCCACCCTGGAATGAGTTTTGATTTAGGAGAAACAGATTGTAATATGTGTCTGCGACAATTTCGCTTGGAGAAAGTAGTTTTAGTTTGAGTTTTCTTGGTTTCCATACTTTATTACTCACATAGGTAGATAGTCTATCTGGCTAACTTGCATCCTCCAGCCAGCTCTGTTCTTTAAGTCTGTAAGTTCCAAGTATTTTCAATGATCAGTATAGACAAACATTCTTAGATAAGAACTTTTGCAGATATCTTTCTGGGATAAATCCCAATGCCATGTTTATACTTAGAATTTTTCGAGGTCAGCATTGCCTCCTCTGTGCCACAAGGAAGGGAAGTAGCTACAGACCTGATGTTTGCTCTTTTCTTCCCAGAGTCATCAGCATGCAGATGGCATTTGAAGCAATGAGATTGTGTAGACCCATACGGTATGTTAATATTTCCTACCAGAGCAAGAGGGTAGGTGCTGCTTACTTTTAGTCCACTTTCACCGACTGTTATCCAGGTGCAGAGTAGAGCGAGCACTGGATTTAATAAGGCTTGGCAATTGCAAAATGAGTACATAGAAGTGGAATGTAGATTTAAATGAGTATGTGTATGTATGTGTGTGTGTGTATGTGTATGTAAGGGTGTAAAGTTATAGGAAGGTTGAAGGGGAGAATGAGAAAACAATATCAAGCAATAAAGAAACTGCTGCTAATTATCTTTGCTTACTTGCTTGTCACAAATTCTGGATATCAGAGACCCTAAATATTTGGGTGTTAGCATGGCAAGGGAGCTAAAGGAAGAGATAACAACAAAATGCACTTACACCTTCATCAACTTTGGTAGAAAATCGTTTCTTTCATGAGATAGGACCTATTAATGTCACAATTTTTCAATTCAGTAATACTGTCCAGAAAGTTAACGGATATTCATTTCAGATTCAGAAAATAGCTTGACTGTCAACCTTGGTTTGTGGTAATATTTCCACATGTACATGATTATATACACACACACACACATGTACGCATCCCTACTACACATGTGTGTATATGTTTTATTTAGAACATGGGAGAATCCACTTCTTTAGGACTGCTTGCTTCCACTTTCAAATAGAACTACTCCTAATGTAAAAATTAGCTCATCTAGATAGAAATAGCCTTATTAACCGTACTTTCTCCGACAGATATTGTTTATTTTGCTTTCCAATTCAGTATGACTAAATTTTAGATCAAAATTAAGGTCATGTGTATCATTTAACTGCATCATATATGTAAAGTTTGTTAGACTTCAGGAAGATTACATTTAAGTTAACTGGGAGTGAAAGCGTTGTGATCAAGAATGAGAACAATGCATACTTTACTCCAATCTAGCTTAAGCCTAATCATATGCAACAAATAAAAAATTATATTATAGTCACCATCTGTTAAACATGCCTGTCCAAAACCTCAATTTGCTATTTCTCCACATTGTGAATTATACCTTCCTTAGGTAGAATCAAAATGTTAGGTTCCCAGGGTTCCTTGCCACAAGAGTGGAGCCAAGCAGCAGCCTCCACTTCCAAGGAAGAAGTGACATTTGGAATGATGGCAGAGTGTGCTCTCAGCTCTGGTAGCAATATTCATTGTGAAGGTTATCGCTCTTTTTGGAGAACTTTGGCAGAGATGCTGGCTCTCTGGTATCTGGCTCCTGGTTTTTTGAATGGCCATTGGTTTGCTGTGGCTGAAATTATTTCTGCTTAAAAATTTGTGGTAAGTTTGGACAGTTCTCCTGGCTGTGTATCACAGAGTTTGATTTCCTGGCCCTTTCAAAAACTGTCAGCCAACAAATAGCCTCTAACAAGACCCTTTCTGTTTAAGCTAAATGAAGCAGATTCTGTAATCCAATCTTGGCAAATGTGTAACAATCACATGCGTTCAATGCTGAGCAATTGGCAAAAATACTTAGCCATATGTGGCTAAGGTAATTGTCTTTGTTTTATCCTATTGTGAATTTATGTGTCTGTCCAGAGAATGTGTTGCTAATTTGTTCCTGTACACCCTGCACTGTTCTTGTCCTAAGTTTTCATGCACTATGATGACACTATTTTTCCTTTAATTTTTTTGCATTCAATTTAGATGTCAAATCTTTGTCAACTAGATGCCTAATATTTGCCTTTTATTTGCTTTGTAAAATGTTACCTAATATTTAACTAATTGAGGTAGTTTCCCCATTTGCACAGTGCTGCAGCACCCTTCCCACATCCAATTGTTCTCTGTAGGATAAGCAGGAGAATTCTAGCTTCTTGGCCAATTGTCTTTATGGTACATGTACGTAGTGGTGAGGACAGTATCTTCTAATCTATTCCTTTTAGAAGAAAGGGCATCTTTCTGTGTTGGGTGGGGGCAAAACATAAGACTAAGTGCTCAGGAGAAATATTTCTGTGATGATGCTTAATTCTTCATTTCTAGAAGTATTTAATGTGTTGCCTTCTCAGCTTAATGTTTTCACTTTCATAAAAATGAGAAAATAGAGCTTAGATCACGGGGAAGATTGCAGGACAGAGTTCGTTATCACAAGGAGTGAGCAGATTAGAAAATGCTGGGAATACCCAGAGGTGACTATTCCAGGTTGTGTTTAGCATTCTAAAAACATATTGAAAAAGGAAGGAACTACAAAATAGGGGTATAGATAGGGAGCCAGTGCTAGTGAAGGAAACAACTAAGAAATAGGTGGGGTGAGAGCAAGAGTGGAGGACTTTGCAAGCTGCCATGTGGGCCTCCTGAAGCAGTTTACAGGGTTCCTTTGGTAGGTACATAAAAGTTTGCCAAAAGAGGCTGAAATAGAGCATTAAGTAACAGTTTGGGGATGAGATTTGGCTTTTCAACTTTCCATACTTCTTAAGTCTTGGACTGAATAAGCAACACAAGAAGTTGTAGAAATAAATATATGAAAAAGTTTCTTCCTACGCACAGATCCTTTCTATTTTTTATTAGAAAAGATATGATGAAATACAAATTACATGAATAATTTAGTTATACAAAAGTTAAATTATTGATTTAGCTAGAATTATTGAAGGAACTTAGGGTCCCAGGATTTTCCTGTATGAAGGTAAAATAGGCATTCAGAGTTAAGGAAATTGTTTCACAAAAGCTTGTTTATGTGGCAGCAATGAGAAGAAATAGGGTTTATGTATTTATTGTACATATAAATGTAAATAACTACATATGCAATATATATAAAATGTTAATATTTGGTTTTAGAAAAAATGTAAAAAATATAGTGAAGGTTATATGAGTCGGTTATCTGATATCTTAAATACAACCTAGTCATTCTCAGATTATCATTGATGTGCAAATACTTCTTTAAATAGAAAAATGCCAAACTTTGCCTTATATAAGCTTATAGATTGACTGTAGTCAATACATGAAAGGAAGATGTGTACATAACATACAGGTCCATGTGTGTAGTATGGATGTACTGCAATTTAGTTTTCTATTTATAAGTTAATGAACATCTGGTTTTACCCATATTTTAGTTTAATGAGGAAAGTCACTATAAACATTCACATCTTGATTTTTGTGATAGACATATGTTTTCTTTTCTCTTGTATAAAAATTTAGAAATGGGATAACTAGTTTTATGGTAAGTGTATCTTTAACTTCATGAGAAATTGTTCATTTTTAGTGGAAGCTATTACTACATTTTGCAATTGAATTAATAGTTTGTGTGTTTCAGTAACTCTGCCTCTCACCTGCATTTTTTAATCACCTGTTTTTGCTTGTTTTGTTTAATTTTGGACATTCTAGCAGGTTATGTAATGACATAAGTGTGGTTTTAATTTTTTTAATGACAAATTATTTTAAACATTATTTTCTCATGGTTATTTTCTTTCTATATCTCTTCTTTAGAGAAGTGTCTTCAATTTGTTGCCCAATTTTATTGGGTGTGTCTTATTATCGAATTATAAAAATTCACATCAATTTTGTATTTTGTACATACTTTCTTCCAAGTTGTGACTAGTATTTTAATTTTATTAACATTCTTTTTCAAAAAACATGTTTTTAATTTTTATGAAGTTCAATTTATAAAACTGTTTATGAATCATAATTGTATGCTCTATTGAGATAACCATTGCCTAATCTTGGTTTGCAATGTATTTGTTTTATATTTTCCTATTAGATACCTTTTTTCTTTTAGACGGAGATTTTGGTTGTATATTCAGGCCTATGATCCACTTGTTTTAAATAAGATTTAGTTTATGTCACAATGTACTTATAAAGGTTCATTGTTTTTCATGACTATCCAGTTATTCCAGAACCACTTGTAAAAGGGTATATTCTTTCTCAAATTGAATATTCTTAACACCTTGATCGATAATCAATTGACCATACATGTCAATTGATTGTTGACATATTTCTGGACTTCATGAATGACCTATATAATTGCCCTAAAAGAATCTCTTAGTTATTCTAGCTACAATCCCAAACATGTTAGAAATTAGTCAAGTAATTTTATTATGTGTGTTTCAGTTTTACAAGATAATTCATGAAATCTCTCATGAAAATTACAGAAGGAATATGACTTTGAGAGTATAATTTGAAATTATAAATGTCTGTTATTTGTTTAGCTGAGAAGCTATTATTTGGCACAGAGAAGAAAACTGAAAAAAAAGAAGTTGTGATTTTTTTTCATTTCACTCAAAATGTCACCAAAAAGTAACAGATAATATAAATAGGCATATCTCTCTCTCACACATACACACACATACACGCAGAGAAAAATGTTAACACAATTGATAGCAAATTCTTTCCTCTATCTGGAATTAGATTATGCCTTTGATGTTTCAAATTAGACTCTCTTTCTTACATAACGAGCTTGTGTTACCAAAACCCCAGAGGTTTGGTCTAGGCCCTGCTGCTCGCTGCACAGAAAGCCAGTCACTGAGAAAAGTATTGCCAGGGAGGAAGGCTTTAATCGGGTGCTGCAGCCAAGGAGGTGGGAGATCACTCTCAAATCCATCTCCTTGACTAAAATTGGTGATTTGTAGAGCAGGGACAAAATATAACTACATGCAAGAAAACAGGAATTAGGGAGTGGTAAGGAAGAGAAGTGGGTCAACAGGAAGCAGATGGTCAGTCCATCATGACAAGTGAAGGGTCTTGCAGATCATTGTACAGATACTGTGATATGATTGGGTGAGTTTAAGTTCTTTGATACTATCTGGGAGGCTTGATGGTTGGTTTCCTGATAAAGGAACTTAGATAAGGCAAATGTAACTTTCTCAAAGTTTAAGACTGGGAGAGTCAATTTCTGTGTTTATTCAAATAAACTATAAACATCAGTTCTATGGGACAATTGGGCTGGTTTCACCTGGTTTCTCATTGGGACTGAGATAAGTGATGAATTTAGCAAATACAGGGAAAATAGTGTCCAAAAAAGTCATGAAGATTCAGGCTAAACCTATTCCAGAAAGGACGTAAAGCTGAGAAGATCAAGTGAGCTAAATTTATGCCTAATTTATGACATTTTTTTCTGTCCCATTTGAAGAATTGAAACATATTCAAAAGATTTGATGCCTCTATGAAATATCTCTGCAACCACTACGTTATAAAATCTAAGGATAAGGTAATCAATAAAAACAGTGAGATTAAAACAAACAAACAAAATACATGAAAAGTAATGGGCAGCTTGCTTATGAACTGCAGTGGCCATAGTTACGCCAATAGGTTTTACTGGGAAGACACGTAAGGCAAGGCTTGAAACAGGCTTGGCCTGGGTTCAAGATTGCTTTTACATTTGTTTATTTCTGAAACAGATAACCGTCAATGCAAAATTTATGCATTGTGAAGATGTGGGTGTGTAAAATATGTGCTCCACTGATTCTGTCTTTTCTAATAGCAAGGCATCCAAAAATCAGAAGACTTGACAGATAATGTTTGTCAGAAATGCAGCATGTGCTCAGAGCCCTTTATTTTTGCCAGCACATTAACACCAATTAACATTTACACTAACACAGAAAACTATGTTCTTTCAGAAGTTCCAACACCGAACCGAATGCTGATTTTCTGAGAATTAACTTTTCTGTCTTTGAGATGTTGTTGTCAGGGTTGGAGTCCCCTATGAGATTTTCGTTTTTGTCCGCTTAGGGGATCCTGTGGCCATGCTTACCCACAGCTTACCATGCGGCAGTGATAAAAATGATGAAAAGCTCTCACATCAAAAAAGAAAAGAAGATGAAAAGTGAGGAAAAATAATTCTGCTGTTGAGGGCAGCAACCATTCTACATATGCTACTGGAAAAGGGAGATTTTCATCTTATTATTCACCCTATAATCAATATATATATCTTAACAGTTTCATCAAAAGAGAAAGGAGACTTTACATTTTGCTGAATTACAAACAAATCTCAACATAACTTGAACATTTTGACAAAACACAGTGTGTGGGTGTTTTTCCTCATAAATATTCCAAATACAATATTTCATAATATGCAAATATTAATAAAGATATTTTCTCTTTTCTCTGGTAAAATTGCAGTTCCAAAATAGAAAGTCAAATCTGAAGTGAACTGCATTGTTTTAAGGAATATGATCACTATTGTGTGTAGTGATAGAGTTCCTTTGGGTAGCAGGCGGGAGGAGTAATTATCTTAGACTAACTTTAACGCGTATCTGTTCAAATAACCAGAGAATACATGAACTATAGTGTTAATATCCTAGAGGAAAATAAAACATGAATGATCTCATTGTTGAAAAAAACAAAGGAAATACCTCTTTGTGACAATGCAGGTGGTACAATACTGCATACGATCAAAAATTTTACTATACAACATTTTGGAATAATATTGAATTCTGTCACATATGGTAGTTCATTGTATTATGATCTGCTGCTCTCAGTGGTGTAGGTAAACCACATTTCCAGATGGCAGAAGTAAATATGGACTCTTATGATAAAAAAAAAATAGGCAATTTTAGTTTTGGCATACTCTTTAATTACTACACAGCAAACAAAGATGAAAACAAAGAGAAATCTTTGGAAAGTTTATTGATTGATTTCATTTCCTGACTCAATAAGTAACACATGCTACTATGGAATATTTTTTAAAAAGAAAATATTTGGAAATTTTGGAAACAAAATCAACATAAAAAGAAAATAAAAATGACCTCTAAACATACGGTATAGAATTTTCCATGAGTGTAGGAACGTGAGTGCATGTTTTTGTGTGTGGTGCCTGTGCATTATAACAAGTTCATTTGCAGACATTTATCATCAAGTAGGAAGACAAAGGATACAAAATATCTACACTGTAAATGTCTTTTAAAATACATCATACAGAGTTTGAAAATGTAACTTAATAAGTAAATACTATATGATTTTTTTTTGTAGTACAATACTGTCATATCCTAAACCACCCACTAATGTAGATACAAGTATTATGAATACTTCACAGCTGGCAAAACTGGATAAATAACTTCTACAATGTCACACAACTATTTGGTGGGAGACTTTCTGCAAAGATAGTTTCCTTAATAACTATGCTATTGTTTATCTTGAATAAAGTTGTATAACTTGAATACTTTGCAGTTGGCAAAACTGGATAAATAACTTCTACAATGTCACACAACTATTTGGTGGGAGACTTTCTGCAAAGATAGCTTCCTTAATAACTATGCTGTTGTTTATCTTGAATAAAGTTGTATAATTAGCTCAAACAATGTAAAAATTGCTGAAGTAGGTCCCAGACAGGTTGTAAAACCATATATTTTGTGTAACAAACAAAAATGAAAGGATATTCAAAAGCAATCTGAAAGAGTCCAACCTTTTGTTTTAGTTCAGTCATTTTTATATTTGCTTCAGAGGAAAATAAAAATTTATTATTTATTCATTTATCTTACATCATTTGATTAGATTTTTCTTAGGCTTTTCATGAGCTGCTAATATCATAAGGGTATTCCTATTTTCTGTTATGTTTGCTGCAGATATTTAATCTAAATATGGCCTTTAAATATGAATTTTAATTTTAATGTTTTTCATATAAGAAAATTTTATTTTTTTATTTTTAAATTTGGAATAATTACCAAATATCTTACTTAAATTCTCCCATTTTTTTTATTTAAGAAGGCCTCTCATATTTCAAGAGCTTGCAATGATCTCCTTAATTTTTTTATGATTTTCCCACTTTCATAATTAAACATTATCTCACAAGCATTTTACAGTAAAGTGAAATCTAATCTTTACATTTTTTCCAATAAATCAATTGCTTTAATATAATTAATTGAATAATAACTTATCCAGTTATATATACTACCAAATTTTTAAGTCAATGTCTTGAATCAAAGGTACCGCCATAGTTGTTTTCTATACAAAGAATCAGTTCACAACTGGACAGAATGACAGAATAATTTTTATTATTTCAAATATAGAGCTGATTTTTTTTTCCTGAACTGCCTATCTTGTTCTACTGTTTGTCTCTGATATATAATCTGATACAAATATTTTAATATACTAGTTAGGAACTACTTTTTGCTCCTCTTTTTCTTTACTTGGAATTTTATCAGGAATGTCTTTGGGTTTAATTATTATATATAAATGTTCTTTACCATGTTAAATAAACCTATTGTTAAATTGAAGAATTTACAGAAAGTTATAAAATTTATTAAAATCTTTTTCCAAATCTTCAATGATTAAAATGTGGTTTTATTCCTTTGCTGAAATTACATGTGCTCTTTCTGCTAAGGCAAAAGACGGAATCATCAAAAGTTGTGATTGATTTTTCCAAGAGAGCTTTCCTAACCTCCCAGGGATATTTTAATGTGAATGCATTTTCATCATCATGTTGTGGAGATGGTAGGCCAACATTTTTACACAGCTGATCATAGCTAGAGAGTTAAATAAGGCTAATGTGGTTGATTAATGAATTTTGATTTTCTCCCAAATACAACATCAGAACACCTAAGTCTATTACATCGTTTAAGAATTTCTACAATTAAAGCAATCACCCAAGTCCGATTTAAAAAATAAAAAGGAATATAACAAATTAAAAAGGACACAGTAATGTCCCAAGTCAGGCTTATGTGCAGCAGTGAATCTAGCTCTTCACTACTGTCCAAAGAAATCTAGTTATGATTATTCTGGAGACACTTTGGCTTTGAATTAGATAATAACAACTAATATTTGTGCGCCTGTGCACATACTTCTGATTGCATGCCCGATGAACTCTGTCGTACAGATTTTTCGTATGTTTACCTATTTAATACTCATAAATTCCATGATAAAATACTGCTATGGCTCTTATTTCACAAATGAGGTAACTGAGTCACAGGATAATGACATAACTTATCAAACATCAGAAAGCCTAGAAAGTTAATGGCCTGACTTCAGAACACACATATGCTATCACTTCCAAATATTAGAAGATTTCTCCCGTTACATGGTCTTGTTGGAACCTGTTACCTGTTTCCAGACAAGTGAATATGTGGTCTATGGATGCTAATCAGATATGATCCACACTCAATTTTACGTAAGTCAATGTCTTGAATCAAAGGTACTGCCATAGTTGTTTTCTATACAAAGAATCAGTTCACAACTGGACAGAACGACAGAGAGCATGATCCATTAGGAATATTATTTAGCAATGCTGGAACTGTGGCTAAGAGTGGAAAAGAGAGGGTGTAACAAGCAGTGATGTCCCCTGATCCGTCAGTAGACATGACAGATCAGGAGAAGAGACACTAGGCATACTTTAAGTAGAATCTCAAAGTGGATGATCTAGTTCCTTTATTTTTTTTATATCCAGAAATATAAAATGCTATTGTTTATCTTGGGTTGTGAGAATTGTGAAAATGAATTCTCTATTTAAATGGACATCTCTCTTCTGTGGAGAAGGCAAATCAACTTCACCTTTTGTGAGGCAAGTGAACAATCACAGATTTTAATTTAATTATAAGGTTTAATAAAGTCTTTCTGAAAGAAATCCTGTTTGCATAGTATTATATTGAATTTTCTGTATTATATTTTAAAAATTTATTTCTAGTGTCTTTTCATGTTTTATTTTGTATGTCAACTTTTACTCTCTCAGGTGAGATTGATTTATATTATATTTTTTCATTGTCATATTTTCGTATTATGGATATTGTAACTATAAAATCAATTGAAAAGTATATTTTTTCTTAACAAAGATTTTACACGCAGCATTTTAATCTGATTTAAAATAATTATTTATAAATAACTAATAATTAATTTTACTAAAACACCAAGATTTGCATATTAGTTATACTATGTAAAAACCTTATTTAGAAATAATATTTTGACTTGCTAAGTTTGTGTAAAGCTATTTCTTCCTTATAAAATGCATTCATCATTAACTTAAAGCTGTTTGTAAATGAGTGTTGTTAATTAATTATTAGAATGCATTTTTCTTCACCAAGGTTATCATACTTAACCTTTATTAATTTACTCATCAATTTATCCACTCAACTTTATTTATGTATTTGTTTCTTTCTTTATTTTAGTGCCTAGTCAGAGCTAGGCCCTGAGATAATTGAAGGAGATAAAGTTAATTTATAATAATGAACTTTTCTTTTTTTAATGGTCTTACACTCTTAAGATGAGGAAGACTAAGTATTCCATATATGTATGTGTGTGTGTATGTGTGTGCATATATATATATATATATATATATCTCACTAACTGTTATGAAGTGAATTGTCTCCCCTGTAAAATTCATAAATTGAAGCTTTAACTCTCAATGTGACAGTATTTGGAGACAGGGACTTTAAAAAGGTAATAAAGATCAAATGAGATCACAAGTATGGGGCGCTGATCCAATATGACTAGTGTCCCTAGAAGAAGGGGAAGAGACACTAGGGATGTGCTCAAAGAGAAAAGCCCTGTGGAGACACAGCAAGAAATCGGCCTCTGCAAGCTAAGGAGAGAGATCTCATTAGAAACCAACCTGTTGACACTTTGACGTTGGACTTGCAGCCTTCACAAGTGTGATATATTTCTGTTCTCTAAGCCGCCTGGTCTGTGCTATTATTCTATGGCAGCCTGAGCAGATGAACACAGAAACTTCAGTACATTCTGTGAAGAAAGGGTCCATGATCTATGAGGTACTATAATAGGATGAATCGACGAAAACTTAGAAGGTCAGAGAACACTGCGCATGGAAGGGATGAGTGACCTGATACTGAAGGAATGATCGTAGTTTGTGTGACAAAGCAAAAGAATGTTAGGAAAAAAAATGAGGCTGTATCAGAAGGAACAGGCCTAAGGAGAAACATGTTCTCTGCAATTAAAGCGTCTGGAGCGGAAGTGTTTGTGTGCATGTGCTGTGTGGGATCCCACATTGTTAGTTAAGAGGTCATTTGACATAAGAAATGACTGCAACCTTAGACTAGGTGAGGGTGCTGGGGATTCATGACAAAAATAATTATGCTCCAGAAAACAGGACATAAAGAGGGAAACTGTGATCCAGAATCCAATATCCTGAATAAATGAGGGGGAAGAGGTTGAGCTCTTCATAATTATATTTTTCTGCTTTCTCTGAATGAAAAAAAAGAGAGAGAGTCTAAAAGTGAGGGGCATTTTGCACTTGAAAGAACACTGAACTAGAAAAGATTTAGGAGTGTTACAAAATAACCTGAGAAGTGTTAATGAAGCAGCTCATACTTAATTTTACTTTCTGTCTTTTAGCTTACTGCCATCCATCTCATTTGAAAAGAGGCCAAAATGAGTAGTAATATAACAACTAATAATACCACTTTCTGCTTAAACTTCTCCCTGGAAACTCAGGGTATCACATACATATTATTCCATCAATCTTCATAACATTGCAAATAAGGCACTGACATTCCAGGAGCACTGGGAAGAAGAATGACTCCTGCACGTGTGATAATGGTCAATTGAAATTTTAGATTAGTTCTGGTAGCTCAGTGCAAGCTCATTAGGCAAAGGTTTGGTTTAAGAAATATATTTTACTAACTTCATTATGAAAGTTGAACATTCATATCAATTAATTCACACTTTCTCTGCATCTCCAATGCCATATATATACCCTAACCATTAAAAAAGACTCTAGTCTCTCTGCCTCACTGCTGATTGTTAAGAGAAGGCCTCTGATACGGGTCAGCGCATGTATTTATGAATTGAGATTTCGGGAGGAAGAAAAAAATTAATTGAAATCCTTCTCATGTTTTATTTTCGTCCTCTCTGATTGAGTCATCCAGGTATTTCTAATTCAATGAACTATTCAAACTTCACGGAAGTTTTTCATTTTGTGGCCGCTGTTTCAAGTATGTGGAAAGCCCAGCAGGACCAGAAGAAAAGCTGCGGATGGGAAAATTTAAGCTCCTTTCTGTGTCATTGATTTCTTCTTTCATGTTTTACTGTGGGATCGAGAAAATTCAGAGGGCCAATCCCAAGGGTTGAGCCTAAGAGCCATGAGCAGCTAGGAGCAACAGGAGTTTTCCTGGATTATTCATTTATGGTCCTAAGCAGTTTTGAAGTAGGAGACTTCATAAGCCTTTAGGGTAAATGTGTAAATGTTCTTGGAGTTCTGTTTGTGGAATGATCTAATGCAATGATCTCTAACTATTGTAAATTGAGGACGTATGGCCCAGTGCAATGCAGGGAATTACAAGAAGGAAAATAATTATTAGTCCTTGTAAAAAATAAAATGAGTCAAAGACCTATACTCCTACATCCAGACTACAAAAAATGTGTTCCAAGTTCAGCTGGTTGTTTTATAAAGATCTCAGTACAATTTTCTGTTAGTCTACTCATAGACGCTTCTACCTAGATGGTGCTATTTATAAAAGTGCAGCAAGAAGTATGAGCTATAATACACATATCTCTTACTCTGGTCAAAGGAAAGCATGGGCAAATGCCATGCTCTATGGCAATCCTGGTCAATGACTTAAAATTAGTTTTCTAGGACTCCAGGATGTGGTTTGGGTAATTGATAATTTTACCATACTATATTTTCTTGGAATTTTTTTCTATAAAATATACATAAAGAGAGAATCAGTTGTCCTCCTGGGATCTCTTGTGAGCAGCCTAAGTTTGTATCACTGTGGAAGTATCTAAGCATTGTTCTTGGAGATATGTTGTCCACTTGAAGAGTGGGAGTTTCAAAGTTTAAAGTCTCAAAAAATGTCCAAATTGTCAAGATGTATATGTGTGCACTTGGCAATTGAATGCCTGGTGTTCATATAAGAAGTAGACTATAAATTCGATGCAGAAGGTATGAGGAGGTAAGCTTTATCTACAGGAGTGAGCCCACTGTGGGTTTGTTGAAGCATGTCAATTCTCTATATCGATTAAATTAGTTTCGAGAAAGCAGGTTGGAAGGTGTCTGAGAAGAAGAGGATAACTAATGAAAGTTTCAGATGAAACGGACTGTGAAGTTTTTGCTTAATAAGGAGAATAGAATCCTCTATTGAGGTATAACCCACAATTAATTTAAAATAATTTAGTCAGTGATTAATCTGATAATAAAAAAATCAAAACTAAAGATATTGAGAAATCTCGAAAGGTTTATTTTATTCTGTAAAATTTATTGTGAATGTGACCAATTAACATGGGTGCCTAAACTTAGAGATGAAGACTTTAAGCAAATTAGCTGGTATTATGTAATTTCAGCTATAGGATTTTGTAGATCCTGTCAAGGAAGTTATTTCTAATCCTTGTTTTCTCATTTCATAAATGGGTGCTGTGTTTTTCAAATGATTCTTTCTCAAAAAAAAAAAAAAGCAACAGTTTGAACAACAGTATAGTTTTTCACTTTTACTAATATAGTTAATTTAAGTTGCTGGTACTTGAATACTAAATCAGATTTGACTTAGATATGTCTTATTTGCTAAAACATTCTTAATAGTGTTCACATCTATGTTTATATATTGGTCTAGAGCTTTCGTTCTGGTAGTGTTTCCCTGGTTTGCTTCTCAGGGCAATGCCTGACTCACAGAATGATTTGAAATGTTCCCTTACCCTTTATTTTCTAAAATACATTGATAGAATCCACCCATGTTCCCAGCTGGAACTCAATGCTTTTATATAAAAGTGTGTGTTTGTTTGTTTATTTGTTTTGAATCAAGAGCTCAGTTTATTTAATAGATATAGGGTTCCTCAGATTTTTCTATTTCCTCTTAATTCAGCTTTAGTAATTTGTGTCTTTCAATGAATTTATTCCTTTATGTTGTTAAATTTATTGATAATGAATTCATTTATAACATGGCTTATTACTTTTTATTACTTTGTGATGTGAAATGGTTCCCCCTTTCTTATCCTGGATATGGGTCATTTGTTCAACCCTTTTGCTTGTTCAACCTTTTTGCTTGATCAGTGTAAGTAGACATACTTTTTATATACTTGTGCAAGTATATAAAAATAGATCTGGCAACAGTTTTTTTAATTCTTTACGTTTTTAAGCATCTCCCTCCCTCTCAAACATTCAACTCCCTTTTCTTGGCCCTTTATCACTTTATTGGTTCTCCACTCACAACATCCATCTATGTCCCCACAGCAGGAGCCTTGGTTGAGGCTTTAATGAAGTCTGGCCTAAATCATACAATGATTTTGAGGTCATCCTCCTGCCTAAAGCCATCCCCCTATCACAGACAGCTCAATGAACTTTCATGACTTCCCGTTCTTATGCAATAAAGATGGAACTGCTTAGCATGGCACACATGGCCTTGACTTATACATCTTTTTTTATGTGTCTTTTTTCCCATGTAAATTTTTATTTTTTGCTGCTCTGGCTTTCATATCATCACAGCCTTACTGGCTGTTTTCCACCCTGCACGCCATGCATTCTGAATATGACGTTTCTCTGAACCTAACAGCCTCAATTTACTAGTGCATGTGATCCCTCTCTCGGGAATGACATTAACTAGTTCTCTCCAGCATTTTTTTTTGACCACTCATCCATCTATCAGTTTCAGCTCATATATTTTCTAATTAATTCGGAAGAATTAACTGCCCAGTCAGAATACAAACATAGTTCATGTGCCACCCCAAGAAGGTATGAATATCAGTCTTAGAATGCCCATAAGGAGAAGGAACCGTGTAGTGCTTAAGAGACTTGAAAATTGGCCAAATATCTATTTCCATCTTCTGCACTTATCAACTGTTTGATTTGAGTGCATTACTTAACTTCTATTTGGCTCAGTTTCTCTAGGTATACAATTAAGGTAATAATAGTAGGTATTTTTGTTATGATTTAATGAAATCATGTATGTGAAACTTAGACGTATTTTTTTTCTTTTTACAAATAGTCATCACCTGTAATTAGATTAAAATAGAGACAATGTCGTGTGAGTGTTCTTAGTACATGACAAAGTTCCCTGTGCCTAATGTGATGTATATTTATTAAACAAATTAAGGAATACTGTGGAAAAAAGTAGTTGGAAATAACATTTTGTTCTTAATTTTTTTCACTTTGTTTAAGTTAGTTCCAAGAAACGAAATATGTGTATAAAACTCACTTCATGTGAAGAAATGAGAAGTTTCGAGGTGATCTCTACAAATAATATAAATATTGCTATGTATCAATCCAGAAAGATAAATGACTTAAAATAGAAATACTACTTTAAAATTATATATGTTTTTAACATGTTCCACATCACCAGCTGGATAGATAAGAACTAGAACATTCCCATGTAATAAGTCCTCAGTGCTATCAGAAAAGTCCTGAATCAATGTCTAACACCTTTTTATTTTTTAAACTAAAGAAATACATATCTCTTTTCATGTTATCTTCTGTTTTGGACATTAAAATGAGCAAAGTATAGAAGGTAAACTATGATGATTCTAAGTTAATGTTGCAACATGCTTTAAATCCATTTTTAATGCAATAGACTAGAAAGTATAAACCTGTTAACCTAAGAATTATCAATAATTTAAGAAGAGCTAACAGGGACTTTCATGCAATATCAAAGGGAAAATATAAGAAAATGTTGTTAAAAATTTATTACAATGACTTGTACAGATGTGAAACACAAACGATTTTAATGGTGAAAAGAAATGACAGCAAGATCTGACATATAACTTCATATCATATTTTTAATATAATTGATTCTAGAAACAAAATGGGCCCACTACTGCACCATATGGTTACTTTTGTTTGAAGGGGATTAAACCATATGAGCTATGAAAAATGATAATGCAAAGGACTTGACTTCAGGGTTAGCTCCGGTCTATTCCCTCCAAGTTTTTCATAGCTGTGAGTTTAGTATATTATTGTGAATTTTTTCTTCTTTAAAGTAAAAAATTCAGTGAAAGCATACAAGAACGAGAGGAAACTGTCTGAAACTGAGAAAATATCAACATTTTGACCTCTGTTAACCTAGAGGCTATGGTGACTCAGAATTTTTCTTAGCTGAATTTCATTTTTGTGTTATATATTCCAAAAAAATTTGCCTTAAGCTAAGGTGTGAAGATGACATATGGTGTATTCTCAACGTACTTAAAAGAAATTAAATACATCTGAAAATACTTTAGAAGCATCAGCTGAAATGTTATTTTGTTAATTAGTTGTAATTATACATTTATCCTTTCAATCATTTATTCAACAAATGAATCGAGCCACTATTAGGTGCCATTATTGGTGAACACAAAAAGTAAACAAAACTGTTGAATCTGTTGATTCCCTTAGAGCTTACATTTTACATGAATGCTACTTATATTAAAAACAAAGAAGTGTACAGTGTGTCAGGTGGTGATAAATACAATGAAGAAAATAAGACAGAGAAATTAGGAAGTGCTAGGCGACGGGTGATGCTTTTCATTGGTGGAGTGAACATGAGATAACATTAATCAGAGATGAGGATAAAGTGTGGGAATAAGAGAGAAAGGTATATAAGGATGGGAGTCCTAGGCAGAATGACAAACAAGTTCAAAGCTGCTATAATGGGATCATTTGGGGAATACCGGTAAAGGAAGCAGGCAATTGTGGCTACAGTGGCTTTCTCTGGGGGCATTGGTGGGCACACTATCACAGGCTGGATATTTTAGATCCTTGTAGACCACAGTAGCAACTTTACTGTATTCTGAGTAAGATGAGAGTTTTGAACTGAAGAATGATTTGACTGGATGTACAGTTTAAAATGATTTCTCCAACTACTATGCATATAACAGAGTATACACACAGAATTATCACTTGCAATGTGATCATAATAGCAGTATATAATTACAATATCTTGTTTAGTGTAAAAATGGAGGAGACAGCAAGAAAAGATTAGATTTTAGACATTTTAAAGGTAGAGTCAATAGGATTTCAGGATTTGCCAATGGCTTGATAGTAAAATGTTTGAAAAAAACAATAGTTTCCACTCCTCCCACACCCACTGATGGAGTAGAAGAATGTAACTACCATTTACCAGGATAGAGTACTGAAGATGGAGCCACTTTATGGTGCAATCTACTTGTTTAGGGGCATGTTGAGTGCTAAATATATGTGAGACATCATGTGAAGTTGTGAGGCTATGAGTTGTATGGATGAGCCTGTATTGCATGAGTGGTGAAATGATTCAAGGTCATTTGCTTTTGCATTGTAATATTTAGAGGTCTATAGAGTAAATACAAATGGTATTTAAGGCCATGATAAGATCACCAAAGATTGAGAAAATATAGTGTGGGCCCTGGTTTCTATGAGCATAGATGAAGCAGTCGGCAATGCTATGAAAAGAAGACAAAACACAAACTTAGAATTTAAAAATAAGACTGATCAATCGAACTGCATTTTAGGTATGAAGATGACGTAGGGAAGCATTCACCTTCCAATAAATGTGTGACTGCCACACCTCAATTCTTCACATATTACAATTCCACACTCCCTTTTCTATTTGAGGAGCACATGAGATCTACTCTGAAAATGGCCTTTAGAAAGCTGGGAGGAGGGTGCTTTGGGTCCTCATTGAGGGTGAAGAGACAGTGATGAAGCCAGACTGTACCATGGCTGCCAATGATCTACTCACAGGGAATACATTTGCAATTTGTTGAACAGGTTATAGGAAAGAGCATTTCAGAGATGTATGAGGCCTAAAATTAAGGCCAGGTATTATGTGCTGCCTTGAAATCCGGTAAAATTAGGAGGACCTTGAATGACCCAACCACAAATTACCCTCCCCACTCTACCCTGTGCACAAAATCCTTGAGCCAAACAATCCTCCTTATTAAAGGGACTTGATTATCCTTCCTGATTACTTCCTGATTATCCTTGAGGATACCTCCTGCTTATTCTTGAGAACCAAGTATCAGTTGCCTGTCAGTTCAGGAAATTATTCGCACAAGCCAATCTCATCTTTGTGTAAGAACCAGGGCTCACATAACCCTCTTGGTATAACAAAATCCACCTCTCCACTGCCCTGATTGTTCATTCACTCTATCTCTGGATGCAGCTCCCATGTGCCCCCGTCTGATGTATGGTGTCCTGCCCCGGGCTGTGAGTCTATGTGACTAACAAACTGCTGTCACTCACATGGTCTAGTGTTGGGTATCTTGCATTCTGGACCTCAAAATTCTAGTATGTGAATACCCACCAACTAATGAGATGAGATTTATTACAAAGACTGGTACAGATGTGAAGAAATGACAGCAAGATCTGACATATAACTTCATATCATATTTTCAATATAATTGATCCTAGAAGTGAAGTGGACCCACTACTGCGCCATGTGGTTTCTTTTGTTTGAAGGAGATTAAACCATATATGCTATGAAAAATGATAATGCAAAGGACATGACTTCAGGGTTAGCTCAGGTCTATTCCCTCTGAGTTTTTCATAGCTGCGAGTTTAGTACATTATTGTAAATTATTCTTTAAAGTAAAAAATTCAACAAAAGCATACAACTAATGAGATGAAAACAATGTGATAAAAACAAGAAATTCTGTCCATACTTTTTTGTGGTATAAATTACAGCCCTAGATATAAACACTCCAAATCAAAAGTAAATAGTAAACAGAAATCATCCAGTGTGGGGAAATACACCCCATATCTCTAAAACAAGAAGGAAAAAAAGTATAAAGAATTAACATGATATAAAAATGGGAAATATATAAAAACTATTCCTGAAAAGTGACATGTTTTAGAGAAAATACAGTCTCAATAATTATATTAAGTGCAGAAACTTTTAAATAAGAGTTCCACAGAGAAGAGCTCATAAATCCGTCAAAGAAGAAATGATAAATATTAAAACATTAAAATTAAGATAGAAGTTCTAAAGAAATAGATTGATGTTAGACATTATAAAACAGAAAACTCATTTGAAATAGTAAGAAATATCATTTTAAAGGATGAAATTAGATGCTTGGTATGAAGGGCGGACTAAAGAAAATGGCATAGAATATTAAGAAGGACACAGAAAAGGACAAATATTTAAATAGATATATATTTTTTAAAAAGCATTAGCTTAATTGTGGTTTCCCAGAAACATATATTAAGATGAGGTTCTGTGTGCAAATGATTTATTAAGGAAGCGTTCTCAGAGGAGACCAGATAAAGGAAAGGGTAGAGAAAGTCATTTCAGGGTGGGGCATCAGAAAAAAATGGCTTACAAAGGGCCAACATGAGCTTTATATTACAGAAAAAAAATGTATAGTAGTGGTTATATTTTAAAGTTGCCACAACCAGTGAAAAGGAGATGAGATCTTGCAGTAGAATAATGCAGTCAATGATAAACTTCTCCCCTCTCAATGATACTCAGGGTGGACAATGTTGGCACCGTGCCCATATTTATCATTGCACTGCCTTGAAAAATGTCGATACCGTGCTCATATTTACGGGCATGGTATCAACATTGTCTGCCACAAGTATCATTGAGAGTGAAGAAGTGGGGGGTAAGGAAAAATAACCTGAGAACAATTGATATTTTAGAGAAGTGAGCAGAACAAATAAAATAGAAACAAAAATACATTAAAACACCAGGAAAAATTCATTGTTTGGTGCACAGAGGTATTTTAGGACACAGAAACTATTCTGTAATATAGTAAAATGGCAGACATGTTATTATACATTTATCCAAACCTTTAGATTGGACACCAGAAGTGAACTCTAAAGTAAACTATGCACTCTGGGTAATAATGATGTGTCAAGGTAGGTTCATCAATTATAACAAATGTACTTCTCTGGTTGGGGATGTTAATAATGGGAGAGGTTAGGCATGTGTGGAGGCAAAGTTTACCCTGGAAAATCTCTCTACCTTCTGCTCCATTTTCTCGTGTATGTAAAACTTCTCTAAACACAAAGTCTACTAAAAATATTAAACATGCATTGTAAGTAGACCTCTGAATATGTACATAAAAAGCTTATGTGTTCAAGGAAAAACAAATAAAAATAATCAAGATTGAAATATTCAAGTAGTAACAATTATAAACATGCAGCAACTGAGGAATAAGAAATAGTTATGCAGTTATGAAAAAGTTAACTAAAATAATTTACATTGACCTTAGAAAGTTAATATATTAGGTTACAACAATGAGATAATACACCAATTATCATTGACATGTCAAGATAGGAGAAAATATTCTCAATTAATGCAGGAATTCAATACTCATAAAGTCTCTTTGAAATGTACTTGAAGATTTGTGCCAACCATTACAAAAATAAAGCAGAATTGAAAATCACAAACAGTGGAGCTTGAAATGAAATAATTGTGGATTTCAGATCTAGAATTAAAAACATATTTCCTATTGAAAGTATAACCATATAAAGATTGTAACCTGTTTCTTAGGAAAATTAAGTAATTAATGACTAATAATAGAATCAAACACATTTTGTAATTAATGACATAATAAAATCAATCATATTTTATAATTGATGAAGATATATTCTTCCACAAAAATGTATCCTCTATAACATAAAATTAAAGATGTATTGAATAATATGAGAAGTAAATTAAAGACATAAACTAATGAAAAATTAAAAACCAAAATGTGCTGTTTGATGAAATTAATAAAAATTATAGAACCCTAGAAGAACTAATCAAGAAGATGAAGAGTGAATACATGCATTGCCAATATAGAAATGAAAAAGGAAAAAAGAAACATTTCAAATTCTGCAGATAATAAAAATATATAAGAAGATGCAGAGGACCTAGACTAATGGCATATTACCTCGTTGTTGTAACCTAATATAATAAATGTATACCTCATAATTTCAAGACTTACACTTGTTGTAACACTGTAGAATTAAGACAGTATGTTCTTGATGCAAGAATAGACAGACCAATGCAACACAATAAAAAATTATCATATATATAAAACACTTTTGACAGAGAGTTATAATTCAATCGGAAAGATTTTTTTCAACACATGCACTGCGAAAACTGGATTATCAAAGAGCATCAGAAGATAACTGAGAAACAGCATAAGTTCACAGCTAAAACAATAAAGCTTACAGATTGAAGTCTATAAAACATCTCTATGGACTTGGGATTTGCAACTAATTTTTAGGAAGAATGAAAAAGAAAAAAAAAGAAAATATATAGCATTAGTCACAAATGGAAAAGTGAAAAAAAGGTTAATAAAATTAGGCTTCCTCACAAACGTTCTACTCACCAAATTACTCTATTAATAAAATAGAAATACACATTTTAAAGGCTGAAACTATTGACCAAAAATATATATCCATATTTGGAGAAGGGCACTTCAATAAATCAATAATACAAAGACAAACAACCCAATTAAAAATGGGCAAATTACTTGATAATACACTTCCCAAAATAAAATGTGTGAATGGACAATAGACAGCATCATTATTCATCAGAGTGGTATATTTTAAACCACCATGAAAAGGCCCTACAGACTACTTTAATGTATTATATTAAGCAGGCTGACAATACCAAATAAGTATAAGAGGGATAGACTAGGTCCAGTAAACATATGAATAGTGCAATGGAATCCCCTTTGACAGTCTTTTTTTTTAAGTTCAACTTATACTTTCTCGATGATATTTAAGCAAACTTTTAGGTATTTAATCAGGAGAAATGAAAACATGTACACACAAATCTTAACAAGTGTGGTAATAGCAACTTTTTTTGCAATAGTTCAAAACTGAAAATAACCCAAATGTCTATTATTTAACTGCATTCTACTCATACAAACATGAAGGAACAACTGATGTACACAAAATAGAATATCAGAAATATTAACAGGAATAAGCCAGAAATATGCAAGTACATACTGTTTTCTTGCATTTATTTACATGACCATTATCTGCAAGAAAAATACCTATAGTGATAGAAACTGGAATAATGGTTATCTCTGGAAAAGGGTTTGAGCTAGAAAGCACAATTTTTAATGGTGAAAAAAAATGTTAAGTGTCTTGATTAAATGACAGTTGTGTACATTTTAGCACTCATTAAACTATATGCTTAAATATATTAATTTCATGTATGGAAAATATACTCAATAAAACTATTAAGTCCAAAAAAGGCTGAAAGTAAAATGAAAATAAATGGAAAAAATGCACACAATAGCCAAAGGAACATATATTGCTACAATATCAAAATTGTAAAGGTCAATCTATTTTATAAGTATTATTAGGAATAAGGATGGGTATGCTATGATGATGAAAGTGCCAATTTTACAGAAAGTCATCCCAATCCTACATCTATAGATTTTTAATATCACTCTTGAAAATGTAAACTAAAAATAACACTTGCTTGAACTGAGAGTAAGAAAAATCCTTAATCACATAGGATAATTTAATCTACTTATAATAATACACACAATTTTAATAAGAATATAGAATACTGGAATCACAGATGTTGACGTGAGTGAGTTTAAAAGACTTTGTAGTTAGCAAACAGACTTATAAACTTTCCAAAGCCATGTGAAATTGTTCAAAATTGACATTATAATAGTCTATAGAAAACTCCTTACAGTATGTTTCTGATTACAATAGAAGTAAGGTGAAAATCTTAAATAACAACAGACCTAGAGAAGCTCCAACCACATGGACATTAAGTAAAACACTTCCAAGTCATTTATGAGTCAAATAAGAGTTAAACTAAAATTAGAAAACATTTTGAACTAAATATTGATGGAAAGACAACATATACAAATTTGTTACATGCAGCTAAAGATGAGAAACATGTATGAATTTAAAGGCATATATTAGGAAAAAGAGAGTTGGGGAATCAGTGATTTAAAACTTCACCTTAATAAGAAAAAGAAAAACAGATATCAGATCTTAGAAATAAAGTAGCAATGATACGAACAGAAATAGAAAGCAAACATACACTGGGGCAAATCAAATAAAAAATCAGTTGTTTGAAAATATTATGTTGATAACACCCGCCCAGCACTGAAAAGAAAGCTAAGTTGAGAAAACACCAACTCCTAAAAGAAGAATGAAAAAGGGAACATCAAAACAGATTTTATAGGCATAGACTTCTGAAGGCGTGCAGCACAAGTTTACATTAACAAATCTGACAAATTGGATAAAATTGATGCATTTATCCAAAAGTACATCATTATAAAACTTAAAAAGTATATAAATACAATTTAAAATATTTCATAAAAAGTTATAGAACTTGAATTTGACATTAAACCCCATCCCACAAAAATAATCCACCAAAAAATATCACTGCAATGCTGAAGTCTAAGAATCATTTAATGAGAAAATATACCAATATTTTACAAACTTTTCTAGTAATGGAAAAATAGAACACAGTTCTCACTCATTGTCTGTGGGTTCCATAATCCTTAATGCAAAACTAGGAAAATGTATTTCAAGAGATCAATGCTATAGGGAGGTTTGTATACTGCATATAAATGCCCCGTGAAGCAGATTCCTGGATTGGGTTACTCACATATTTAATGAGCTCGTTGAAGACTTCCTTTCTGAGTGCAAATGTGACACTTGTTGTCTATATGACATGGTGCCATCACAATTATTCACATTTACCTTTATCGTGGCATGGTATGTTACTAGATAGTAGGGTATAAGAAGATCAGTTGACCATGGAAAGAAAGTAAGAAAGAAAGGGACAGAGGGAAAGAGGGGGGGAGGAAATGAGAGAGGGAGGAGGGAAGGATGGAAGGCAGGAAGGCAGAACCAAGGGAGGGAGGGGGGGAAAGGAAGGTGAAGAAAGGGAGGAAGGAAGGAAAGGATAGAATGTAGATATTCAGCGAGTTTGAACCTCAGCTCAAAGCTCTTCTCAAACAAACAAACAAACAAACAAGAGAAACAGTTTTGCATGTATCTGTGTGTGCTGACCCGAGGGATCACTATAGGTGCATAATTGGGCCCAGGACCTGATTATTTGGCTTATTAAGTTGCACAGTTACTTAGAGGCACAGAGTAGCAACCTGTGATCATTTATTAAAACAGAATTGGATCCTGATGTTTGAGATAGGGATATTTGTAGGCATAAACACAAAGCTGAGAAGTTTGAATACCCAAGAAAAGTGTCTGTCATAGAAAGCCCTCTTTCAAACTGAGGAAGTGATGATTTTCTTGAAAGAAGAATAAGGAAGAAAACAATACAATGTATTTTTGACTTTGAGGAAATGAACACTCAAAGTGATATTTATTGTTTTCAAGACCTATCACCAACACATCTCACTGCTTCTAGAACCTTATAATATCAGCAGAGCCCAGAGAAATACAAAAGCTTTCATCTCCCTAATGCTATAACCTCTAAAAACTGCCTTCTAAAAATCAAATAAAACTAATAATACCAAATTTAAGTTTTTTTCATTTTTAACTGGAAAAATTGTAATAAAAAGAAATTGTGCAATATTCCACTGGTACTTACAAATATTGGCTCATATGTTCATCAAATATATATATATAAAATTCATCAAATATATATATAAAATAGTGTATTTTGTGTGTTTGCTAAAGTTTAAAGCTAATTTTCAAGGACTTACACATTTTGGAATCCACGAAAAGCTTTTTGAATCAACATTATATTTTTGATTTAAAAATAAGGAAATCAATACTTTCTAAAATGAAAATAAAAAAGGATGAAAGTTGCCGTGTCATCCAAAACTGAAAATTAGAATGGTTAGATATTAAGAAACATAAAAATGTGATGAAAATTGTAATTATCACTAGAAGTAATGAAAAAAAGTAACCATTGTAACAGAGAAAATCAAGGAAAAATTATTATGTATAACTTTTTCCTAGGGAAAAATAGTGATGTTCAGGATGAAACAGGAATTAGAAAATGAGTGTACAGGTTCCTGTTGGACCTTACTGTCTTTTCTGCCCTTGAATCTAAAGTTCATATGTTGTGTTTCAAATTTCCTTTGTGAATTAAATGAGCAAGAAGATGTTACCTTGATGTTGTGTGTTACAGTGCATAGCTTCCATCAATGACTCACAAATCAAATCCAGCACAAATGCATTTACATAAGAGAGAGCACCAAGTTCAAGGACAAAGTTAAGCAATACTCTTTAAAAAAAATCACAGAGCACTTCAGGAAAAAATGTTCCTTTTTTTCATTTTGCTTTTGCTTCTGATATTAGGTAAAATTATCATCAATACATAAACATTCTTTATAAATAGATAAAAATCAAAACTTTATTTCTCTCCATTAATTAAGATAGATTATAAGCAGAATGTTTCTGGTTTCAAGCTAAATGTATAACAAATGGTTTTTCAATTCCCCGATGACAATCATGATGAAAAGCATTTGTGTGCTGGTGCACAATTTAAAGGCACTTTTTAACACATTATTTCATTCAATCCCAAAAGCAATCTTACGTTTATACTAACACCCCATATACACATCTCAGAATGATAAAGGAATCTATTCAAACTTCTACCACAGGTAATGGTTCCCAAAGATGTTCATGTCCTAATCCTTGGAACCTGAAAGTACGTTACTTTACATGGAAAACAGTACTTTGAAATGTGATTACCTAAGGATCTTGATATGGGGAGATTATCTAGTTTATCTGGGTGAGTCTCATATAATTATAAGGGTCTTTATAAATGAAATAGAGAAACGTGAGTCAGAGTAGGAGAAGGCAATGTGAAGACAGAAGAAGATAGTTCAGGGTGCTGTGAAGGCTGGCTGGTTCGTAAGCTAAGGAATACCCATGACTTCTAGTACCTAGAAGGTTCAAGGAAACAGGTTCTCCCATTAAGCCTCCAGAACTCACCTTTATGCCAACACCAAGATTTTAGCCCAGTGAGACACACTTTTGACTTCTAACCTCAAGAACTGTAAGATAATAATTTTGTGTTGTTTTAGGCCACCAAATCTGAAGCAATTTTTGCAGCAGCAATAGGAAACTAATATACCCTGTTAATAAATTCTGGAGTTGTTTGATTAAATGTTGGATACAGTCGATTGAATATTCTGCTTCAAACCTACATGTCCGGGTTTGAAGCAGAATATTCAATCGACTGTATCAAACATTTCCTCAAAAGTCTCATTTTAAAATGTGTACTTTTTGAAAAAAAAAATGCTTTGACCTATTGAAAATAAAATGCAAGAAATAAAATATAATCTCACCTATCAAATTTATACATATATGTTATCTATTACTGGAATCTGGTTCTTTGTAAACATAGGAGATAATTTTTGAGGCTTTTTAAAAATTTTGATCTGATATTTAATCCTTTTTAATTTTTATTATACTTTCTTTTGTCAATGATTTTAGCAGCTATTTCACTCATTCTAGCTTGATTTTTTTCTTTCTTTTTTAATTTGAATTTTTTTGAGTATATAGTAGGTGTATATACTTATGGATTACATGAGATATTTTGACATACGCATGCAATGCCTAATAATCACATCAGGGTAGATGGGGTATACATCTCCTCAAGCATTAATTCTTTGTGTTACAAATAATACAATTATCCTCTTTTAGTTATTATTTAATGTATAATTTATTTTTTTACTATAGTCACCTTGTAGTGTCAACAACTACTAGATCTTATTCACTATGCCTATTTCTCTTGGTACCCGTTATCTCTCTCCATGTCCCCTCCATCCTCCTCCCCAACTACCCCTCCCAGGCTCTGGTAACCATTCTTCTACCTGTCTCCATGAGTTTAGTTGTTTCAATTTTTAGCTCCTTCAAATAAGTGAGAACATGCAAAGTTTGTCGGTGCCTGGCCTATTTCACTTAACATAATGACCTCCAGTTCCAACCACATTGTTGCACATGATAGCACCTCGTTTTTTATGGCTGAATACTGATCCACTGTGTAGATGTGCCACATTTTCTTTATTCATTCATTTGTTGATGGGCACTTGGGTTATTTTCAAATCTTGGCTATTATGAACAGTGCTGCAATAATATAAGCTGAAAATAAAGATAAAAAGGTGTAGCAGCTTGTTAGTTTATTTGAACAACATATGAGAAAAGCATGCAGGCTTTAGTTATTGAATCTTAATTTGTAGTGGGGAGGAGTACACAACTTTTCATCTTATATTAAATTATTTTTGAGTTGTTGCTACTTGAGATAATAAATATCTTTGACTGAGATCATTTTCTCTTATTTCTGAATATGTTTAGAGGAAACTTGAAATCAAACATTTTCCTTCTTGTGTAGTATATCAAGTGGCAGTCTAATATTCAGTTTTTAAGACCTTTTAACATTAGGAGTGGCTACAGATCATGAAAAATATAGCTAAAAAATTTTATTAACTTAACTGTGGACAATAGTGGTTCTTCATGTTCTGTCATAAATTCAAGATATTAAGGATGAAATTAGGATAATATTATTCTTAAATGTGTAAAGAGCTACTCAATTTAGATAGTCATATGGATGGTAGTACTAGTAGTCACCTTCTTAAAAATTGGTAACTGATTCAGATGGAATTTTATGATGACTTCTGGCATCACAGGAAGTGCAATAGTTTTGTCAGTATTCCCACCAAGGCAACCTAAGAAATATGCTTGCATGATATATTTTATGAACTTAAAATACAATAAGTTTCTAAATGTCTTATACATATATTACACTATTGTTATTCTACCAAACTTAATTATTTGTTTGCATTTTTTGCTAGTGTATCAATACTTTTGTACAAAGTATTTCAGTAACTTATATAACAACTAGTGTTCTTTGCCTTCAAGTTCTACAGTAATAATAGCATTCACAATGCTTTCAGAAATTTTTTTAAACTTCATGACTGAATAGTTTAATATATTGAAATATCGTAAAGAAATATTAGAGAATAATGACCTGAAAAAGTCATGTTCTTAAAATTGTTTAATGAGTGCTAATTAAAATAATATATCTAGAACAAAAAAATCAGTTATTTTATTAAACATTATATATGTTTAATATATATAATATATTAATGTTTAATATAATATATATTATATGTTTAATTAATGTTTAATATAATATAAATTAATGTTTAATATAATATATATTAAACATTATATATATGTTTAATGAAATAACTGATTTTTTTGTTCTAGATATATTATTTTAATTAGCACTCATTAAACAATTTTAAGAACATGACTTTTTCAGGTCATTATTCTCTAATATTTCTTTATGATATTTCAATGGACATTTATATTTTGATATCTGTTTTTGTCTTGACTCTCCTATACTTAAATATTGATATATCCGCTGGGGTTATATATACATAGCACATATATTCACTATTGCTCAATGCTTTGTTTTTAACTTATTTGCCTCTGATTTATCTGTTTGTTTGTTTTTCAGAGACAAGGTCTTACAATTCGCCCAGGCTGGAGTAAAGTGTGTGATCATAGCTCACTGCAACATCGAATGCCTAGGCTCATGTCGTCATTCCTAGATAATTTTGTAATGTTTGTAATGTTTTGTAGTGATGGGGTCTTGATATGTTGCTCAAGCTGGTCTCAAAAACCTGACCTCAGGAGATTCTTTGGCTTCAGTCTCCCAAAGAGCTGTAATTACAGGAATAAGCCACCATGCCCTTCCTGGCTCTGATTTTGAAAAACTTAGATGTTTTAGTTTCACACTTTATTTTATAATAATGTGTATATTTGCTCACTTAGATGAATGCTTTATTCATCTTTTCAATTATATCTAAAATCGGAAAAGGAAAATAGTTGACTTTTTATTTGACTATTTCTTTACAAAAGCATTTCTCATCATTCACTCAAAAGTGTATTTATTTTTTATTCTGTACACTTCTTAGGATTGACTCTTAAAACAAACAGCCTGAATATTATGAGATAAATATGTGTCTTTTTTTGAACTGGCCACAGAAACACAGACATTAAATTACTGGCTGATTTATTCAATCAGAAAATAACTGAATCCTTATGATATTCCAGCACTAGATTCTGGGGAATACAGTGGAGAACAAGACAAAGTCATTGACCTTATTGAACTTGTATTTTGTTGAGTTAGAAGGACAAAAATATCAGGTTTATAATACATTGCTAAGTTATAAATTTTATGATAAAAAATAAAGTATAGTCAATACAAATGTGGTCAACTAAAACCTTTTTAAGGAGACAATATTTGAAAAGATGACATTTGAACTGAGACATGAATTAAGTGAGGAAGTGAGGCATATAAATATCTGAGGGATAAGAACTCTGAAACAGGATCAGTTTTTAAAAGTTAGAGTAATACCACAGTAGAAAAATCAACATCAAAATACTGATAGCAATTGTATTTGTATGTATCAGCAACAAGTAAAAACATAACATGTTAAATCTGATAATTTATAAAAATTCTAAAATCAACAAAATTCAAATAAAATTTTCAATATTTCTGATAGGGTTCGGCCATGTCCCTACCCAAATCTCATTGTGAATAGTAATAATACCCATAGTCCTTATCTATCTTGGGAGGGACTCAGTAGGAGTGATTGAACCATGGGGGCAGTTTCCCTCATGTTGTTCTCGTGATACTGAGTCCTCATGAGATCTGATAGTTTTATAAGTGTCTGGCATTCCCCCTGCTGGCACTCATTCTCTCTCCTGCCGCCCTGTGAAGAGGTGCCTTCCACCATGATCATAAGTTTCCTGAGGCCTCCCCAGCCATGTGGAACTGTGAGTCAATTAAACCTCTTTTCTTTATAAATTACCCAGTCTCAGGTATTTCTTCATAGCAGTGTGAGAATGGACTAATACAATTTCTACACACAAAAGTATAATTTATGATTGAATAGATTAAAATAAAACAAATAACTGAATTTTTATGCCATGTTAAAAGAATTGGGAGATTAATAGTGTCAGTTTTTCCAAACTAATCTGTAGATCCTATGTAATTCTAATCAAATCCCTAGCAGATTTCCTTTTTGTTTTATTTATTCATTTAATTTGTTTTGTGTGTGCCTAACTTAACTGATGTATTTAAGTTTAATAATTAATTAAAATAAAATTAACATTATTAAAATGTCTATACTACCCAAAGTGACACATGGATTAAATGTAATTCATATTAAAATACCAATGGCATTCTTCACATAAATAAAAAATAATCTAAAATTCATATGGAATTACAAAATGTACACAAATTTCGAAAGTAATCCTGAGCAAGAAGAAAAAGTTGGAGGTATCACCATAGCCGACTTGAAAATATACTACAACTCTATTAGTAAGCAATATAGCATAGTACTGGCATTAAAAACAGATACATAAACCAATGGAACAGCATAGAGACCCAGAAATAAATTTGCACATTTATAGCCAGTTGATTTCAGCAAATGTGTCAAGGACATACAATGGGGAAAGAACAGGTTTTTCAATAATTGACATTGGGAAACCAGATACTCACATGCTGAAGAGTGAAATTAGATGTTTATCACTCACTATATGCAAAACCAACACAAAATTGATTAAAGCCTCTAATTTATGACACCAAATATAAATATACTAGGAGAACACACAGGAAAATCTTCATGACATTGGTCTTAGCAATGATTTTCTGGTTATGGCCTCAAAAGTACAGGCAACGAAGACAAAGATAGACAGCTGGGATTTCATCAAACTAAAAAGCTTATGCACAGCAAAGGAAACAATGAAAGAGTGAAGGGACAACCTAAAGAATGGAAGAAGGTATTTGTAAACTGTATATCTGATCAGTGGTTAATGTTCAAGATATGCAAGGAATATAAACAACTCAATATCAAAAAAACAAATAACCCAATTTTTAAAATGGGCAAAAGATCTGAATATATATTTCTTGAAAGAAGACATACAAATGGCAACATATACATGTAAAAAAAATGCTCAACATCAAGGAAATGGAATGAAAACCACAATGAAATAGTATCTCCCTCCTGTTACAGTGGCTATTGTCAAAAAGCACTAAAGATGAACTGATATTCATGAGAATGTGGATAGAAAGGGAATACTTGCACATTATTGGTGCAATGTAAATTAGAATAGCATTTATGAAAAATGTCATGGAGGCTTCTCAAAAAATTAAAAATAGAATTACCATATGATCCAGCAAACCCACTTTTGGGTATATATGCATACAAAATAAAATCAGTATGTCAGAGAGATATCTGCACTTGCATATTTATTGCAATTCTATTCAAAATCACCAGTATATGGAATCAACCTAATAGTTAAGTGTGTTGAATCAACAGATGACTAGGAAAATAAAATGTTGTTTATATCCAACGGAATATTATTGAGCTATAAAAAAGAATAAAATTATGTTGTTTGCTACAACATGGATGAACCTGGAGGACCTTGTGTTAAGTATAATAAACCAGGTGCAGAAAAACAAATACTACATGAACTCATTCATATATGAAATCTAACAAAGTTGATCTTATAGAAGAAGAGAAAGGAATGGTGGTAACCAGAGGCTGAGTGATTAGGGAGGAGGGGGCTTAGGGAGATTTTGGTCAAAGGATGTGTATTAACAGTTAGATAGGAGGAATAAGTTTGAGATCTATTGTACAGCATGGTGACTATAGTTAATGACAGGACATGATATTCTTGAAAAATGCTAAGAGACTGTTAATTTATCTCACTGTAGGAATACTTCAAAACATCATGTTGCACACAATAAATACATCACATTTTATATGTCAATTTTAAAAAATAAATACATTTTAAAAAATATTATTTCCTGGACACCAGTATTACCTTACACTCTAGATTCCGCAGGACATATTTTAATTATCAGTGGTCTTGGCTAATATATTGGCTAAGTAGATGTGATACGGTTTAGATGGACTTGCTACAAAGTGTATTTGGAAAGGTTTAGCAACACAGAGTGATAAATCATGTTATAACAGCAAAAATTGTCCTGGTTTGATGATTCTGTAATTAGAAAGAGTTAATTTAATAAAAATACATATTTGTAAACCAAAAATATAAGTACATGGTGAAGTACACCCATTGCTGATAGTTATGGACTGAGTTATAGGCTCCTAAAATTAATGTACAAAATTCTTATGTTGAATAACCACAAATGTGACTGGTTTTGAAGATAAGAACTATAAGGAGATAATTAAGATCATATGTGGTCATAAAAGTGAGACTCTAATAGATAGAACTGTTGTGTTTATAAGAAGCGGAAGAGAAGAAAGACCAGGGCCCTCTGTCTCCCTCTGCATGCGCAGATAAGAGGTCATGAGAGGACACAAAGAGAAGGTGGCCCTCAGCAAGCCAGGGAGAGAGCCCTCACTAGACACCTAATGCTGTCACTTAAATCAAGGCGTTCTAGCCTGCTTTGCTGTGTTAAAATAAACACCTCTTGTCCTAGCCATCCAGCTTGTGGCATTTTGTTATGGAATCCTGAGCTGACTAATAGATTGATTCATGTATTTATTTACATGAATAATACAAATAAATATGTGTTCTTTTATAGCTACTTACTAAATTCTTTTTCTATTGAAAAAAAATCATAAATCCACCATTGCCTCCAAAAATTGTGTTGGTTAAATCCAAAAAAAAAAACAAAAAAAACAAGCCAGCTAACACACTATGGGAGTTAAAAGATGGATGACAGAACATCTTTAGGAGGACATAAAGGAGGACTCCAAGGAGGAGCCGCAATTTGATTTAGACATTGACAAATTGGGAGCATTTTGACAGTTGGGTATTGTTGTAGGAGGATTCTAACACTGGGAGAAAGATAAACAAGAGTTTGAAAGTGAGCAAACAGAAAATATGTTCAAAAACAGCAGGAATCTAATTGGCCTACCTTGTGTTCACTCTCTTTCACAGCAGTGGACAAGTGCTTATGTCTTTGGTGTTTGGCTCTGCTGCTCTGTATTTTAGCAACAATAACCATTTAGTGCCCACACTCACTTAAACCCTATATATTTCAAAATCGGGCTTCACAAATTGAAATATATGCCAAAATTAATCAAATTATAAACTTTAAAATTGATTCTTATATTTAAATTACATTTCAAAAGTCTAGAAAATAAACTAAAATGTGTAGATTAAATACTAAATCTTTCCAAAAATTTTAAAAGTGACTTACCATGATGCAAACAAATAACTTTCTATTGTAATTACATATATAAAATAAGTTTAAAAAGGGTAAACAGTTGTTTTAATCAACTACTATAAATTATTAATATTGCCGATTAAGAGTCAACTTTAACATATAGAGACCTAAACAATCTGACTTCTAATTTGTGATGAATTCAGAACTGAAGATTAAAATTGGTTAAAAAATTTAATGGCAAATTTAAAACTCCAGAAATATGGTTAAAAGCAGCATCTAGGAAAATAAAAATTAATTTACACAATAGCAATAGGAGTAACAGAAAAAAAAAAAATAGCCCACAAGACTACTCATGCAATATTATGGTTTGATAAATGGAAGATCTCATGTATGCTGTATTTCCAATTTTTGCTAATTTCAAATTCATGCACATGCTGAAACACAATATATAACACACTCCATATATTTATATGCATGTTGTTATGAGTATATTATAGAAATTATCTAAGTTCAATTTGTATCATTTTCTAGTATTTTTTTACTAAAAAGTATAGGAAGCTTTACACAATGATACAATAAGGTTGTATGCTATAATTTTTTTTTCAGGAAAGAAAGATAAAACATAAAACCGGGAGGAATTACATTATATCTGTAAAAATTCAAGTTGCAGCTCAGATAAAAGCGGAATTTAGTTGGCAAAATAATTAGAAAAAATATCAAGGGCAGGCTATTATGCATTAGTAGCCAAAATAAAATGAAGTAGGAGCAACATGTGCCTGAATCATAGATAAATGTTTATGTTTTTGCTAGCATTTTCATTGGGTTTATAGAAAACCATCAGAAAAAATCTTTGGCGGTTGCGTTGGAAGTAGCTAGTATAGGCTGTTAAGTGCTTTATTGACATAGCTATTTAAATTTAAGGTTATGGAGATGTATGGCAGTTTTAAATAGGTAATATATGTGACCTATTTTTAGGGAGATTAATCTTCAGGGTTTGATTTTTGTTGTATTTAGCAGGATGAATGGAAAGGGTTATATTTGAAGGAAGAGAAACCAGGAGTTTTTAAGGCATTTGTAAAATTACAGGAGAGGGTATCTACTAGAGTAGTGGATACATGGATTTAGAGCTCAAGAGGAAAAAATAAGTAAATGTGTAATTCATCATACAAGAAATAGCAGCAAAATTCTGGGTGTGTGAAATATAACAAAAGAAGAAAATCCTGCAAAGAACAGATAAAATTGGAGACAGAGTCTTGCAATGCAATGCTGTGTAAGATGAGTATGGAAGGAGAGGGAGCAGAAATTAAGAATGATAAAGACAGAAATCAAAGCAATCCTGCTAAATGTCTATGTCTCTTCAGTTAAATGTGATATTTGGCAATAGCACACTAAATAATAATTTTACTCTTTTCTTTATTAAATATTAAGAATCTTAATAATTCTTAGGTTGAAGAGTTTTTATATGCTGTCAGCTATAATGTCCATTCCTAATTTATATGATATCATTCAGGTTTGGGAAGCTATATCATTACAGAACAAACTATAACACAATTACCATGCTTAACTGTAGCTCAATGGAAATCATCAAAGCCATTTAAACTGTCTTCTGGGAACAATCAATTTAAATAAGTAATTGTCATAGTGTTAACCTTGATGCATCATAATAAATGCTTCTCTAACAAATGAAAGTATGACAAAGCAAGATGATTTTGAAAGTGACACTAAAATAAATCCTCTTATCACAGAATAAAATGGAGAGAGTAATCTGACCCAAAATTTAATTGGCTCCTGTTTTGATTGAAGTTTTACTATTTTTCTAAATTTAAAATGATACTGAATGGAAATAAATTGGATTAAGTTAAATTTATTCAAGTTTGTACTAAGTATTCAGTCTAATAATACTGCAAATTAAATATTATCATTCATGCAAATTAATATATTAATTATACACATGTTTTGATGATTGTTTCAAATATTTTTGTCATAGAAATTTGGTGTTACCTATTATTTCAACTAAATCCAAAACAATAACAAGAATTAGCCATTATTTATTAATTAAAACAGTGCAGAAAAAGTGTCAACATGATTATATAATAGTAATAGTGAATAAGAAAATTATTGGATTTTATATTATGGTGTAAAGATTTTTTAAACCCAATACTTATTAAATTAGTACATTTAAATATGTATTAGCTATATATTGTATTATTAAATACAACAGGACAATGCACTGGTGATTTCAATGGACTTATTCCCTGTGTTTAGATCACAAAATCCACAAAGCTTATTCTTTATGCACTTAGAAAATTAACTATGCAGCCATAAAAAAGGATGAGTTCATGTCCTTTTTAGGGACATGGATGAAGACGGAAACCATCATTCTCAGCAAACTATCGCAAGGACAAAAAACCAAACACTACATGTTCTCACTCATAGGCGGGAATTGAACAATGAGAACACTTGGACACAGGAAGGGGAACATCACACACCGGGGCCTGTCGTGGGGTGGGGGGATGGGGGAGGGATAGCATTAGGAGATATATCTAATGTAAATGACTAGTTAATGGGTGCAGCACACCAACACGGCACATGTATACATATGTAACTAACCTGCATGTTGTGCACATGTACCCTAGAACTTAAAGTATAATAAAAAAAAATTAAAACAAAAAAAAAGTAATCAGAAAAAAAATGAAGGAAGAAGAAATATGTGGTTCAGTTAATTAGCAACAGATAACTCTTTTTCTTTTTGCCTATGTGCATGTACGGTTGCCTGTGGCAACCGCTGCAATATTTCAGCCTGATAACTACACAAGTTTAGTCTAACTCAAAAGCAGTTTTATTGTTAAATTATAGTGTGACTCTCTTAAGTTTCTAGCAGTTATTCTATCTTTAGACAGCATTTATAACTATTATGATAACTGAAACTCTCTAAAGTAGTTGAATTAATCAAACTAAAATATTTTTAAAAATCTAGCTCATCTAGATTGTTCTAAATATTTAAATTAATTTTAGAAACTACTGAGAGTAGATAAGTTTAATTCAGTAAGCTAAGAAAATTTTTAAATAAACGAATAATGGACAAAGTAAGGAAAATGGAAAAGTTTTATCCCAGGAATTATGTCCTAAAGATGTTCGGAGTTGGCATTTGTTTTAAATCAATGTTCTTTATTTTTATTGTTTTAATTTACTTTCCTTGGTAATCAATCTAAAGGATCATATATCATTCCAAATTGGTGGCCATTTTACAATCTGTAAAACTTTGCCATTTAACACTGAGTGAAATCAAATTAATTCTAATTTAGGCAAATCATAGTTACAATAATCTACATAGGAATAGCTCTAAGTTTTCTGCAAAAAAAGGTGAGAGAAAGATGTCTGCGATTGTCAAGATCCTAGGAGGAACTCTCGCAATATACAGACATCTTCACACAACTTTGAAATTTGACAAACATAAAAAAATTAACTTTAACTGGTAAAGATTTATATCTTTTTATTTCATTTTCCCTTCTTTGACACGTTTCTTTCTGTCAGATTTGTTAAAGAAACAAACTATGGACATATGGAACAACCTGTGTGGATCATAAGGACATTATAGTAGGTGAAAAGTTTCAAAGGGTTAAATACTGTGTGATTTCATTTATGTAGCATTCTCACAGTAGCAACATTTTAGTGATAAAGAATAAATAACTGGTTACTAAGGTTTAGGGTTATGAGAATGAGGTGAGGACTGAGAGATAACAGAAGAGCATTTCTGTGTTGTGATGGGACAATTCAAATCTACACATGTGATGAAACTATAGAACCATACACACACACAGACACACACATACACACACACAGACACACACACACACACGTGTATGTAAAAAAGTTGCTGAAAACTGAATAAGATCTATAGCTCAACTAATTTTATATAAATGTTAATTTCTAATGTTTTTTATAATGTACATTGTTTTCATAAGTTATTTTCATTAATGGAAGCTAGCACCTTTGCCCCAGTTCCCAAGTTCCTCATCTCCATCTGAGACCACCTCAGCCTGGACTTTATTGTTCGTATCACTATCAAGCTTTGTTCAAAACCATTCAACAAATCTCTAGAAAGTTTCACACTTTCTCACATTTTCCCGTCTTCTTCCGAGCCCTACAAACTGTTCCAACCTCTGCCTGTTACCCAGTTCCAACATTGCTTCCACATTTTTGTGTAACTTTTCAGCAGCATCCCATTCTACTGGTACCAATTTACTGTATTAGTTCATTTTCGTGCTGTGGATAAAAACATACCCAAGACTGGACAATTTACAAAGGAAGGAGGTTTAACTGGACTTACAGTTCCACATGGCTGGGGAAGCCTCAAATCACGGCAGAAGACAAGGAGAAGCAAGTCACCTCTTACATGGATGGCGGCAAGCACAAAAAGCTTGAGCAGGAAAACTCCCCCTAATAATAACCATCAGATCTCATGAGACTTTTTCACTATCATGAGAACAGCACAGGAAAGACCTGCCCCCATGATTCAATTAGTTCCCACCTGGTTCCTCCCACAACACATGGGAATTCAAGATGAGATTTGGATGGGGACACAGTCAAACCATATCAGGGGATGAAGACAGGAATGAAAAGAAGGGGAAGAAAGAGAAGCAGGATAGGGGATCCTTAACAATACTTAAGTTTATAAAGAGCATATGCTGTTCTATTTACAATTCTTACTTTAGGAACTTCTAAGTTTGAAATTATTTTTAAATAATATTTTTAAAGAGTTTAATATCTTCATGAGCATGGTCCTGTTATTTCCATTTTGAAAATGTGTTATCCTATGATGTCAAATACAATATTTAAATATCAGTTCAAATTATTCTGGTGATCCACCTTAGAAATTTAGAATTAAGCTTGATATTGATTCACTTTTCTCTACCTCTTTCAACTTTTTTCCCACTTTTTGGATGTGTTACTTCTGTTCCTCTATTCTGGGAGAGATTTTATAGTTGTTTTCCATGTAACCCTTCTGAATTGCCTCACTGGCAGTTTTGCTTTTTACATTATCCCTTATGTTGTTCACCTTTACTGTTGCAGTTTATTTATTTATGAATTTTATTTTTTTATATAATGCCTTTATTTGAGCTTCATCATTATTACCTGTAAAACCCATTCTATTTTCATCTCTTTATGTGCCTTTCTTTTTCCTTAGAAATCAGACCTCTTCGATCTGAAGATTTATATCAACTGGATGTTTTACATCTTAATTAAAATATTTTTATTTAGAGTATTTCCTGATATTTTTGTTAATTTTATATTAATTTTAAGTATTAACCTATAAATGAAAATATATTTTTGTGGAAGACCAAGGGTATACTTTTGTCTTGCTTCCACACATTATCCAGTTGGAAGCTTATAGGATTTCCTACCAATACTATAGGTTACAGGACACTTTGATACCTGAAAATGTTGAATCTCCAAATTTCCCTGAAATATTTTATTCTCCCTTGTTGTGGGAGAACAGTCACTCTTTGACTATGAACCATAAAATAATCTCACTAGAAGCAAGTGCCTTATAAATGATGTTTTTCTCCAAAAGATCCATCAGTTTTCCTCCCTTCTTGTTGCAATCCAGTGCCTGTAGCTCAGTTTAGCCAGAGAATAAAAAATAAACTCGTCTCTAGGAAGAAATTACCAAGTCAACAAATAAATCTCTTGGCCTACTTAGCATACACAGACAGGATCTAGGGAAACATATGTAGGAGAGGATGTTAAAAATGTAGAATATAAGGGCTGCCTACATGGTAAACTACTGACAATAAGATACTCACTCATGACTTAAATATTGTGGCAAAGATACCTGAAGTTGGTACTTGTTGTTTATAGATGGTTACTCATAGCATGGACTTAATTAAGATCCCTATTAAACTAAATGGAGAAACCAAGTCTTCTATATATCAGTGTTGAATAAAAGATTATACAGCTTCTGGAAGTGATAATATTAGGCTTTATTCATTATATTTGGCCGGATATCGTATTTGGTCTGTTACATTTATTTGGGTGGTCCAGAGAATCCTAATTTTATTAAGACAAAAAAGAATGCACTGTTATGGAATGGACCAGGATTTCTGAGAAGCTTGGGAATGGCTTTCTTCATAGGTCAAATATTCTACCACAGATGTAGATTCTCAAATGACAGTGGGATGATGTCACCTGCCCTTGTCCTTAATGACAGGGGGAAGTGGTATTATTTAACACTAGGGGCTAGGTGGACATAACTTCAAATTGTCCTGAGCAGGAGGCAGACTCAGACCTACAACAATTTATGGTATTAGATAATAGATCGCGAAGTCACTAGCATTCAGATAGATAAGTAGCTAATGGTGGTGTTGCTTGATTTATGCAATAAAACAAGAATGGCATTTGGAAGACCCCAAGTTACTTACTGGCAGCAAATCCATATGGGTCTGCAGCAACTTCACTTCTTGCTTCCTCAGAAGAAAAAATTTGACTGAGGGGCATAAGGCAAAAGAAGAGACAGAGGCAAGTTTCAAAGCAGGAGGAAAAGTTTACTTAAAAAGCTTTAGAAGATAAGGAAAAGAAGGAAAGGAAAGAAAACAAGGAAAGTACAAATTGGAAGAGGACCAAGTGGGCAACTTCAGAAACCAAGTGCCCAGCCTGACCTCTTGACTTGGGATTTTATACGTTGGTGTACTTGCAGATCTTGCATTACTTCTTCCACTTTTGAGATCTTATAGGAAAGCTGCTGATAAGTTTCAGGTGCTTTCTATTTATTAGGAGCCGGTCTTTCCCTGGCACTGGCTGTAACCAATTACTACTTTAGAGAGACAGTTAACAACAGCCTGACCATCACCTGATGGTTGCCCAACACTCCTGGTGTGAGCGTGTTGTGAGGAACCCTTTCCTGCTCTGCTCATACCTCACAAGCTATGTGCTATAAGATTACCTTGTGTAGCAAATTGCAGTTTTTAATGGAGAGATTATCCTGAATTATCCACCTGGGCTTATTATGATCAAAAAGGACCTTATACATAAAGATGAAGCAGGACAGTAAGAGACAAAGAAGATGTGACAATGGAAACAGAGGTGAAAGTGATGCAGGAACCCATGCCAAGGAATGTAGTATCTTCTAGAAGCTGAAGAGAGCAAGGAAATATATTCTTCCCAAAGTCTCAAAAGGAAATTATTTTGATGTCAACACCTTGATTTTAGCCCCATAGTACCTATTTTGTTTTTCTGACCTCCAGAAAATATGTTGTTGCTTTAAGCCTCAAATTAAGTTATTGCAACAATAAGAAATAAACTAAAGCAACTACCCTACAGTTCTTTTAATTTTAAAATATGAAAGAACAGATATACCAAGTGGCTGGTAGAAGCCACATATTGATTTGCTGCCCCATAAAATAAAGTTATCTTAAAAAACATCAAGTGAAAGCGCATGAAATCCACCATACTCACACACTCATGGAATAAACCAAAACTAGGGTCACAAAATTTAATATCCCTTCAAATATTTTTAGAATGCAGAGATAGATTATTTTATCATAGCCATGTTTAATTTACTCCAGAAACAATGTGGACGCTCCAGAAACAATGGATCATGCTCAGTAGTGTGGACAACAATGAACGTAAACAGATCATCTCTCAATTGCACTTGCTGTACTGCGTGTTGTATGCTTAGCAGAGCAGGTGGGCCTGGCTTCAGATACTTGGCATACAGCTATCACTTTATTAAATACTTTGTTCTCAGTATACATGAGGAGGGGAAATAAAAAACAGGTTACCATTACATGGCCAAAAAAAAAAAATTTAATGTCTGGATGAAAGGGTATTTTAATTATACCACCCTGTGTACTCATATGGTATAAAGTCATCTGAATCATGTTGACCTTCCAAAGAACATCATGCTAATTAATATATTGATGAAAGAGAGTAGGAGAGAAGCCTCATATTTGGTGGAGGACACAAAACTCCAGTTTCCCAGTGCAAGCCAACACATCGGTTCAATATAAAAGTTAAGATGCTGCACCTCATACCTTCTACTAATAATAAAAAGACACAGAGTTTGGTGGAACTTTGTTTATTTTGGAGACAACACACATTATACTTGGGAACATAGCTTCAGTCCACTCATAGACTCTGAAAGCTGCTGGTTTCACATAGTTACCAAGGCAAGATTAAGCAATGCAATAGCTCCATGCCACAGGCCAGCTGCTCTACCCTTTGTGGACTTTGATCCAGACTATACAATGGTGTTAGAAGAATTTAGCGTATGGAGGCTCTGAAAATACCCAGCTAGGGAATTAACACAAACTCCCTAGGATTCAGCAGGAAGTATATCTTCCAAAGAGAGAAGTGTTATGCTTGAAAAATAGCTTAAGAGTTCTGATGTCAGCAACAATATGTAAAGACCTTGGAAGCTGCCTCTTTCATCATTACAAGAAGAAATAGCTGAACAAACTGTAAACTTATTACTTTTTCTTAAACCAATCAGAGGAACAAGGTTGTGGAGTAAACTATCACCCTGAAATCCAGAGAGACAGGTGCACCCATAGAGACCCAGTTGTTGAGATCTGCTTATCTGAATTGGAAGCTACTGGAGCAATAAACTGGTAGAAACACTTAAATAGTAATTGACAAATAGATGAAGGCTGAGTTTTCAAATGAAAAACTTCTACAAGTCATGGTGTTAGAGAAGTTCTCACATTTTCCTGGGCATTTCCTCCAAAAATCCTACCAGGTTGTCATGTACCTTTTGTGGCTCTGGCAGAGGATGAGGAATAGCAACCATTGTGAAACATGCCCAGACCCTTTCTCTAGAGCCAATGCTTACACTCTAGGAGAAAAGATTTCACCAGCTTCACCAGAGCATACTTTCGAAATCCCATCCCAATGGCTGCAAGAGATTTCTTCCCACTCCAGCCCCTTCTAGAGTTCCTGTCTCCTGTGAGTGGGAGAAAAATATTCAACAGAGGATAGGGCTCTAAAAATGGCATTGGAAACACTGTGCCTGGCTAAAAGAGTAGGAGGCAAGGGACACACACTATGTAAGTGAAGTAGGGACAGAAAATCTGGTAAAGTCCCTAGGACTGAGGACCACCAAAAGATGGAGAGTTAATCAGAATATTTGAGAACACTCTCCTCCCCCACACTTTATCACCACAACAGGGCTCCAGTTTAATAACAGTGGATTTGACTAGAAAAAGCACTGATACTTCTAGAAGCAGTGTATAGGAAAGACTCAAGAAAGTTGAAAAAACAAAACAAAACTGGACATTAGAATATCTTAGAGACTCTGATACCCATACCTACAATAAACATTAAACACAAACCAACTTCTAAATCTCACAATAAAGTCCTATTTCCTCAGTTTCCATTAGCTGATACAGATTCTCCTGCTGTAATTTATCAGCAGGACAATAAATTACAGCAGGGCAATCTGTATGCCTCATCCTGGCAAATCACAATGCACAACAAAAGGCAAAAACAAAAAAATGATTATGGTTAAGAGGATAGAAAGTAAGAATCACAACCAGACTCAGATATGACACAGATGTTAAAATTATTGGACAGAAAATTTAAAACAGCTATTTATAATACATTAGGTATTCTAATAAAAAAGGTAAACAACACATGAGAATTTGGATGAAGAAAGATCAAAACTGTAAGAATATTTGAAAATTATGTACCTGATAATATTTTAGTGTTGAGAATACATAAAACCTATAACTCAACACCTAAAAGACAAAGAACCCAATTATGAAATGGGCAGAGCTGGGGTAGAAATTTCTTCAGAAAAGATATACAAATAGCCAACAAGCACATGAAAAAAATGCTGTTTGATTAGTCCTTAGGATAATAAATAGCAAATCCATGTCCAATAGGACAACTTCATGTCCAATAGGAAAGTTGTAATAATATTAATTTTAATAATAATAATAAACAGAAAATAAGTGTGAGGCTGCAGTGAAATTGGAACACATACATTTCTCATGAAAATGTGAAATGGTTTCATCATTGTGAAAAAAGTTCGATAGTTCCTCAAATGTTAGAACATAGAATTACCATATAACTGGGCAATTCCACTCCCAGATCTAGGCATAAAGAATTTAAAATGAACATTCACACAAAAACTTGTACATGAATGCTCATAGCAACACTAATCTCAATAGTCAAAAATGAAAACGATAAAAACATCCATCAAATGATGAAGAAACCTAATGTTCTATAGATACACAGTAGAATATTATTTGGCCATAAAAAGGAATGAAGTACATACTGATACTTGCAAAAACATGGATAAATCTTTAAAATATTATACTAAGTATGGTTGTGAATGTAATAAAAGCCACTGAATTTTATATATTAAACTGGTTAAAATAAAAACTTTTATGTAAATTTTTCATTGATAAAAATATGACAAAAAGGTAATGTCAAGGTAAAAGATATGCTATACTAGCATGAATCAAAAGAAATCTGGGGGTAGCTATATTGATTTTAGACAAAGCTACCTTCAGAACAAAACGAATCATCAGTGATAATGAGGAGAATTATATAACGAGGAAAGGGTCAATTTTCCAAAAAGACAAAACAATATAAGTGGTAACGCACCTAAAAAAAGAGTATCAAAATGCATGATGCAAAATATATAAAATGAAAAGAAAAACAGACACCCACTACTTTAGTTAGAGACTTCAATACCCCTCTGTCAGTAACTGGCAGATCACACAGGCAGAAAATCAGTAAAGGTACATTTCACCTGAAAAACACTATGGAGAAACTTGATCTATTGACATTTATAAGATGCTCCATCTAACAACTGCATAAAACACATCGTTCTTAAGCATACATAAAACATTCACTGGGATAGATCATATTCTATGCCACAAAATACAGTCTAACGATTTTTTTAAAAAAATTATAAAACATATGTTCTCAGGCCACTGTGTAATTATTCTAGAAATCAATAAGGAAAGATGGCTGAAATGCATCCTCCAAATATTTGGAGATTAAATGATATACTTTCCCATAAATATGGTTGGAAGCAAAAGTTCTAAAAAGTAAACTAAATTAAAATAAAATTTATGAAAATTTGTGGGATGCTGAGATAAAGCAGTGTTTATTTAAAAAAAAGGTGCTAAATTCATAGACAGAGAAGAATCAATTAAAAGGTGTACCCTAAGATTCCATCTTACAAAATTGGAAAAAAGCAAATAACACCTAAAGCAAGCAGGAAAAAAAGAAACAACAAATGTTAGAGCAGATATCAGTGGTACAGAACAGCAGTCCCCAAACTTTTTGGCAACAGGGACTGGTTTCACAGAAGACAATTTTTCCACAGATGGTTGGGGGTTGGGAGGATGGTTTCAGGATGTGTTCCACCTCAGATTATCAGGCATTAGTTAGATTCTCGTAAGGAGCGTGCAGCCTAGATCCCTCACATGCGCAGTTCACAATAGAGTTCAGGCTCCTATGAGAATCTAATGCTACATGACTGATCTGACAGGAGAAGGAGCTCAGGCGGTAATGCTCGCTCAGCCCCTGCCGTGTGGTAGGTGGCCTGGGGGTTGGGGATTCCTGATATGAAAAACAGAACAATAGAGCAAATCAATTACGTAAAACTGATTTTAATATATCAATGAAATTGATTAAACTCTGAGCAGAACAGTCAAGGAAACAAAAGTACCAAAATCATAAATGAAAGAAAAGTCATCAATACTTACTGCACCAACATTTAAAAATTAAAGGAACACTACAAAAAACTATGTCCACACTTGATACTTAGATGAAAATGGACCAATTTCTTAAAAGATGCAAACTACAAAAACCCATAGAAGGAAAACTATTAGGACGGTACAAAAGTAATTGTAGTTTTTTCCATTGTTGGAATTTGTCATTTGATATTGGAATACATTCCTAAATAAATGTGGTTATGTTAAACATCATTTAAGTGGGCATTTATTGCTTTATGTTTTTTGGCTAATTACTTATTACCTGCTATTTATTTTATGTTTATTTTAGACTATGGAAATTGTGTTAGACAAAAAACAAATTTAAGCAATTTTCTTACGAGAGTTCAAAATGGGTTGTAAAGCAGTGGAGAGAACTTGCAACATGAACAACACACTTGGCCCAGGAACTGCTAACGAGCATACAGTGCAGAGGTGGTTCGAGAAGTTTTGCCAAGGAGGTGAGAGCCTTGAAGATGAGGAGCATCGTGGCGGGTCATAGGAACTTGACAACAACCAATTGGGAGCAATCACTGAAGCTGATCCTCTCACAACTATAAGAGAAGTTTCCGAAGAACTCAACGTTGACCATTCTACAGTCATTTGGCATTTGGAACAAATGGGAAAGGTGAAAAAGTTTGATAAGTGAGTACCTCATGAGTTGAGCAAAAATAAAATAAAATAAAATCTTCATTTTGAAGTGTCTTCTCTTATTCTATGCAATAACAAACCATTTCTTGATACGATCGTGATGTGTGATAAAAAGTGGATTTTATATGACAACCGGTGATTACCAGCTCAGTGGTTGTCCCAAGAAGAAACTCCAAAGCATTTCCCGAAGCCAAAGTTACAGCAAAAAAGGTCACGGTCACTGGTGGTCTGCTGCTGGTCTGATCCACAATAGCTTTCTGAATCGTGGCGAAACCATTACATCTGACAATGCTCAGCAAATCAATGAGACACACTGAAAACTGCATCACCGGCAGCCGGCATTGGTCAACAGAAAGGGCTCAATTCTCCATGACAACTCCCAACCACGTGTTGCACAACCAACACTTCAAAAGTTGAACGAATTGGACTAGGAAGTTTTGTCTCACTCGCCATATTCACCTGACCTCTTGCCAACTGACTACCTCTTCTTCAAGCGTCTCAGTAACTTTTTGCAGGGAAAACACTTCCACAACCAGCAGGATGCAGAAAATCCTTTCCAAGAGTTCATCAAATCCCAAAGCGCAGATTTTTATGCTACAGGAATAAACAAACTTATTTCTCATTGGCAAAAAATGTGTTAATTGTAATGGTTCCTATTTTGACTAATAAAGGTGTGTTTAAGCCTACTTATAATGAATTAAAATTCATGGTCTGAAACCACAATTACTTTTGCACCAACATAATAGATAATACGAAAAATATTAAATGTACCAGAAAAATAGAAATAATAATTAAAAACTTTCCAGTAAAGGAGGAGTTTTCCATTAGCAGAGGACAATTCTCTAAGGAAGGAGATTGCTGTGTGAGCCATTAGCAATCAATGTTGACAGCAGATGGGAGATTGTCATACCAGTCTGTGAGAGTGGAGCTGTCCAGGATACAATCACTATCTCTTACATATATACAGAGGGAGTTCTTTTCACACCTCCAAGGCTGATGTTCCATTGTTTGATCACTGTGATTGCTTGCAGCTAGTGTCTGCTCTCACTGGTCAGAACCCTTGCCATGTTAAATATTTGGAATGCCTCCCCTAGAGAATGTAAATTGAGTACATCAAAGTAGCAGTGAGATATAAAAATCTGCAGCTTAGCTACTTTCAAGGGAAGATAAGAACAACCAAAAAAAAAATCATACTTGTAAGGCAAAAATTAGGCTAGGTCGAATCCCCATTGTGAGTAACTCTACAGCATTTTCTTTCCCTCTCTCACACACACACACAGTAATAGTAATACTTCTGCATACACATTACTTACAAATTTTTACAAAAATTATTTTATTTTCATACAAATTATGCAATAATTTTGAATTCATACATAGCAGATGACGGAGCTGAGGCAATTATCAATTATATAAACAACAGCATATAATTTTAAAATAGTGAGGATGTGAAGACGATACGCTTCATCTGCAATGACAGGGATATGTGATTTAAGAAACAAGCCTGTCGACAAAATGTTATAGTTTAGGAGAAACCAGATATCTTACAATAATACCCAATTCCAACACGTGTTTAAAACAAATACATTGACAGAATAATGCAGATAATTTTAAAAATTATTTTGTAAATTTATATACAAAGCAATAAATGAATTTGTAAATCAAAAATAATATTCCAAGCTCCCCAATCAACTGAATGGGCCCCTCCTCTTTTTCAAGGGCATTTCCAACTTAACCAGAAAAACTAGTTCAGGCCATGATGGGAAGAGGGAGTCAGACGTGCCTCATCATACGCTTCTCCCTTTTGAAATTCAGGCCCCACTGACCAGCATTCACATCAGCACAGACCTTAAGAATGATAGACCTTAAAGTCTTATAAGAAATATTTACAATCTATACCCTCTGAACTCTGCTACCTGGAGGTTTCATCTGCATGATAAAACCTTGGTCTTCACAAATACTTACCATAACCCAGACATTCTTTTCTATGGATTCCAGGTCTTCAGATAACAACTCTTTCAGCCGATTGCCAGTCAGAAAATCTTTGAACTGCTTATAACCTGGAAGCCCTCCACTTCCAATTGTCCCAACTTTATGGACCAAACCAACGTACATCTTAGGTGTATTGATTGATATCGTATGTATACTTAATATGTATAAAACCAAGTTGTAGCCTGACCACCTTGGGCAAATGTTCTGAGGCTCTCCTGAGGGCTGTGTCATGGGCCATTGCTCACTCACATTTGGCTCAGAATAAATCTCTTCAAATATTTTACAGAGCTTGACTCTTTCCATTGGCAATAATTCAGCACCCAATATGGGGCATCAGAGAAGATTTGGGACCCTGAAGAAGTTGCCCAAACTAAAGCTAAGTTAAAAGCCGGTGCCCATTGAAAGACTCCCCAGTGTCAAACTTCTTCATTGGTGGAAATGACAAGTCTGCCTGAGCCCCAGATCTCCCATTTGGTTGATGGTCCTTGATTTATTCTGAGCTGGTTTTATTTTTCCTCCTAGGAAGTTGTTGTTTAGGATAATAATTCTAGTTTGGTTGTTGGGATCCTAATCCTAGTTTGGAGGTGTGTTCTAAAGGGTCTTCTTCATTGCTTTTTTTTTTTTTTAAAAAAGGGGAATTACCCCGTTTTGGGCACCTCATTTGGTTTCTTGTTTGGGGGTGCATTCTAAGGGGTCTTCTCCATTGCTTTTTCTCCCAAAATTAAGCTGGGTTGCCCTGTCGGTGCATCTCTGTGAGGAACTGAACAGTCACTTTCATAGATCTGTGTTGGAGGGAGCTCCTTAGTTCTGAAGAGAAAGGGCATTTAGCTCCTGTCAGTAGAAAGGTGCCTCTGGGTGACCATAGGGCCAAGTGGGAGAGTCTGGAGGGTTGACCTTCGCAATTTGCAGCAATCCTACAGGGAACACCCCACAACAAAACGAGTTTAAGATGGTTCATCCAGGAAACGCATATAAGAGCTGTTCACTCAGTGTTTTGATCCCTCTCAGAGGTGATGGACTTCTGAGAGAGAAACTGAGACATTAAGAGGGTGTAAATAACACTGCGCTCACACACTGAGGAGTCCTGCCCACACTCAGCACACATCCATCCACCACATGCAAAAAACCCGAGGGCACAATTCAGTTCCTCTTAAGAAAAAAAAAAAGAAAAAGTTGGAGTCAAATAATCTAAGAATGAGGAACAGCAAAGATAATGACCCACATTTGGGTATCCCATTGGTTTTAGGGTGCCTCTATGTGCAAGTGCTACATGCAAGTGCTAATATAAACAGAAAACTTCCAGAGCATGCCAGGCTTCTTAGTACTCCTGCTGGTTGCATATTGTGGCCTATCATACAGATTTTAAACTGCTGGGCGAATTATATCAGAGAAAAATTCAGAACCCAAAGGTGGACCTACAACTGTAGAGCTCCTAAGTTTCTTTCTTTCCTTCTTCCCTCTCCTCCCTCTCTCCCTCCATCCTCTCCCCTCCCCCCCTCCCCTCCCCTCCCCTCCCTCCTTCCTTCCTTCCTTCCTTCCTTCCTTCCTTCCTTCCTTCCTTCCTTTCTCTTTCCTTATTTTTTCTGCCTTCTTTAAATCTGCTGTTACTTTTACACTGAGATAAAAACCACTGTTTGGGCCGGGCACGGTGGCTCACACCTGCAATCCCAGCACTTTGGGAGGTCGAGGCTGGCGGATCACGAGGTCAGGAGATAGAGACCATCCTGGTTAACACGGTGAAACCCCACCCCTTCTCTACTAAAAATAGAAAAAAGTAGCCGGGCATGGTGGCGGGCGCCTGTAGTCCCAGCTACTCCAGAGGCTGAGGCAGGAGAATGGCGTGAATCCAGGAGGCAAAGCCTGTAGTGAGCTGAGGTCGTGCCACTGCACTCCAGCCTGGGCAACAGAGGGAGATTGTCTCAAAACAAAACAAAAAAGAAAAAAGAAAAAGAAAGGAAAAAAAGGCCAGGCGCAGTGGCTCACACCTGTAATCCCAGCACTTTGGGAGGCTGAGGCTGGTGGATCATGAGGTCAGGAGATCGAGACTATCCTGGCTAACAAGGTGAAACTCGTCTCTACTAAAAATACAAAAAAATAGCCGGGTGTGGTGGCAGGTGCCTGTAGTCCCAGCTACTCGGGAGGCTGAGGCAGGAGAATGGCGTGAACCCTGGAGGCGGAGCTTGCAGTGAGCCAAGATCGTGCCACTGCACTCCAGCCTGGGCGACAGAGCAAGACTCTGTCTCAAAAGCAAAACAAAACAAACAAAAAATGAACACTGGATCCAACCTATTTTTTTCTTCGTTTTTTTTTTTTTGTAAACTGGTGAGTTTGTATTAATATCTCATGACTAGCGTTCTGAAGTAAAAGCTATAGGATATTTGTATGAGTATGCATAACTGTGTAAGTGTATGTACATACGCTTTGTTATGTATTATGGCCACAAGGTACCAAATTGGCTTAAAGGTAAGGAGTACTCATAAATTAAGTAAATAATAAGCCTAAATGCTTTTTAAGTTTATGTGACTTAAGTAAAATATTTAACAAATAAGCTGGCTTTAAAATTATTATTGGTAACGTAATATTAGAAGTGTCCTAAAAATTGTCAGCATTTTTTTTCAATTTATTGATAAAGCAGTTTCCTGTTTATCCTTGCCAAATACAATAAAGTGTCAAATTTAGCATAAAGGTTATAAAACTATAAACCCAGCGCAAAACAGAATCATCTTTGCTTGTGTAGTTATTGATAGTTAAGACATTTAATATTGTTGGTTTAATGAAAACAGCTAAGTCCTGAGTTATTGGTAAAATTTCCAAATATTTACCCTTAAGTTTCTTACCAGATAGACATCTGAAATTCATAGGCGTTAAAAATTGTTAACAAGAAGATACCTTTAAATAATGACTATCACAGTTTTCATAAGTAATCTAGGCAAAATACTAAAAATAAATATATCAATCAGGTAAATGTAATAAAATAAATGCTTACAAACAAATGTCATAATTTAGAATCTAAAGTTATATCAAACTGAATAATAGATATTCATCAAATGTCTGGGTAACTTTCAATTTAAAAAATTATAGTATAGGAAAACATTTTCCTAAACAATATACTTACTAAAATGTAAATAAAAATAAATTTTGTTTTACTCAAAAGTTACTTAAAGGTTATAAATAAAACAAGGTAACAGGAACCAGGAAATGAGAGACATAAAGAAAGTTTTTTATATATATATATACACACACGCAGAGATATTTTTGGTAAGAAAGGTTAAAAGAAAAATGACTTTGTGTGAGAGAGAATTTTGTATGGTAATTTTTTGTCCTAAAATGACATGACTGATTTAAGAAGGATTTAGGACAAATCAGAAAGTCCTGGCAAGTTGCCAATGGTCTAAGTTGTAGAGAGGTTAGTAAAACAGGAATTTATTAAAAAATGTTCTATAATTAAGTTAGCTATAATTTTTAAAAAGTCTTTTTAGAAATTGGGCTTGATTTTATGAAAATATTGACTTACTCTTAATGCAAGAAGTTATTAACTTTTAACTTCTATAATCTGTTTCTTTTGGAAATTTTTCAGTTTAATATCTCAGAAGCTCAACTCTTGCTGTACACCACTCCTTCAGTGCTTTATTTACTTCCCTTTTGCTGTGATAACTTTTTCCTTCAACTTTTGTTGACTGCTGTAACATTATTTTTAATAGTCTAATGTAAGGGATATAATTTTTTTGAAAATAGGCAATTGCAAAATCTTATAGGAGGTGCTTCTGTCTGTATGTTATGGTTAAATATATGTGTCATGTGGAAGTGATATTTCACTACCAAATTATATGAAAAAGTTCTAATCAACTGGCTTAAGAAAAAGTAAATGCTTTTCAGGCTAGTAAAAGCTAGCTCTGATGCTTTTTAGCATCAGACTTTAGCAATATTTGGTAAGATTGATTTGGTAAATTTAATCTCAAATTTATCTCCAGTAGTATAAAGCCTTAAAGTCATGTTATGTAACCTCAGTTTTTTTTTTCCACTGGGAATTGGGTTAAAATTTATCTAAGAGTTGAAATAATAAGAAAGTATCGTATATTTGGTGAAGTTTATAAAAATACAGGGATGTGGTTTTTTTTTCTAAAGAAATTTAACTTTTTTTCTAGCTTAGAGGTTAAGAGTTCCTTTAAAATAAGTAAAAAAAATTATATAAATAAAACTAAATGGATAAAGAGAAACAAAGCAAGGTGGAGAATGAGAAACCTTTGACTCTGGATGTGTTAGCCCATTGTCACACTGCTATAAAGAACTACCTGAAACTGGGTAATTTATGAAGAAAAGAGGTGTAATTGACTCACAGTTCCACAAGCTTAACAGGAAACATAACTGGGAGGCCTCGGGACACTTACAATCATGGCAGGAGGCAAAGGGGAAGCAAGTATATCTTACCATGGTGGAGCAGGAGAGAGAAAGAGAGAGCTGAACTGCCACACATCTTTAAACCTCAGACCTCATGAGATGTCATCCACTACCACAAGAACAGTGAGGGGGAAATCTGCTCCCATGATCCAATCCCCTTCCACAAGTTTCCTCCCCCAGTATTGGAATTACAATTGAACATGAGATTTAAGTGGGAACACAGAGCCAAGCTATATCAGATGGTTACTAAGAAATGAAATAAATAGAATGATAAATGATGGGATTAAAACAGGTCTTTACAACAGTATCGAAGGTTGGGTTGATGAAAGGGAATCTTTGCTGATTCCCTAACATTCAAGATCCCCACATCAGTTTACTGCATTTGCCCCATATTGGAGAAATTTGAGAAAAATCAAATGCCAGAGGTTCTAATGAGAAAGCTGACATTGCCTGGGAGCCATGCTGAGGCAAATTAAGATCAAGATTAACAAAAGGATGTGAGTCCCTGGCTCAACCCCCTGCTGGGAATCCAAATCTTTTTTTTTTTTTTTTTTTTTTTTTTTACCAGAAAGGGTAAAATGGTCTGTGGGTACAGAAGAGAAATCCTAGAACACAAAAATGTAAAGGCTGAAAGGATTATGATATTTGAGATGTTTAAGCAGGTTTTATGTAAGGTAGTTATGACTCCTTTACCTAAATGTCTTATGAAAATAGATATTATATCTGACTGGGGAATGTTTCCCCTACCTAGTACCATGAAACTGAAGGCATGTAAATCTGTCCTTTGAGAAATGTTAACTGGACATAGTGAAAGGACACTAGTAAGATTGCTTGAGCCCAGGAGCTGTAGCACTGGTTGGGACAAATTATCTACTTGGTAGCTCTTTGTGGAGTGTTTACTGGGGCTTATGGCAAAAGCCAGTGAAAACTTCCTAATGACAACTACTGAGATTTTGGACTGGAAAATTTTCACTTGAGGGACATGTACCACCTTGTTATGAGATGCTAACTGAAACTATCCTATGCTAATAGAAATAATAGTGCCCAGAAGAGTTCCATGATAAAATAAAAATGGTTTATATTGGATCTTGCTACCTGGGGATGCAAGTAAGAGAAACTCATGGGCAAGGATCCTCTTTTCTTCCTCTAACACTGACTCTATGTGAGAAGCTATTACATTCTACTGTGCCTGATAAACAGCTCTCACCTGACAAGAGCTGCCTGGCTTTTGAATGGCAATTCTAAGGTGAACAAACATCTTTTTTGGAATGCTACTGCTGTGATTAAAGAAGAGTCAAATAAATCTTTTTCTTTTGAGTTATTTATACTTTAGAGCATTTGGGTAAAATATGTTTTGGGGAGCCAAATAACCTTTCTGAGCTGTCCAAAATTTGGAAACTATTTGTGAATGTTCTCGTTTTATGACAATATAGTTATTTGCATAAGTTAAATAAGAGTCTTTTAAAAAATTAAAAATAAAAAAGAACAATTGGAGACACTGGTTATTTTACCAAGGCTTTGACTAGAATAATATATTTTAGGTAAAGTTCCAGCAAAGCCAACTCGAAAAAAGTCTACATGACCAATCATTTCTTGCTGCACTTTATGTAAATAATCAGGCCAATATCATAAGCCTGAAACTTACTCTGCAAACAAATTGGTCTTACTACAATTTCCTTTAGTAAAAAAGGAAGGCTAGAGTGAGAGAAATTGTTTCAAAGGAAAACTGTAACACCTGTTACTAGATTTCAGCCGTGACTTTTGTTTTTGAGTGCAAATTGAATCATGAATTATTCCTTGGCTACAATAATACTCTAAAGGAGAGCCAGGTTTATATTTTTTCCTTGTATTTGTAGTTGGTGCCCTAATAGAATAGGTTCCTTTTTCTGTTCTGACGCACACATATTTTGTCAAATTATTAATGTTATTTGTCGCTCATAGTTGTACTTCTGAGAAAACCAGAATCATGATATTCTGAAAACTGGAGATGATTTGACAAAGCCTGTGAATTTTCCTCGTTTAGAATCACACTGGCCTGATCTGTTTTTCACAGCAAATTTCCTGCTGCTGAAACTATTCCAGCACCATCTCACTAGTCCTAGGGACTATTGTGGAAGAGGTGAGCATGTGAGATTATCAGAGCCAGTTTTGAGGGACAGAATTAGTTCAGATCCTTCAAATCAAGGAATGCTACACAGAATGCCTAAACAGCTGGTAAAAGAAAGGACTTTGTCTCTTGGGTTATTACCTGGCACCTTTTCACCAATCTCAACCATAAAGTATTTTTTTGCTTCCCATAGAGTTTAAAAGAAAATTACTACTGAGAGGCTATAAAGATACCTCATGGTAAAGCCTCCTGGGTATAATACACCTAGTTATGAGAATTATGCAGCTACATATATATTAACAGAATTTTTTTTTTTTTAGATCAGCCACTTTAGGACAAAGTTCTAAAAGATCACAGAAAGCATTGCGGCACAACGAAGGTCTCCAAATTCATTAGCTTAAAAGGTTTTAACAATGCTTATGTTTTTTATAGCTAATTACTGTAAGTCTATAAATAAAACCAAGATTACAGTAGCTCAATATATAGAAATTAAAGATAGACAAGTCAACTTTCAAGCTCACCATTGGCTTTATATTTGCTGGCTTTTGTATTGCTTTAAAAATTTTAAGGGTTAATTAATGCCTGTCCATGTCCATTCCTGCCTGGCCTAGAACATTGAAATTGGCTATAAATCTTTTGTCTCTAAGTCCTGTGGTCATAGGGGTTCCACCAAGGAATGGAGTGGACTCAGGGTAGGCAGCCATGCCACCTTGGCAACACTATGTGAGAAAATAAAAGTGTGATAGCCATTGCTGCCTCTCGTAAATCTTGGCCAGAAGGGGGAGAATGTAAACCAAAAATAAAATTCTAACCACCCTCCCCCACCCGCCTCCCCCCACCACCATTTGAATGCAATCCTCCTCTCGGCCAAGGGCATTCCAAAATTAACCTGAGAAACTAGTTCAGGCCATGACGGGAAGCAGAAGTAGGACATGCTTCATTATACACTTATCCCTTTTGAAATTCAGGTCCCACTGACCAGCATTTACATCAACACAGAACTTCAGACTGATAGACTCTTTAAATCTTACAAGAAACGTTTACAATCTATCCTATCTGAATCCTGTAACCTGAAGGCTTCATCTACATGACAAAACCCTGGTCTCCACAACCCTTTATCATAACCCAGGCATTCCTTTCTATTGAGTCCAGGCATTAGATAATAACTCCTTCACCCAATTGTCAATCAGATAGTTGTTGAATCCACTTTTGACTTGTAAGACCCCACTTCCAGTTGTCTGACCTTTCCAGACAGAACCAACATACATCATATATGTATTAATTGATGTCTTATGTCTACCTAAAATGTATAAAACCAAACTTTAGCCTGACAATTTTGGGCACATTTTCTGAGGATCTCCTGAGAGCTGTGTCACAAGCCATTGGTCACACATATTTGGCTCAGAATAAATCTCTTCAAATATTTTACAGGGTTTGACTCTTTTGGTTGACCTATGTATCAAAGCTAATGGCAATCCAGCACTAGTTATAATTAAGATCCTTACTACCGTCTTGGGTAATCTAGTTTTGACCTATTAACCAGATACTGTTTAAACAATTTTAAGAAAAGTATTTGCCTCATTAAAATTACTTAATTATTTATAAATAATGACTGAAATGGCATACTTCAAGAGAGAAAATAATTGAGAAAAATAATTTTTGAGTCAAGGGTGAAACCCCTATATATTTTGTGCTATGAGTGACTAACTTCCTTTACACAAATTTGTTATAATATTCATCAGTTACAATAATGTAGCTGGAATATGAAACTTGACCCAAAGATTCAGTAACTAAAAATCTAGATAAAATATACAACCTTATTTTATTACACTACTTTCAAAGAACATAACTAATAACAAACATATATAACTCATTTCAATGCGCTGCAGCAGATCTCTTTATGTTTGAATTGTTTCCATGATATGGACCAGGAAACAAAGACATGTACAAAGGTGATAATTGTGCACAAATTATAAACTTGATGTTTTTCTTCACCTTTACTGTCTACCAACTAGCTCCAGGTTTCTAAATTAACTAGAGCTCATATTTTTTTTATTTTGGTAATAGTTTTTAAAAATTTTGTTCAATTTTATTAACTTTTTTTGTTGTTGTTTGTTCGTATGTGTGTAAGCAAGGTTTACATTTGTTCTGGGCTAAAAAGCATTATTCAAAGATGTGAAAATTGGTTTCATGGCAGTCCCCCTATTAAACAACATGAAATACCAGGTTTAGTCTCTAAACAGGCATGCAACAACAACAAAAAAAGACAGTAATTTGATTCTTAGTTAGATGGCGCATAACTAGGAAAGCGCCCATATGCCTTTAAAGAAAAGAAGGAGTTTGTCAACCTTATCATCAAGTAATTAGTGATCACATATAAATCATCATAGACCTGAGATTCTTTAAAAGTGAAATAACTTCAATCAATCTTAGGTTAAATATGAGAAGAAGGCATTTGCCTTCAGTTATATTTTAGCCATAATAGCTATTGAAAACATATGACATTTTTTAAGAGAATACTTCTTTTTAGTATTAAAAAACTTATACTTTTAACTCGAAACTATACAATATAAATATATTTGTTATAAGAAGTGGCATCTTCAGCATTCTATTATAATGGCAAGACTGCAATTAAATTTGCACCAACCTTATAACTGCAGAGAATGTTGCCCACTATTCTATACCACACAACAGTATTCTTAGCCAGATTATATCTATCTCTCTATCTATCTATCTATCTATCTATCTATCTATCTATAGAACTAATGGGAAGGTTTTACCATGTTTGGATGAACCAAAGCATTTTATGACAAGAGTCTGAAAAATCACCATTATCTACAACTCTTCAACTTGTTTTGTAGGTGTGCTATTTCCTTGTGTTTGAAAAAACTTTTGCATATACTCATTATTTTGTTATTATTATTATTATTTTCAGATGAAGTCTCACTCTGCCACCAGGCTCCAGTGCAGTGGTGCAATCTTGGCTCACTGCAACCTCTGCCTCCTGGGTTCAAGCAATTCTCCTGCCTCAGCCTCCCAAGTAGCTGGGACTACAGGCGCGTGCTACCACGCCCAGCTAATTTTTGTATTTCTAGTAGAGGCGGGGTTTCACCATGTTGTCCAGGATGGTCTGGATCTCTTGATCTTATGATCTGCCTGCCTCGGCCTCCCAAAGTGGTGGGATTACAGGTGTGAGCCACTGTGCTCGGCCACATATATTCATTATTTTACCCAAACATATTTTTCTCCATTATAACTTTATGTGTGAGAACACTTTATGTACAAGATATTCAAAGGCCCCACAATTTGAAGATAAATATTTTACAAATCATACAACAGGGTAAGAATGCTTTATCCATAAAGAAAAGACGCATACAACTGAAGTGGGATATACATAAATGACATTAACCTATCATCTGATTTAGCTTCACTGAATCTACGACTGTTTTGCAAGATGTAAGAAGAGAGAGTTCTGAATCAGTTGCACATTCTAGGAAATTGTTCTCTATCAAGCAAAGTGACTTTCAAGGAGGTATATTAATACAAACTTAAAGAAGTCAACAAAAATGCATCTTTTTTTTTTTTTTTGGCCAAAAGAATTCACTTCTATGGTTATCACACAACTTTCTGCATCAGAGCTCTTTCTACATGTCAACGTTTCAATGAAAATAAAATTATCATCAGGCTTCACTGATTTTGACGTAGAATGCCTGTCTGAAAAATCCATCACACCTTTTGAAGAGTGATAAACCTTCTTAAGACATTTTTCCTCAACTTTTCCAATAAACTTGCATTATATTGCTTTTTATGTGCAAATATGTATTTATTTACTTTTAAATTGGTGTACATTACCTGCAAAAATTAGTTTTAATGATGTAGTTGATAATTTCTGTCTGTGAAAATTGTTTGGGTATCTAGGATTGTCATAGAATGCAACATAATTTTTCTCTTCAAAAATAAAATTTTTTTTCATTTAAGGGCTTTTCATTTTGTGTCAGCATTTCTGGGAATGAATTAAAGTCATTCATTGAAAGAGAGTTATCAACATCAATCAACAATAAGTGTCCTACCAGTGAAACCAGTATTTAAATATGATTATCTTGTTCAATAGGGAGCAGTGAACCATGTCTGAATGCAAAGATCAAGTGTCAGGAACTACAGAAAAAAGAGGAAAGAAAAGAAGGGCAAGCAACTGAGGTAAGCAGAATGATGCCAAAATTCCCAGGTACAAATATGGAAAGGTAAGAGGTGTTTACCCCAGCACAGATCCGTGCCAGAAGCATCATAACCTCAATGAAATTCAGAGGCTACGTGTTTTTAATCTTTTAACATAGTAACTGCTCAGTGTGATGGAGGAAAATGGTTATGTTCTGAGAACCAGGGTTTTAATTTGCAACTCTATGATTTGTTAGAGTAGCTGAAACAAGCTGGCCCTAGAAGCTCACCTAGGCTGACCTAAACTGTCATACTTTCAAAAATGACGACAGTTTGCATGATCAAACCCTCTGAGCTATACTACTTTATAGAAACCTAATTTTTGATGGCTCTAGCTTGTATGTTGCAGTTATATTTACTTCCCTCTCCAAACACACACACACACACACACACACACTTATGAAAACTGCATTTAAATTTTTTTTATTGTTCAAGATGATCCAAGTTAAGAATTTTTATGATTCTTCTGCCTTTTGCCTGGTGTTATGACTGGGAATAAATGTTGCGCTATCATACACTATCTCTCATTACCAGCCTCATAAACCTTGTATAAATAGAAGCACTATAATTTTCATGAATAAAATACAAATTATATACATATATATGCATATATGAATACACGTATTTAAATGCGTAGTCCAAATAACACTAACGAGAGGCTACTCGGAAACCTTCTTTGTCCTTGCTCCTTCACTGCCCTCTTTTTTTATTGATAATATTTCCAGTATTCCAAGCTTTTCTGAGAAATATTTATATTTGGGGGTTCTCTCAACCTTGTATAAACCCTTTCCTTGACACTTAGGCATCACCTGATATATTTAGATAATTTACTTTCATTTTACACAGCTGAATGACTACTGATGGCACACCAGGAAAGTTAGTTAGTCTTATATTCTCCCTCTTATTTTCATTTCCCTTACTCTCCAGCAAATTTTACAAATTATTTTTTATCTAATTCATTTTTATTTTATTTAATAGCATTATTTTCAGCTTCCATTGAAGTATCTCATTCTTTATCCCATAATTCAAGACAAGTCCCCTCTGTCTTGGGCAGTTCATTCTCTGCTTATACTTGATTGAATAAGTAAAACGTAATCCTTAAAAGAGAGCAGGTAATGTTCACAGTAACATAAAAATGTATACTCTAATTTTTCACTGGGAGAAGGTATAAAATAAAAAGCACCATTTCAGTCCCTCACACATATGTGTCACCCAGACATCAAGTCTAAAACTTGTGAAGCTTTTATTCACAAGTGTAACTGTTTGTCCTCTCACCAAGTATTTTTGTTTAAGAAAAGTGTGTTCCAGTTACTGCATTGCAGACTGGTGAATCAACTGTGAAAAAGAGAGATAGTAGAGGAGGCTGTTAAATTAGTAGGAAGACAGATTGTGAAATACTTTATATAGTTTCCCAAAATGTTCATATTCTCAAAAATCAATATAGAGACATCACCAAATAAGTAAAAAATTATCACTAGTAGATATTTTCAGAAACACATCTCTTACTAAAAGGTAGGATGGATGACTAGAGAGTGGGAGAATTAGATACTGAAATTAGTCCAAGCGAAAACTGATGAACACTTGGTTTTGGACATTGACAGCGACTTAGTGAAGAAGGAACAGATCTGATAAATACATTAACATGTAGATAATCACAGGGCTTCCAGGAGTTTGGGGCTGATCTAGGGAAAACATATCACGAAGAAAACACAAAGTTTACTGAGAAAAGCCTTGAGATGTTTGCATGTGGGGAAGTCTCTCAGAGTAGGAGCCTGTTCAGAGACTGGAGGCCTGGAGGGTAGCTCTACCATACACAGAAGGGTAAGGGAACTGCAGGGGAGAGGGCGACCGAAGAGGGGGTGGCTTCCATGTCTGGGTGATGTCCCTCATCCCTTGGCAGTGTGGTGCAGTCTCTGGGTCTCTAGTGTCTGGTCATTTACTAGAGTAAAACATACCAGAGGTAGAAAAATACAGGGAATGGAAATAATTATAAAATCTCCAAATTATATTTAAATATTTCTGCTGAATCAAAATACTTTGGTCACTTTCTCATGTAAAACAAAGGATAGCCCTTATCATGTAAAATGTAGTATAGAAACATTCAACAAATGATGCATAAGCAAATATAAGATATGAATAAAAGCTAAATTTTTGGTAAAGGACGATCCAGTCATTCAAACCCCCCCCATACCACACAACACGGAGAAAATTTCATTTCATCAAATTTCTGCAGTAATAAACAACTGGCAATATTGTAAAAAGTTATTGGGCAAAGATCTAAGTGAAAACAAGAACTGTGTGGAAAGTGGAACAGAAATTTCTCTTTTGCTTAGAGTGCATTTTCTTGTTCCGATGGCCTCTCAAGTCTTGGGGAGCAGAAGAAAAAAATCTAAGACCTCCCTAAGATGGGAAATCTAAAATGCAGTTGCAAGATAAAATACAGGATAGCCAATTAAACTTGAATTTCAGATAAATAACAACTTTCTTGTATAAGTATGGTCCGTGCAGTTTTTGGGATGTATTTATACTAAAGAAGGTATTTATCAGAAATTTAACGTTAACTCAGCAACCTGTATTTTTGTTTGCAATATAAACCCCCCTGAAAAAAAGAAAACGTCTCAACATAAAGGTTAAGAGTCATAAGTGCTACATCCTCAATGTGAATATGACCACATGTAAAATAGTGCGCGACCTTCTCTTATTTTCAAATGGTTATACAGAAATTTACCTTGACACTGAACATAACACAGGGAAGGGAAAAAAAAATCCCTGATAAATTGCAATTATAATCCTATCCTTGTTTAGAACTGTAGCCTAAATTAACATTACCTGGAGAGACTGGGTTTATATCCTATAAAACTCTATTACATGTTCTTTGTGCACATAGCATTATTTTTTATGTGATAAATGAGGAAACAACTTACCAGTCTTATCATGAAAAAAATAAAGTATATTTGTTTAGGTGAATATTACACAGAAGTGAACCACAGCTATGGATGTAGTCTTGTATGAATTTCAGAACACAAATTTGCACAAAAGAAGCAAGTTAAATATTGGTTGCATAATTTTGATTCCACTCTTTAAAAACTCATAAACATAAGTTAAAAATTCATAAATTAAAAATATGTCATTTAGAGATACACTAATAAGTAATACAATTACAAGATATCCCAAGGAAGTGACTAGCATAAAAGTAAAGAGAAGAGTTGGAAAAGGGCAGATGAGGGCTTGTTAGATACTGACAAGGTTATAGTTCTTATACTTAACCAGAATGCTGGGATGCTGGTGTGACACAGGTCTTACTTCTACCTATTATTCAATCTACCTACCTACCTACACACCTACCTACCTAATACTCTTCTGTGTGTTGGCTGACTTACCAGAAATTGCTTTTATATGAAATTCTGAACCTATAACAGCAGAAGTTTTATGTGATTCAACCTAATATATAATATATTATATATATAATATATAACCTAATATATAATATATTATATAAAAATATTATATATCATATATAATTATTATTTATATTATATATTATATATCATATAATTATTATATATGATATATTATATATTATATATCATATATAATTATTATATATGATATATTATATATTATATATCATATTTAATTATTATATATGATATATTATATATTATATATCATATATAATTATTATATATGATATATTATATATTATATATAAAATATATCATCACAAATATATTATATATTGTATATAATATATTTATATATAAAATTTATTTATAAATATATAATATATAAAATAACATTAAATATTTTATGTATAAAATAATACATAAAATATTTTATATATACATATATATACATATATTAGATATATTATATATATCAAACCTCCTGTACAGTCCATTCACTATTGAAATAAAATGGTTGTAGAGTAATCACCATTCTTGCCTTTGCAGATAGAAAGCGTCTATTCTGGCATTAATAGAACAAATTCAATAGAGAAATTTCATTTTAAATAGGTTGAATTTATATAGAATATTAGAATTTGACACAAGTTCCTCTGTAGTGAAAAGTATCTGGTACAAGTTTGGTAATTTAAAAGGATTTGTGGCAATCTTGTGCTCATTTCATACAGTTTTTGTTTCAGTGAAATGTTTGATTTATAACTATTAGGCTTATACATTTTAAGTATACAAAGTCTATCATTAAAATAGCCCAAAGCCTTTCCCTAAAAAAGTGACCTGAAGAGATATTAAAATCTGGTGTATGGGACATTGCTAATTCATCAAACTTTATTCATGCTCCTCAATTCCACACAATCTTGTGTTCTCATACATCGTAAATGGTTTAGTATTATAATATGATTTTCTACCTAATTATGGGGTCACTAAATTCACTTTTTAAGTTATTAAAATTATTGTTAAATGAGCGATTCATGACATCTATCACCTTTATAATTATTTCAATGTTATAGTTACAAATATCTAAACTATAAAAACCACATAATTGTTATGTTCATCATTCATTACTATTAACTTCTTAGCATTCTACACATTTCATGACAGAAAGGTGTAATTTTTATTTCTACAAGAAAAGGAACTCATTACAAAAATCAGTATTCACATCTCAATTAAAACTAATTTTTCTGGAATGAATAGCTTAGCTATTCCAATTACAGACATGACTTTTTTTGCAATAGAAATTTAAGCAACCCATTTAAATCAAAGGAACAGTATCTTCCTTTAATAGAATATTTAGAAACCTTAGGCTTTGTTTAAAAATTGCAATTATAAGAGGATAACTTGTACATGCCAAGTAAATCATATGAACAAAAATATTGTTTAAAAAAGAGGTATTAGATAATCCAGAATTTATAAAAGCATCCTAGTATTGGTTAACATGCGACATGGAAATTAGAACAATATTGAATTTCAAATAATTTCCAACATATTAAAAAGTTTTAATTTACCAAAATTAAGAACTAATAAGTTGTCGAAAAAGCAATACCTGTGGTGAATTTTGCAAAGAAACTCCATAAACAAAAATTATTTACAGGTCAAGGCTCTAAAGAACTGATAAAAGAAAAAGTGCTTGCCAGAAGCTAAATAATGATTTTTACAATTACATTTTAAGACAGAGCAGAAAAATAGCTTTTCTAAGCTGTTTTTAGATTTCTTCATATCATGTCATAGCTTAAAACTCATCCAGCAGATGATTATATACTGCAGCAGCTTCTCAGAGTAAAGATTGCTAATGGTCATTGATTGGGCTGCCTGGTCACAAAGGTGAACTGTTCATTTCTCATGTCTCTACCTTTTATTTTTAAAACACTATGGTATCTAATTACAAAACAAATATACATTGAGGATAACAATGCTGTGTAGATATTTCCAATTTTCATTAAATTGTCCCTGAACTGGTAATGTCATGAATGGTAAAACTACTAAAATATTTGTTGTGTTTGGGTTTAGAATTTCAAACTGGTGGGGATTTTATGTTTGTAAGATTGCCTTCAGCAATCCACAAAAAAATTAATGTATAGTGATTAATTTCCTATGATAAGGGTATTTTCAATTTTGCAAATGGAATTCAAGAGTCATTTTAAAAATTATACAAGTTACATATTTAACATGTTTGCCTTTCCCTATTCTACAGAAAATTATTCGTGTGATTTATAGCTGTAAATACCATCTTATCAATGTTTTCATGCTTAATAGTCACATTAATGAAAAGACTTATTTTCTACATGATCTGAACATTAATTACATAGTGAATACTATGGGGAAATATGCATATTAATAGACACAATTGATTACTGAAAGACTGTTCTACTATCTTAAAAGTGCTCACAAAATGTACAGAATTAAAAGGCTGTCAGTGACTAACATAACACAATTAAGAAATTTTTATAAGAAATTTAGTTGTACCTATATTAAGATAACAAATACCAGTTGAAAACTATCTGAAGCATGTAGAAAGTCTCTGAAAAAAAGTATTTGAAAAATCAAATAAATAAGAGAAAGAAACATGAGAAAAACTAGTTTTCTATAAATTAACACAGTGAAGTATTTATGATTTTTAGATACTTTTGAAGAGATGTGTCTTCATAAGAACACTGTTAAAAATGAAGTACCGTTGTCATCACACATAAGCACTTATTTCTTCTTTGCCTTGTTTTCTTTTCCTTCTCTTCCTTCGTTTCTCTCTTTCTCTCTCCTTCCTTCCTTCCTTCTCTTTCTTCTTCCTTTCCTTTCTTTAGCTCTTCCCTACTTCTGTGCCTCCCTTCCTCCTTCCCTCCCTCCCTCCCTCCCTCCCTCCCTTCCTTCCTTCCTTCTTTTGTGTCAATACTGTCAGACTCTCTTCTAAATTCTCCATAATAACTTCTACTGGCCAGGTTTGGTATACAGTTTCAATCTTGCAATTCATTGAAATGTTATATATAATAAATGTTTAAAAGATATGTAAAAACACCCTAGCTACTACTACTGTAACAATTTTTCACCAAAGATGTGAAGTTACTTAGCCATATTTGTAAATAATAAAACTGAATTCCAGTAAGAATATTGATTGTTTAAAACCTCATTTCAATGTGTACTGGTTTCCATTGTTGCTCTACCAAATTACAACAAACTTAATGGCTTAAAAATATAAATTTGTTATTTTATTGTTCTGGAAGATAAAAAATTAACATGAGTTTTACTGTGTTAAAAATCACAATCTCATCAGTGCTCTATTTCATTCTCCATGCTCAGGGAAGAATGTATTTTCTTGCCTTTTCCAACTTCTAGATGCTGCTCACTTTCCTTGACTTGTGATTCCTTTCCTCTATCTTTAAAGTCAGTCATTTTCACATCACCATCTCTCTGCCCTTGGGTAGCAGACAGCAACCTTCACTGTGTCCTAAAATGGCCTCTCTATGGTGTGTGTGCTCAGAGAGAGAGGTCTCTCTCTTTCCTCTTTTTGTAGAACCACCAGCCTTATTAGACTAGGACCCCACCCCATGAACTTATTTAACCTTAATTATCCTAAAAGCCCCATTTCCAAATAAAGTTACGTTGGAAGAAAGGGCTTCAATATATAAATTTTAGGGACACAGGTTTCAGTCCATAGCACAATGTTAACTTTCCTGCTACCTTAATTTCCTTTAGCCATGAAACCTAACATAATTACAGGTTCTGGGGATGAAGACATAGACATTTTTGGAATGGTCATGATTTGGCCTTACTACATGATGAAATATTTAGCTAAAATGAATTTTCATATTTTCCACTACTCTACTAACTAAAGTGATCCCCTGATATATTTTAATTAATGTATCCCTGGTCAGAGTAAACAAAAGTGGTATTCTGAAATAGAAAATAATTGGCAAAAAGTAGAAACAAATACTAGTTTATAGAGATGGTTTTCACTGGGCATAAATCAAATAATAAAATCAAAATATTTTTAACAGTCACATCTATTTATCAAAATCTGAACCTTCAAACTGATGAATTTTATGTTGGTCTGTTAAATAGTGCACATTCTCTAAAATATATACCATATGTAAAATCACACTACTTTGTCAAGTAATTTTTGCACATTTTTAAAAACACCTAAGCCTCATACTGACAAAAATTAGGGATTGCCATATATGAGTTAATGATATAGTCATAATTTTACCTAATACCATTTTATTACAATAATTATCCGAAAGGAATAAAAATGGATTAAAAATATACATTTGTTATTTTACTTAAGAATATAATATGTTATTAAGACCAATGACCCTTGAATTATAGGAGAAAGCATGGTTAGTATAATAAAGTTATTTTCGTAATATATATATTTACTATATCACATAACAAGTAGATTAAGGTGCAGTTGCAGAGTTGATGAGTCCACATCTCAGCAGCATCATCAAAGACCCAGACCTCATGCTGTTTATTTGTACATCCACTCTAAACACCTTGGTGGAAGCCTGTATCCCAGGATGGCTACAGCAGCTTAGGCATGGCCTCCTCATGAAACAACACCCAGAGTCCATTTCTTAAATGTTTTTGTTCATATTATGTTAGACAATTTAACATTTACCCCATAAAAGTAAAGATGGAGCCAACCTTCCCCAATACTCAAGGAAGAACATGTAAACATGAACACAGCTGTGGTTGTATCACCAAGAAAAAAAAAAAAAGGTGAAGCTTCGTTGACATAGCCAGTGCCTAGAACAAATACGAGATAACTGGAAACAACATCAAAGATCATTTTGTCCTATCCTGGTATTTTAATTTCAGTAGGTATTTTATATCTGTGTATGTTTTGAGTTGTTACTTTTATAACATTTCTAAGTTTTATTAAAGTTAGTGAATTATTGGGATCAAATGACTTGCATAGCACCGTGCTTTTCTCAAGAAAAAGCTTATTGTGCAGACTAGCAGAATTGAAACAGGAGTGTATTGATTTTTGCATTTGTAACATTAAGGTCATACTCTTCAAAACAAATGGACTATTGGCTAAACATCCTCATTATTTTGATACCATTTTGACTAAGGCTGTATCCTTAAATATGCTTATGTATATACTTACATATATGCTTAATTTATATAAACATTATACACATATGTGTATATGTACATGCATATATATGTGCTTATGTATATGCTTAATGTATGTAAATGCTGTGTAGTCATTCAGGAAAATGAAAATAACAAAAATTTATTACATACCTACGAAATTACACATCAAAGCGTTTCAAAAATAATATATAATTCAAATAAATTAAAGTCATATGGAACTACTAGCCATAGATGTTTAAGTAGTCATGACGGCCAATATAGTGCCATGCTTAGGTCTATAATGTATGTTTTGAATAAAGGATTTATTTGAAATATTTGCTGAGGTCCTTTTTAATGTGTAAAATTCATACAATACAAACATGATTTCAGTTATTGTTTAATAATTGAATAATCCTTATGATTTCCTGAACACTTTTTAGGATAGCTTAATAAAAATAAACTTTTCATGGTAATTATTTTTGAACTATAATAGGTAAGACAAAGATGACATTATCAGAAGATAATTAATCTTCTGACATAATCAGATGATAGTATGAGTAGAAATAGAAGAGCTAGATAAACATTTTCTAAAAAGTTCAGATATCAAATCCTGGCTCAAGTTCACAATACTCATGTGATTTTTTTTGTTCCTCTGAGTCCTTCTGTACTTTCTTGCATTAGACTACATGACCTCAAAGTTCACATTCAGTATCATTCTGTGATTCAAAATCACTATGCTAAAAAGTATGTATATAGTGATTATAGTATACAGAATATATTTATCTTTTAATCGCTAGATGGCAGTAAATGTGCAACTGTGAGGTGCCTCAAATCTGTTCTGCATACTCAAGGAGGGCTCAAAATGCATGCAAGACAATCACTGTTTGACAGCTTCCTTTCAAAGGTTAGCTGGAAGGAGAATATATCCTATCATAAGAAATCACTACACAGTATAAGGAAAATAAAATGTCGTAGCTCAATAATGTAGTAGGAAATATCTTCAAATAGTAATTTAAAATACTTTATCTGAGGTAAACAGTGTTGGTGTCTTCCCATTTAAAACTGTGGTGAAGAAAGAAAGAAAGAAAAAACCATAGATCTGAACTTGCAAAAAGTGATGAAACGACATATATCTTGCCCACATACAACATAGGTTTCTGCTTTACACACAGTAAATTTTTTTTTTTTTAAAGTAGATAGCAGAAACTACCAAGAATGCTAAATCAATTTACCAAGTAAAATTGAATTAACACATTGAAAGTAATGGTACAAGGGATCCCATTCCATTACTTTTAATGTGATCATGTCTGTATATTCCACAGCAATACATTCTTCAGAAATAGAACAAGCTTCCCAGTATATCCACATAATGAATGAGAAAAGGAAATGAGAGTTCTGATAAATGAATATCTAATTCCATTTCTTATAAATTCTTCTTGTCAGCAGCCACTTATCACTTAAACCACAGCAATGTAGTCATGATACTTTTGTCCCTCTGTCCATCTAAAGTACATCTGGTGGAAGTGTGATAATTTAATTGTCATTATTGGAAGATTTCCAAAGTGGAATTAATTTTAAAAGCATTTTTAAGAATATATGTATATGTATATATATATATATCAAATGTGTATTTTACATACACACATATATCTTCTGTGACCAAGAGTTGATAATGTTGTTTAAGCATTATCTACAGAGTTGGCTTTTAGACAGTAAACTGCATTTTTCACAAGAATTTTGTGTTTGTCTGCAATTTATAGCAAGCAATAAGTTATGTAAGAAAAATGTCACAGTGACATAGAGTCCCCTAAGCATATTCAGCTAAAGGACACTGTTGACTTTTGCTGGGTCATGTAAGTTTTAGCATTATAAAAAAGACTTTAGATTTGCTAATTTTGAACCTTACTTAAATATTTGTGTTTGTTCTATTTACAATTAATTGTATAGGAGAGGAAAAATTTGTACAGGAGAAGAACAGATCACTCACAAAAATGTCAAAATGATTAACAAATTTTTTTTTTCTAATTAAAAGCAAATAATTTTCCATGTAATTTTACCTACCATGGTCTCAGTAGGTTTGAAGGCCATTTTTTCAGGCACTATTTCAATCACTCAGTGAGCTTTTTCAAGATGCCCTGCCACATTCCCCTAAAACATTATCAAAACTTGGTGGATAGAAAAATAGAAAAGAAAAACAAAGAGACTATTTAACCATGTGGTGAAGATCACCGGCTTTAACATGTAGGCTATGCTTAAGTAGTAGTCTGTTTTATAAAAATCACTTTATTTCTCTGAGCCTGAATTAAATTTTTGTCTATAAATATGTCCCACAATGATTGTTATGAGATCTAAATGAGGTACTATTTATAAAATGCATTTATAGTACCTGAAACATAGTAACACTAAATAATTAAATCAAGTAATCCAACCACTGCTTCCAAAGAGTTTATTCCCTGATTGGAATAGCTAGTGAAAGGTATTTTTTGTACATTATATTGAGTGTCGCCAGTAATGGTTATGGAGATAACTTGGAAATACTGTTCTGGGACTCAGACTGTGCCCAGTGAATAAGCAGAATTAATTCTCTGGGGACAGAAACTCGGGATTTTTAATGACCAATAATACACTAGGCATGAATTTAGCCTGAGGGTCAGGATTGTTTAATCTGACTCAGTCAGAATCTATTCATTTCCCATGTATTTATCTCGAAGTATTGATTGCTTAAACTAGACCTTTTGATAAATTTTACATATATTAGCTCATTTAATCCTCACAACAATAATATCCATTTTGAGTTGTTATTCTTACTATATAAATTTGCGAGAAAAGAATACAGAGACTAATAACATTTAAGTTATTTGAAACAAGTTATTCTAAAGGTAATTCCGTGACAGTGACAATTCTATGGGTTTTCATAATTAAATAACAATGTATTAAATACAAGGAAATAGTTATATACCTAGACATATGAGGAAAGGTGTTTTTTTGTTCATTTGTTTGTTTGTTTTGGTAGAGTAAGGAAAAACTTCCTGGAAGAGGTGATGTATGGCCAAAGATTCAAAAATTAAGTGACAAACCCAATGTCTTCACATTGGGGTATGAGATATAGTGGAAGGTAACTTACGAACAAAAAGACAAGAACAAAAAAAAGAATGCTAAAAACAAAGTAAGCCTAAATGAATAAGGTTTGGACAGCAAAGGTGGAACTAGAGAGCGATTGGTAGGAGACTGGGAAAGGAAGGGGACAGATAATGAAGTGTCCTTCAAGCACCTTCAGGTGCCATCATTGAGAAGTTACTGAAAGGTTTTGGATCAACACGGAAAAAAGTTTCAGCGAATATATTTGAGACAGAAACACTGTTATGAGGAGGAAAGACATTTCTGGCATGTTGCTAGAGTTCAGATAAATGATCATGAAGTTATAAACTAATACAGAAAAGTAGAAATGGTACAGCAGGTGAAATTTGAGAAATACAATTTAAAAGGAAGAAGGCACAGTCACATATTTAAAGTAGGGATTTAAAGCATGCATATTACCATCAAGCAAGCTAAAGAACAAAGTTCACAAAGGTGATAAGATTTCAAATATGAGGTATTTAAGGTATTTGAGGAAAATTCAGTCAAGTTTGTACATTATAATTTGAGTATATATTTCTGAAACCTGAAAACCTAGAGAGAAATCTGAGTTGATATCATACACTTAGAAATCTTCAATATTCAAATGATATCAGAAATTGATATTGCATGAATTTATTGAATGAAAAAATGAAGAGTATCTTAGGGACCAAAATCAGTAGGGTTTTGAAACACCCTTTTACCAAAGTAGGAAAAGAAGACCATTAAGATTTTCATAACATGAGTTCAAAATTGCAAAAAATAAAAAAGAATATTTTTGAGAACAGCTTAAGAAGAGATGGAGAGAGCAGAGCTTGCGTAGGATTCAGGAAATACAAATAAGGGAGAATAAGTCTATAACATGGATGTTCAAATATTTTTTGGCCATGGTAGGAAATATTATTTCATGAAGAACTCGAGTTCTATTCAGCATTCTTTATTTTCTAGTATCTGGGAAAACCTAAGTTATTAATTTGCTACATGTATCAATTCAGCAGATTGGAATGGCTACATCCTTGTGTGTTCAGTTACTTATTACCTTTTCTGACTTGATTAGTATAGACTTTTAAATGAGAGGAAAAACAATTGCCTTTTGAGGCCATGTTTTATTAGAATTGTGGGTCCAAAACTAGAATGTCTGTTTAAAGACATAGAAGGCTGAACATCATATCCCTGAATAGAGAATCCCTTACTGATAATATGCAATTTTACAAATATTAAGAGTGTTGTTTCATAGATTTTATTAAATCATTTTGGAAGTTACAATCTCACAGTGTTGAGGATTTCTGGTTCCCCAGGGAGGACTTCACGCTATATCTTTTTTTTTCATTTCTACCATTTTTATTTGAAGTTCAAGATGAAAGACTTTAATGTTTCTATCAATCATATTTGAAGACTTTTAGATAATGCTATCCAGTTGAACCAACCTTAAATCACAAGGAAATTTTAAAAGTCTTAATGTATTACCCAAACTTAATTTTGATTCCTTGTTTTCTTTCTGAAATTAAGACAATTTTAGAAAGTATTTTTAAATGGATCATCATTTTTCCTACATTTAATATGTAATTGTGACTTTTTCTAATGCATTAAAATAATAACTGGAAATAAATGAAAATAAGGTTTTATTGTATTTAAATTCCATTCTCTTTATCAAAGTAAGATAATAAAAAGGTTGATTTTCATTCATTATAAATATATGGTACAACAGCAGAAAATTATTTCTAAAATTAAATTCTATATACATTTATTGGTAAGGAGTCATATAACAGAACTCTTGGCATTTGTTATGACTAAATCTTAATCTATAATAAGAAAAGGAGGACATATTATTAAATACTTAAATTCAATTACTAACAGCCACAATAAATATTCTTACATATATCACTTTTATTCTTCTTAACTACCTTGTGAAGTAAAAAACATTAACTCAGTTTCATATGTTGGAAAACTAAAGCATGGGATTTAAATAACTTTAACATACAAATTAATAATCTGTAAATCAGAACTCAGCCTACCTCTGTCTGAGTCCATCTAGTCTGATTACACACAATTAAGACAGGTCCATGCCCAGGTAAATTACAATGATGTAACCAATAAAAATCAAGATACTTTAGCGATATCAACTATGGCAATGAGCTCTTGGATTTAAAAATCCACGTGTTTGTGTCTAGCTCTAACCACAAATATGAGAACATGAGTAAAAATGAAATGTTTATTGGTGCCTGTGGCATTCTGATTTCCTGTGTCTGTAGCTGAGGTGTTAAGTTGGAGTGGGAACCGTAGGGCCTCAGGCCAAACAGACAAGTAAGGCTCAGGATTTACGTAAAACATAGACATTCCGTTTATGAGACTACCAGAGAACATCTCAACCAGCAGTAGCTATGCATTTGTAGCAATATTGTCACCTAGACGTCTACATAGGGAATTTAAATACATACTTATTTGAATGAGCTGAAGAACGCCTAGATAATAAAGAACAGCTTCTGTGCAGAGGGTATTTTTTGCAGCTCTTAAAAATAGCAAAAGCTAGAATCCCTACAAGTCAGGAAAATCCTAGCTTCCAAATGATCACCAAGATCAGAGCCAAACTTTAATGAGTTCAGGGGTCATAGTAATTCAAGTCATAGAGAATATGAAGCTCATGAAGAGATTATTGGTGATCAATGAGCCAACTGATCAGCAAGTGCTCAGCCATGGCATGTCCCAGAGACTGAAGAAAAAAGGCATGGACTTCTCTGTTCCACCACCATTGTACTTTTCCCCTCTTCAAAATAATACAACTTTGCCTTTGGTACCTTGATTTGCTGCCTCATCTGTCCAGAACCTCTTCCTTCAGATTCAACATGACTTGGCCCACATTTGGCCTTCCGTCTCTGCTCAGTATTTGATTAATGAGGCTTTTCAAAATTTTCATATGCATATTTCTCCTGATCCCATCATGTACTATGTTAAGCTGTATTTTTCCATGTTATTTATAAAAATTAATACATATGTATGCATGTATTTCTTTATTAGCTCTTTTGACTGCATCCCCCAAACTGGACTCTAAGTTCCAAGAGGGTGATCTTTGTGTGAATTTTGATGATTTCTGTATCCCTAGACCCTAGAGTAAGCTCAGGCATGGCGGGCTGCAGGTCCCGAGCCCTGCCCTGCGGGGAGGCAGCTAAGGCCCGGCGAGAAATCGAGCACCGCAGCTGCTGGCCCAGGTGCTAAGCCCCTCACTGCCCGGGGCTTGCGGGCCGGCCAGCCGCCGCTCAAGTGCGGGCCCGCCGAGCCCACGCCCACCCGGAACTCACGCTGGCCCGCAAGCGCGGCACGCAGTCCCGGTTCCCGCCCGCGCCTCTCCCTCCACACCTCCCCGGAAGCTGAGGGAGCCGCTCCAGCACTGGCCAGCCCAGAAAGGGGCTCCTACCGTGCGGCGGCGGGCTGAAGGGCTCCTCAAGCGCGGCCAGAGTGGGCGCCAAGGCCGAGGAGGCGCCGAGAGCGAGCCAGGGCTGTGAGGGCTGCCAGCATGCTGTCACCTCTCAGTAGTGAATACGTTTCACAAGATCTGATAGTTTTATAATTGGGAGTTCCCCAGCACAAGCTCTCTTACCTGCCGCCATGTAAGATGGGACCTTGCTCCTTGTTCGCCTTTCTCCACAGTTGTGAAGCGTCGTCAGCTATGTGGAACTGTGAGTCAATTACATCTCTTTGCTTTATAAGTTACCCAGTCTTGGATATGTGTTTATTAGCAGTGTGAAAACAGACTAATACTCATGTCAGAGTTACATTTTCTGATGTTTATCCATTCATCATCAAGTTAATATTAAATTTTATAAAGATCCCCTTAGGAAACGGAAACAGAGAAGGGTAAAATGTTTACCAGGATATTGCCTTCTTCATAAAATCTTAGCTACCCTGTAAGTTTGGTAGACCCACCGTATGTGAGGAAGATAATTCCTTCCAGGCAGAAGGGGTGAAGAAACTTAAAAGTTCGTCTGGGCATACTCATTAAAATACTGAACTTAATGAAATATTTGAAAGTCAAATTTTTGAGCACATGTTTAGAAATAAAATAAATAAATAAACATATGATTTAATTCTAAGTGGGGATTATGCCATTTAGAAGAGAGGCATTCCCTACATTGTTTGTTTTTTCATTGTATCATTCTTTATTCTTCCCAGGGATTATCATCCATGTAAAAGGTACAGGTGTTCTACTAACAATTACATGGGAAGACAGAGTGAATGAACTACTTTTTTAAATTAAAGGAGTAAGAGGACTCAACAGAGGGAGCTAAGTTATTTGTACAAATTCTTGTTATATGATGCAGAAAACAGCAGTTTCATAAAATAGTATAGTGCCTATAAATGTATGTGCTGTTAAATAGAAAAGACATCTGGGAAGTCTTCAGAAAAAAAGGGAAATTCAACCTGGACACAGAGTACAGGACTTTCAAACTTACAAACATACAACATTTAGAAAGAGCCACTCTCGTGCCTCTCAAAAGTTAGAATACAGAGTAATAGTTTAGGGAGAAAAAAAAAACTTTCAGAGTTCCAGCTGATAATCCCAGTGATAAGAATGTTAATAGGGGTGAAGAGAGTTTAGGTTAGCATTAATAACATGAAAAATCTAAAATTTCCAAAGGCAACAGAAACTTACCCAAATATCAAGATCGGGGTAAATGGAAGAAGGAAGAAAAATTGAAAAATGCACTTAAGGCTATACTAAAGGGCAAAAAAATCATTTTTTAATAAATATGTGTTTGTTGATTTAAAATCCCATGTAACACATTATTTGAAGATCTCTAGCAAGCCATTTCTTTAATTTTGCTTCTTTTCATATGCTTTATATTAATTAGTCACTCCACATATAAAAATTTAAAAAATCCCAAATAGCAAAAGAAAAAACATAAGCAACCCCAAGCGATATGTGACTGATGGGGCAATGGAGATGATGTATCATTTGTCAATTAGGGCCAGGAAGACTTCCACTCTAGACTTGAAAATAAATGTAAAGAGTCTTTCTCTTGGGTAGCCCACAGAGCAATCTGCAAAGTTTTCTCTAATCCTTTCATTATGCTAATATCATTATGCTACCTTTGGTGACAAGGAAGTTTAATAGCAATTATGTGAACAGCAGTGTAAACTTTGTAAGACTTAAAATAAAATTTCTGTGGTAAACATTAAAGAGTTGGCTAATAGCTATAGGATGAATGCTTTTGTACTTGAAATTGTTTGAAAGGCCAAACGTATTTCACGTCTATATTAGGCTACAAACGTACTCTACTCCAGTGGCTCTCAAACATTAGAATACAGAGCAGTTGTTTAGAGAGCTCAACAATAACAGATTTCCAGGTGCTATTTTCAGGGATAAGAATTTCAGTAGATGTGAAGAAAGTTTAGGAATTTAAAAAAAAATACTTCATGTAATTTTTAGCAGTTGTTCATATACTTTTTGAGAAATGGTTGGTAATCAATGATATAAATTTGAAAATGATTAAAGTATTAGTATATTATTTTTATAAGGAGAGATTTACTTTCTCAGTCAAAAGTATAAAGAGCAAAGCTTAGAAATCTGATAGTATTTTGCCTTTATTTTAAATAAAATTGTATTTAATGATATTAACATATCTCAGTAAAAATAAAGACAAAGAAAAAAGTATACTCTGTGCAGCTAAAGAAACTATGAGTTAGATAAAAACGTGTACACCTCATTGCTAAGGGGTTAAGATGTAGCATACATTTCTAGTATGATGACTAACATATATGTCTTTAATGGATAACTATTTTAAGAGATGACAATGCCATTAAGAGAATCCAACTAATTCTTCTTACTTCAATTGTATTTCTTCCCAAACACTATCTTATGATTAACTTCCATGTAGATGTTTCCATATAGTGTCCATGAACAACTTTTGGGGGGGTATAATTTTCATAATAAATTGGTAAGTTGGCATTTTGATTTCCATGTTAGTGTTTTGTGAATACCATTAGGGTGAGCTAAGCTGGTAAACCAGATCAACAAAACATGCAATAACACATTTCGTTTTCTGTTCCTGCAAATCTCTGGAGTTTTGTTGTCCTAGAAGGCAAGAAACTTGTAAGTTGAATGGTAGCTACATTCTCCAGCTCATATTGCTAATGCAATTTTTAAGACCTTCAATAAATCTTCTTGTAGATTATTTCTAAAATGCTTATTTTCCTACTGTTTAACTGATATCAGTGCTTCCTAAATGTAAAACTAAGGCCTCTTTTCTCTTGAAATCAGATTGAATGTTTGAAAACTAGTTTCAAATAACCTGATTCATTTAGAGATTGCCATACTTACCCTAATCCTAGTAACAATGTGGAATTGTTCCTTTATCTCTAAAACTGTCCAATGCGCTTTCTTCAGTGAAGTTTAAATTGCTTAAAGGGACCTCAAGACTTAGTATTACACTTTAAACTATTTTTTTTTTTTTTTGGCAAATGATAGCTTTCATCATGGTAGCAAATAGCAGCTCCAGTACTAAAACTGAAGGACAGAGAAATTACCTAATCCTGATTCCCAACATCACTGTTGCTTGGTCAGACCTGGTTGGATACTAGTATACAAAGGGGAATAACCTATGACTGCAGACTTTCTCAACGATGTCTACTCACTGCATCTGTGACAGGGACAAGGTGCCACTTTCCACACTTGTCTTGGTGTTTCATCTCAAGGTCCATTTGGTTGAGGATTGCTGACACAATGAGTGAGTGGAAGGATAAGGCTGTGTCAGTCAAATCTCTAGTAACATTTTAATGTGAGATTTTGCCCTTGGATGAATGGCCTTTATCAAAAACAAGGGACAGACAAATGTAATTCAACATGCAGTCCTTACGATTCTCAGAGTGAAAAAAGTGAAGAGACTGAGCCTTCAAATACAGTGAAAATGCACTGATTATCGTTGTACAACTGAGACATTTCAAGATGACATAGCTCTTGACATGAGTTCAGTTGAAAGGATTTGTTCCATTAATTCTTAGACAGTTAACATTTCATATAGAAAAAAAAGGTAATTAGCACCAGAATTGTCTTCAATCCCATGAGAAGTTTTTGGCCTTAATACTGCCTAAAGCTGTGCTACACAAAGGTTACTGTTATTTATTGCCATGCATTCCATCCTTAATAGGAGTCTATTCAATAAAAATTACCAGAAAGACTTTTCTGCTGCTTTCTTTAACATCTCAAAATCAATGACTTGAAATAAGTCCATCTGTTAAAGGCTAAAATGTCTTTTTCACAGATATACTTTTGTCCGAGATATAAATTGCCTTTTTTTTTTTTTTTTGAGAGAGAATAGTGGTGAATAACGATTTCATTTTAAGGGAAATAAGTGTTTCAGGACTAAGGATAAGATAATTATGGTGAGTTTAATCCATTTGGAGTACAATAGTATATATTATATGATTGAAAGAGAATTTAAATTCTTAATATGCTGCAAGTTGCATGACAAAAAATAATATTTACTAACACATTCAATTTCATTTGTATGCTGAAAGCCTACAAATATCCCCAAAGTAAATTCAAATTAAAATAAAATATTAAGTAATTATGTCTCTGTCTTCTCACTTATATTGAAATATTTGAAGATAGAAGCTTGTTTGCCACTACCTCTCTAGCTAAGTAATGAATAATTTGATTCATTAACTTTATAAATTTTTGTACCTACCATCTGCTACTCTAAGCAGATGCTGCATCAAAATAATTATAATAATAATAGCTTTTAACTTCCATAAGTTTTTGATGGTGTATGTAGACAAAAGTAAAAATTTAAGAGTAAGAAACAAGTAATACAGTGTGTAATAACAAACCACAGTGAAAAAGTAATGATCAATTTTATTATAAATATTAAACTTTTGCATTATTTTCTTCAACAACTTTATGTAATTTTCAGATTTTTATGTAATTTTAATATTTTGTTTTATGTTTTTTGTAACATCAGAAGCAATAGTAATTATGCTCCTTAAAGAATTTAATTTTATTACTTCTTTTTTTTAAGTTAAAATTACATTCAAATATTGAAAGCTTTGAATTATCTCACTTTTCAAAACTTCTTCCCTTTCTATCCATTTCTTACATGAAAAAAATCAAAATAAGGAAATTTTGAAAGATACCTCTAATGTATAAAATGAGACTTTTTTTGTTTCTTTGTATACTTAGATTAGTTCTTATATAAAAATTGGTAAGTACATCTCTTTATATATTAAAGCAAATTAATAAATCCTAATGTCCTGCTTCTCAATTTTTTATTTGTAAAACACATATAAAAATCATATAATTCTGTTTACTAATGCAAACATTAAGCTATTTTCTACCTTTATCTGATAAATCATCACGGTATAATGACATAAATAATTTCCTTAATATCACTTTCATTTGTAACTTCTGAAGAGAGTCAACATTTATATTTGAATTACATGTCCCTTTGCTCTTATTTTTCTAACCAAGAAGAAACACAGCTGTTACATTCTTCCTTCTTTATAAAGCCCCTTTTCTGAAATAAAGTTGTCTAGAAGCAGCAAAGATCTCTTCCCAGACAGATTGTAACTTCTCACCAATCCCCACTAGCATAGAAAATGGTAATATCTGCATTTAAATTACTTATTTATTCAACTCACTTATATAAAAGTGTACTAAACCTAAAATTCAGTTCTGGAACACTGCTCTGAACCTAGAGGACATCCCATTTCATATAGTTTCTCCAACAACTCATCTCTAGAAACTGTCAAACTAATAATCTGTACAGTGTTGTATTGCACCATCATTCAAATGTAGCATTTTGGAAAGTCTAAGAAAATAGACCTTAAAGTATGCCTTTGCAAAATGGAAAAAAAAAATCCTATTACTATTTGAGACTCTCTGCCATCCTTTCAAAACATCTTTGTTAAACTAGTGCCCTGTGGCTCCAGTGATCGTTTTATACCATCTGTTCATTAAAAAGGGTACTATTCATTAACATTTTCTAACCTCTAACCACTTTGAAACTATTTCAAAATATATTTTTCACATTTTAAAGTATATCCAATCACTCTTATTAATACAGTTGGGCAGCCCCAGTAATAAACAAATAAATATTCATTGATAAAAATAACACTAGTAATTTCCAGTTTTGTTATATGGCAAATATTGGGACGCTACTATGTACACAGAACTCTGCTGTGGTATGGTAGATACAAAAACAAATAAGATTTGGACCTTTATTAAAAAATGCAGCCATAAAAAAGGATGAGTTCATGTCCTTTGTAGGGACATGGATGAAGCTGGAAACCATCATTCTCAGCAAACTATCACAAGGACAAAAAAACAAGCACTCCATGTTCTCACTCATAGGTGGTAATTGAACAATGAGAACACTTGGACACAGGAAGGGGAACATCACACACCAGGGCCTGTCCTGAGGTGGGGGGAGGGGGGAGGGATAGCATTAGGAGATATACTTAATGTAAATGACGAGTTAATGGGTGCAGCACACCAACATGGCACATGTATACATATGTAACAAACCTGCACCTTGTGCACATGCACCCTAGAACTTAAAGTATAATAAAAAAAAAGAAAGTATAGAAAAAAAAAAGAAATCTGGAAGGAATAGATTATTAAGAGTCAGCATTATAACTACCAGGAAAGCAGTGTCTTTACTTATTACTGGATAATAAGAAGTTACTGCAATGTTCAAGAGAAAAAGTGGCTTTTTTACTCAGGGGATGAAAGAAAACAACAGAGGACAGAGCATTTCAGTTGACATGGAATCATAAGTATTTTAATAGATGATAAAAAACAGATATCTCAGTTTTTAAATATAACAGTGGTATGAAAATGGGTAAAATGAGTTTAGAAAGTAAGAGTCATATCTTTTTATTATGATTGTTATTATTACACTTTAAGTTCTGAGATACATGTGCAGAATGTGCAGGTTTGTTACATAGGTATACATATGGCATGGTGGTTTGCTGCACCCATCAACCTGTCACCTACATTAGGTATTTCTCCTAATGCTATCCGTCCCCTAGACCCCCACCCACTGACAGGCCCTGGTGTGTGATGTTCCCCTCCCTGTGCCCATGTGTTCTCATTGTTGTGTTGTGTAGGCAGATCATATTTTGAGAACAACGTTTTGAAAAAGCTTAACCTGTTTACCTGTGTGTTCCTTCACTCTTGAAAGTCAATATTTTTAGAATTGTAATTTATTTTATTTCACCTGCACTTAGAGTTTTATATCTCATAATCATCTGTTAACCTTCCTTTCCCATTCACTTATTCTTTCCAAGTTATTCTTGGAAAGTTATTCTTTCTTTTTATTTTGTTGTTTGGTTTTTATTTTTATTTTTTAGGATTCATAATTTTTATTTGACTGTCCTTAACAGAAGAGTTAATGAGTATTACTACTGATTTAAAAATGTAAATAAACATAAATTAACACCTGTTTAAAAATCTACTTCATTACTGTGAGGTTGAAAGATCCTTCTGATACCGGATTATATTCAGATATATCCATTGCCCTTTTAACTTTATTAATTTTATTTTATTTTGGTAAGAATATTTAACGTGAGATTTATTCTCCTAATGTAATTTTAAGTATAGAATTCAGTATTTTGACAATATTTATAGCACATCTTGAGAACTTACCTGTCTCAATTAAAACTTTGTGTTGTTGATTAGCAATTCCCCATTTCCCTCTTTCCCTAGACCCAGGCAAACACAATTTTACTCTTTGATTCTGTGAACTTGCCTATATTTGATACCACATGTTAGTGGAGTCACCCAGTATTTATTTTTCCATAACTGGCTCATCTCACTAAGAATAATGTCCTCAGGGTTCATGCATGCTGCTGCATAGTACAGGATATCTTTTTACAGGCTGAATAATATTCTGTTGTATGTATATAGCACAGTTTCTTTAACCATCAAGTCTCTATGGACATTTAGGTTGTTTCCAAATCCTGGCTTTCTGGATACTATTGATATGAGCAAGGGAATGCTAATATCTATTTGAGATTCTGGTTTTAATTCTTTTGGACAAATACTTAGAAGTACGATTTCTGGATCATATGGAAGTTTTAGTTTTAATTTTTGAGGAATTTCCAAATTGTTTTCCATAAATTCTACAGATTTTACATTCCCACCAACAGTATCCAGAGTTTTGAATTTCTTTACATCTTCACTGACACTTACCTTTTTTGAGTTTTTTAGTAATAGCCATTCTGAGAGGTCTGAGATGACAGATTATTGTGGTTTTGTTTTTCATATACCTGATGATTAGTGACATTGGGGATGTTTTCACCTACCTGATGGCCTGTAAAAATAAAAAAAAGATGCAAACAAATGGAAATATATCTTACATTCATGGATAGGAAGAATTAATATCATTAAAAATGTCCATACTACCCAAAGTGATCTATATATACAATGCAATCCCTATCAAAAACATAATGACATTTATTTTTTCAAAAATAGAAGAAAATTATAAAACTCCTATGGAACCACAAAAGACCAGAAATAACCATATCAATTTTGAGAAAGAAGAACGAAGCTGGAGGCATCATACTTCCTGATTTTCAAATATATTACAAAGAAACAGTACTCAAAACAGGATGGTGTTGGTATAAACTCAGATATATAGACCAGAGGAAGAGAATAGAGAACCTAGAAATATTTCCACAAATACACAGTCAACTGATCTTAGAAAAAGATACCAAAAATATTAAATGCAGAAAGGATAGTCTTTTCAACAATTACAGTTGGGAGAATTGGATATCCACATGCAAAATAATGCAATTGAATCCATATCTTACATGTTACACAGTTCATTTTTCTTTAAAAAGTCTCTAAAATATGTACTTATTTCCTTGCTTTAAAAAATTCCAGTGCAATCACTCTAATTCATATCTTCAGCAGTTTTAAATATTACTATCTTTTTTTTGTATTCCCACAAAAATATATCTTACTCAAAGTTACCATATGAGTCTTCCAAAAAGAAAAGTGTGTGCTAGGCTGAGTGGAAGGCAGTACAGCCTGGTGATTGATGTGGGTATGAGGGAAAACAACCTAGCTCCAAGTTCATGTACAGCAAAAATAACCTAGATAATTAACCCCTTTTACAGTAGTTTCATGTTTATAAGCAGAAAGATGATTGCTTACTTTTGCGTAAGTCAACTACCAGCATTAAAATATTACCATACCAAATGTCCCTCTTACTCATTGGTATGCCTCATATTCAATTATTTTTCAGTATAGCAACATTTAACTACCCTAGAATGGAAGTTCCTGCACCCTTGTCTCTTTTATATTAGTTTTATATCTCTGCCATAACAAACTTAATGGTATAAAGCAACACAAAATTATCATCTTACAGTTCTGTAGGTTAGGAATCTTATACTCATCTTACTGGACTAAAATCAAGATGATGGTAAGATGCATGTCTCTCTAGAGAATAATATGTTCCTTGATCATTCAGATGATTGGCAGAATTCAGTTCCTTGAAGTGGGACGACTGATATCTCCATTTCCTTCCTGTCAGCTGCTGGCCATTTCAAGCCCAAATCAGTGAGGAGAAATATACTCTCTTCCTAAAGGTACAGAGTGAAGGGAGGAGACAATTACTAAGCAGTTACATATTTTATTATACTGTTTGAAATATTCAGCAAGGTAATGAATATTAAAGGTTAGTACTTTACCGTAGTATAGTTGGTCTTTGATTGGTGTCTTTTTTTTTGTTTGTTTTTTGAGACTGAGTCTCACTCTTGTTGTCCAGGCTGGAGTGCAATGGCTCTATCTTGGCTCACTGCCACCTCCGCCTCCCAGATTCAGTTCTGCCTCAGCCTTTTGAGTAGCTGGGACTACAGGTGCCTACCACCACACCCGCCTAAATTTTTGTGTTTTTTTGTATTTTTAGCAGAGATGGGGGTTTCACCATGTTGGCCAAGTTGATCTCGAACTCCTGACCTCAGGTGATCCCCCACCTTGGCCTCCCAAAGTGCTGGGATTACAGGCGTGAGCCACCACACCCAGCCGTCTTTTGTCTCTTAAAGCCTTCTATTAGTTGGATGAGGCCCATGAACATTATGAAGGGCAATTTGCTTCACTCAAAATCTGCTGACTTCAATGTTAATCTCATCTAAAATTATATCCACAGCAATATGTAGACTAATGTTTGGCCAAATATCTGGGATCCATGGCCCAGCTAACTTGACACATAAAATTACCCATCTCATGTGCCTATTTTTATCTTTTAACTCAGTATTTACATGGAGTTTTAAAAAGTAATATGCAGAGATCCTGTGTACCCTTAACCTAATTTTCCCTAAGGGTGGCCTCTTATAAAGCTGTAATACAGTATGACCACTAGGAAGTTGACATTAATCCAGTCAAAATGCAGAATACTTTCCATCACAACAAGGATGCGTCATGTTGCATTTTAATGGACACAAATACTTCGCTTCCATTCCCACCTCTTCCTAATCCCTGGTAACAATTCCTACATTCTACTTTTCTATAATTTTATCATTTCAAAAGTGGTAAGGAAATGGAATTATTCAGTATGTAATCTCTTGGGAATTGAATCTTTTTTCAGTCAGCATAATTCTGTCACCAATCATCCAGGTTATTGTGTGTATAAATACTTTTTTTTTCTTAATCCTGAGTACAAGCGTTTGTGTGAATATAAGTCTTCCTTTCTAAGGCATGAAGTTGATGGATTGTCTGGTATTTGCATGCTTAGTTTTTTAAGAAAGTGCCAAACTCTTTTCCAGAGTTTCTGATCTTGTTATATTTCCACCAACACTGTGATAGTAACCCACTGGCTCCATATCCTTCCAGCCTTTGTTGCTGCCACATTTTATTTTTAGTGAACCATTTCAACATACACGCTATAATATCTCATTATGGTTTTAATTCTGAATTTCCCTAATGGCTAATGATGTTCTTATTTAATATTTGCATACGCACTTGATTGAAATGTCTGTTCATGTCTTTCATGCATATTATCATTGGTTTGTGTGTTTGTTGATTGGTAATGTTGAGTTTTGATAGCTCTTTATATTTCTAGATAAGAGTCCTTATTCACATGTGAGGTTTAAAAATATTTTCTTTATTCAGTAAGTAGTGTTTTCAATTGCTTAATAGGATCTTCAAAACACAAAGTTTTTAATTTTGATGAAGTCCAGTTTATTCATTTTTCTTATTATGAATGGTAATTTAGTATCACGGCTCAAAATGATTTGTCTAGTCCAAATGCAAGTGATGTGTTTCTACATTTTCTAAAACTTTGTTTTAATCTTTTTAAATTTTAATTTAATTTTATTTTACTTTAAGTTCTGGAACACATGTGAAGAATGTGCAGGTTTCTTACATAGGTAAACATGTGCCATGGTGGTTTGCTGCACCTATCAACCCATCATCTAGGTTTTAAGCCCCACATGCATTAGGTATTGGTCCTAATGCTCTCCCGCTCCTTGCTCCCGACCCCCTGACAGACTCTGGTGTGTGATGTTCCACTCCTTGTGTCCATGTGTTCTCATTGTTCAACTCCTACTTATGAGTGAGAACATGCGGTGTTTGATTTTCTGTTCCTGTGTGAGTTTGCTGAGAATGATGGCTTCCAGCTTCATCCATGTCGCTGCAAAGGACATGAACTCATTCTTTTTGATGTCTGCATAGTATTCCATGGTGAATATGTGCGACATTTTCTTTATCCAGTCTATCATTGATGGGCATTTGGGTTGGTTCCAGGTGTTTGTTGTTGTAAATAGTGCTGCGATAAACATACATGTGCATGTGTCTTTATAGTAGAATAATTTATAATCTTTTAGATACATACCCAGTAATGGGATTGCTGGGTCAAATGATATTTCTTTTTCTAGATCCTTGAGGAATCACCACACTGTCTTCCACAATGGTTGAACTAATTTACACTCCCACAAACAGTGTAAAAGTGTTTCTATTTCTCCACAACCTTGCCAGCATCTGTTGTTTCCTGACTCTTTAATAATCGCCATTCTGACCTGCATGAGATGGTAATTCATTGTGGTTTTGATTTTCATTTCTCTAATGACCAATGATGATGAGCTTTTTTTCATGTTTGTTGGCTGCATAAATGTCTTCTTTTGAGACGTGTCTGTTCATATCCTTCGCCCACTTTTTGGTGGGATTTTTTTTTATTGTAAATTTGTTTAAGTTCCATGTAGATTCTGGATATTACACCTTTGTCAGATGGGTAGATTGCAAAAATTTTCCCATCTTGTTTAATGCCAAAATGTGATCTAACTATATAATAATGCGACTATATATATAAAATTAGGTAGACTGATTTCTCTCACTTTATTATTTTTCAAAATGGTTTTAGCTATTCTAGTTTCTTTGCTATTCTCCATAAATATTAAAACAATTCTTTCTATATCTGTAACTAATTTACTGGGATCATGATAGGAATTGCATAAAATCTATATATTGATTTGGAAAAATAGAGATTTCTATTATGTTCAGTATTTCAATCTAGGAACCATATGGGGAATTCCTTCAATCTAGGAATCATATGTATTTCCATTTACTTAGAGCTTATGTGATATTTTTTCTGCATGGTTGTACAGTTTTAAGTATACAAGTCTTACATGTGTTGTATTAGATTTATAGAAAAATCTGTTTGTAGATTTATTGATATTCTCACTATAGACAATTATGTCATCTCCAAATAGGGTCATTTTTTTAAATCTCTTCACCTATTTCTGCCTTTTATTCTTTGTTTCTTGCCTTATCAGACTTGTTAAATTTCCAGAAAAGAAAATTGAAAATAAGTGGTGAGAGCAGAAATCTTTGTTTCTAATATTAGTGGAAAATATTCAGTCTCTCATCACTAAGTATAATGTTGGCTCTGGTGTTTTTTATAGATTTTCTTTATTAAGTTTAGGTGTGCATTTTATTCTTAATTTTCTGTGTGTTTTTGTTATGAATGAGTGTTGGATTGTGTCAAATACTTATCTGCATGAATTGACAAAATCATGTTTTTTTATTCTTTATCTTTTAATATAATGTTTTACATTGATTGATTTTTAAATATTGAGCTAGCTTTGAATTCCGTAAATAAATCCTAAAGAGTCATTATGTATATATTTTTGTATATTGCTGAATTCTATTGGGTAATATTTTGTTAAATATTTTTGCATTTTGTATTCAAGAGGTAATACTGGTCTGTAATTTTTGTTTTCTGTACTATTGTTGTACCATTTTCTTATCAGGGTCATACTAACTTTATAAAGCATTCACTTTCTATATCCTAAAATATATTTTTTAGAACTGGTGTTAATTTTTCTTTCAACAAAACAGTAGATCACTACAGTTAAACCATCTGGATTTAGAGGTATATTTTTGTATGAGTTTGTAAATTATGAAATCATTCCCTTAGTAATTACAGGAAAGTTTAAATTATCTGTTTAATATAGATTTGATAGTGTATTTTTGGACAAAAGTGGCACATTTTATATAAGTTGTCAAACTTGTGTTTGTAGATCTGTTTAAAGAAATCTAAGATATGGTCTATCTTGGTATATATTCTATGAGCATTTAAAAATAATATATATTCTGCTCTTCTTAGGTAGAGTGTTCTATAAATATTGATTAAATCCAGTTAGTTAATGGTGGTTTTGATTTTTTCTATATGTGATACCTGAATAAAAAGTAGAATATAATAAATTTCATGTAGATTATTTTTGGAGTTTTATGCATACAATCATATAGTCTCGTTATTTTATTTTACTTATTCCTTTCCCTCCTTATAACTTTTTTCTTAACTTATTAGCACTGAATATCAATTCCCATACAATATTGTATAATATTGAAGAGAAGTTATGAAAGCTTATACATTTGTCTCATTCATAATCTCATGTGTAAAGCTTTCAAAAACCCCTCGCAAAATATGCAGTTGCCGTTTTTTGTGATTATTTTTATTAATTTACAAAATGTTTCTTTTATTCTAACTTGCTCTGAGGTTTTGGCATGGATGATAAATTTTATCAAATGAATGTGCTGTATCTAACAGCATTGTAAGATACAAGGGGAAATGTGGTCTCTTTTTCATAGGCTAGAACATTTTTTGTAACAATGGTGTTTTTGTTCTTAAATATGGAATAATTAATCATGTCTTTGTTTTGTTTTTATTGCATTTTGTTTAAAGAAAGAGTTTTAGTATAAAGATTTAACTTCTTTCATATAAATAAATAATATGCAGATTTTCTATGTCCTTATTTTTATTATATTATGGTTTTTCCTTATTTTAATATTTACTCAGCATTTCAAATTTATGGGCACATTTTTAATTATATTTTGTGTTAACTTTTAATGTCAGAAAGACCTGCAATGATCCTCATTTTTCCTAATATTGGAAATCTGTGTTTTCTCTATTTTATCAGCCTAAGAACGGGATTTGACAATTTATTCTTTTGAAATAAGTATTACTTGTTGATTGTATATATATATATATGCATTATTTTTAATTAATATCTTGTCAGTTGTGTCACTTTAGTTTTGCTTCATTGCTTTATTTGTAAAAACCTCATTTTAAAAATACTTTATTAATTTTTAATATTTCTTCATATCTAACATGTTCATTTATTGCTATTCACTTTGCTTCAAACAATATTATGCTTTGAGTTCACTCAGCTTCTTAAATATGTGAGTTAGAATTATTCAACATTGGGAAAAATTCTCAGCCAATGTGTTTTACAAATAGCCTCTTCTCTATCTGTACTCTTCTTCTGGAACATCAATCATATGCATTTGAAAGATGTGTCACATTGTTCTGATTTCTTTTTTTTTTCTTCTTGTCATTCTTCTTATTACACAGCGATGCAACAATTTGGATGTTTTTACTGATGGCTTTACTAATCCTGTCACTATATTCAAGGCATTCGTTTTTCTCATTCTTTAGCATTTTATGACTACTATAATTATTATTTACATTATCACTTTTATTATAATAATAAATCCCAATGTTTTGTTATACTTAGTTTTTTTCATCGATTTTGTTCATATTCTTCTATACTTTCTTTTATATAAATATTTATTGAAATTTATTTTCTAACTCCAATATATTTATTATCTTTGAGTATCCATTTATTGTCTCCCATCCTCTAAATTATAATTCATGTTGTCTTGCCTCCTTTAATCAACATTTGATTTACTGCAAACCAAATACTATGCAAATAAAGCATGGCAGAAAATGATAGCATTACCTTATTCCAAGGAAGCTTTTCTTTTTCCTTGTTAGCAAGAGAGTCTTAGGTGCTTATTGCTTCACTCTAATGTGAAATTGATTGGGGATGGAGTTCCAGATTTAGGGAGATTTAACCTACCTTTGTTTCAACTTTTATCCAAAGGCCTTGAATAAACGTTTTGCAGGTCTCAATTTCCTCAGGAAGATCTAGCTTTGCCAGTAAAAGATTCCCATCCAGACTCTCCAATGGTGAGCCTTAGACATGTGTGAAATCTCACTAACGTCTTGTGGACATTACAGCATGGATGATTCAAATATGTTTTATAAAAGATGTTTAAAATTATACATTATGAATGTTTAAAAGCATGCATTTTAAAGACCTGACTCGGTCTTTTTGAATAAAATCTTCCCTAGAATGTCTTTCTTTCTTAAGACCAAAACCTTGAAGGGAGTTTTCCTTTGTATCCTAGCTTGAGATAATCAGCTAATATTCTTTAAAGCAAAGAAACCAAGTTATTAGTCCATTCAACTTTCTGATTTGTTATATTGGTCCCACCCAACTGACAACATATTTACATGTTTCTCTTCCCCAACAGAGGCTCCATGACTAGACAATTCTAATTTCAAAATTGAGCCAAAATCAGCAAATTCCCTCATGAGAGAAAAATGGTTGGAAATTGTCACCTTAAAAATTCCCACACTGACCGGGATTATATTTCATAAGCTTTATTGTTTTTATAGCTCTTAGAGACCATAAACTATGACATTTGGAATTTATCTGTATTTTTCTGCTATAATAAGTGACATACTGTTCTCCAGAAACAACTGCATCTTAAGTAAAAATGAACATTTATTTATTATAATTACTTAATTGATTCTTACACTGGAATTTAAATTTCACAAGTTAAGGAACTTTACTTATTTGATATACCACTGTATTAACAGGAATTAAACCATTACTCAATATAAAATTAGCACTCAATAATTATTTATTAAGTATATTAGTAAATTAGCACTAAAGTAGGAGTTCCTTAGTGCAGCTCCTTCCAGCCATCCCCCTCCAACATAGTCTTTCAATGAATTCACCCGTTTTACATCTGATTGCTTGGATATTTTCAGAGAAAGCTGCACTCTCTTGAGTTGCCATCTTGTATTCTTATTTGTGGTATTTTTTTCCATCAATGGAAGGTAAGCTCTGTCACAGCATGGATGATTCAGACATGTTTTGTAAAAGATGTTTAAAATTATACATTATGAATGTTTAAAAGCATACAATTTCAAGGTATATTATACTTGATAATGAGCAGGCATATGAGGATGCACACTTTGATTTTTGCAACAACAATCTAACATAGAATGTTCTTATCATTGAGAATATATAAGTATAAAATGTAAATAACTGCATCTCACAAATGCCTATAAAGAAGCATGAATTTTTAAAATGGTTTAATAAAGTTCCTTTTCAATAAAATCAATGATACCATTGTATCTTTACAATTCGTATTATTAAATAATATTTTATTTCATACAAAGGCAGTAATTGAAGTAATTCCAATTAAATATTTTCTTGAAATAACTAAGCAACGGGTACCAAGCAGAATGCTGAGGTCCAGTACTGAGGTTTCACAACTCGGTATATGTTACAATCTGCTTTAGGAGACCATCCACAAGAGCTTTCTGTCCTTCTACACACCTTGGTTCATGTGCCTGAATAACAAGGTCTTCAGTATTCTTTAATCCAGAACACAGGAGTGGCGAGTATCACACAAAGAGTGGCACAGTTCTAAAGATCATTTTACGCTACTGTAAATTTAAAACTAACTGTATAGAAATAGACTCATCACTGCCGCTTGTACCTAGTTGTCTTCCTGGCCAAGATCATTTTGTCTTACTCCTTCCTATAAAATGCAGATTCCCTAAGCTTCGGTTCCTCGCTGTGAAACTGCCACTCCTTGTGTATCACCCATCTAGATTCTTCACATTCCTCCAGTAACAGGGAAATCAAGTATCAATAGGACAATGCTCCCACTGCCTGCTAGACCTTGAGTAATACCATTCTTTATCTTCAACATAGGAACCTCTTGTCTTTTACCAGCATCCATGGAATTGTGGCAAACTACCTTATTACAACTTATGGTTATTTTTATGAGTGTTCTACTACTTCTAGCTTTACTCTACATCGCCAAATTTAGTTAAGTAAGGTAACATCCCAAAAGAGGGTCATATAGGTAACACTTGGTTGTAAAATAATTTTGAAAAATCAATTTACTTTCTTTCACAGGGTAGTATCTAGGAGACTGAAGCAACTGCTGGACTGAGGGTGAAGAAACCAGAATTCTTCCCTGGTCTGCCAATAATTAACTATTAGACATTGAGTAGGAGGAAATGTGATGAACATTCATTGAGCATTTACTATGTGTATGTCATCCTGCCAAATTAATGTATTCATTTAATATGCATGCATTCTATCCAAATGAAAATTGTAGAAACTGAGGCAGAGACTGTTAAGTATTTGTCCTGAGGTTATAAACTAATTGGCATATTCAAGTTTTGAACCCAGGAAATTTCCAGTTGCAGAATGATACTCTTAACCAATGCTTTCTGTATGATGCAAAGATTATGAATGTTGGATACAGACATACCTGTGTTAATATCTGGGTCTACCACTATTCTGTTTGTGGCCCTAGGCAAATTACTTAAACTTCTTAGCCTTATTTTTAACAATATTAGAATATTGTACCTACTTTGAAGGATGTTTATGTGAATTAAACCTGATGATTGAGGTGGTATCTCTTTGCACAGTACTTGACATATTGTCTTTCAGTAAATTTTAATGTCTTTCCCTCACTAAGTGCTTCTAAAATATGTATGTGGCTTCAAATATTATATCTTTAACCTTGTAATTCTTGCTTCAAAGTGTTAAGTTTATGTTCTCATTTTGTGTAACAGCTTTTTCAAAATTATTTTGCATTTCAAGAACTCATTTTTTTCCCACTACCTTGTTCAATGATAAAAGTGAAAGAGCCTTATATTACCACATTCTGTGCTATTTGAAATAGATCTCCAAGCAGAGGATTAAATGAAAATTCCCCTACTCTCAGATGTACCTATAAGAAGTAGTAATTGTGGTCATATAATTTAATATTTGAAAAATTACACTTTCCACAATAATTTACTTAGGAGATAAACTAATTCTTAGAAGATAGGAATTACAACTCTTCATTACTGATTATTATAAATTCTAACTATTTTATAACAGATATATAAAATCTTGACTTCATAATGCTTTTTCCATCAGTTAACAATGTGTTTGTTATAAAAGAAGCTATAATGCTTTGATGAAAATACTGAATAGTTCATAAAATCTACGCAGCTTGAATTAGTCTCATAATCTCCTTGCAGTTAGGGAACAAAGTAGTTTATGTTATTGCATGTATTATTACTGATTTTGATCATTTAATTATCAGTTAAGTTTAATCCAAATATTAACTTTGAAAGCTCATACATATTTTAGAAAAAATATAAACAATAAAACACCTTGGGGAATGGTTTATTATATTGATACAATTAAACTGCAGGCTGCCAATTAAGAACGCATGTATTATTGTGAATTCCTATGCTTAAAGACAGAAAAGAAATTACATAATTCAAATAAAATTGCTTAACTGAAAATTGGAAGAAAAAATCTTTAGAACAGTAGTTTAGAAGGAAACAACATGATTGAACTGTATTACTCTATGGAAGGAATACAGTCCTACATAATCACAGGATGAAAAATTCAATTGAATAATTATTAAATAATGAAATTCTCTACTTTAAAAATCTGGACTAAAATTTTAGGTGATGATGAGATTTAAATTTGAGATACTAAGTATAAAGCTATAAAGTTATTTTATATAAATCAGAAGCATATTTCAGATAGAGATCTCTTTCTCATCAGTCGGGCTGGTTTTATAGAAGTTATGGAAGAATGTAATAGCAGATTTCAAGGCACACTGTGAGAAAATGGATGGCTTTATTTCCGTTCTTAATAGCAATCTTCCAAACGTCGAGCTCTTCTTCTCACCACATGACACCTAATCTAAAATTTATCACATAATCAGAAGTAAAACACTCCTCACCAAATTTGAAAGAATTGAAATAATAAGTCTCTCCGACCACGGCACAATCAAATTCAAAATCAAGACTAAGAAATTCACTCAAAACTATATAATTACATGGAAATTGTAATTGCTCCTGAGTGACTTTTTGGTAAATCATAAGGCAGAAATCAAATTCTTTGAAACTAATAAAAAGAAAGATACCCTGTGTCAGAATCTCTGGGGACACAGCTAAGGCAGTATTAAGAGAGAAATTTATAGCACTAAATGTCCACGTCATAAAGTTAGAACAATGTCATTAGCAACCTAACATCACAACTAAATAATTAGAGAAGCAAGAGCAAACAAATCCCAAAGCTAGCAGAAGACAAGAACTAACCAAAAGTAGAGCTGAACTGAAGCAGATAGCAATAGAAAAAACCATTAAAAGATCAACAAATTCAGGAGATAGTTTATTGAAAAAATTAACAAAGTAGATAGATTGCTAGCTAGACTAAGAAGAAAAAAGAAAAGATTCAACTAAACACAGAATTGATAAGGGAGATATTATTACTGACCCCACAGAAATACAAACAACCGTCAGAGAATACTATGAACACCTCTATGCACATAAACCAGAAAATCTAGAAGAAATGGATACGTTCTTGGACATATACACCCTCCTAAGACTGAACCAGGAAGAAGTTAAATCCCTGAACAGATTGATAACTAGTTCTGAATTGAGGCAATAATAACCTAACAATAACAATAAAGAAACAGATGGATTCACAGCTGAGTTCTACCAAATATACAAAGAAGAGCTGGTACCGTACCTCCTGAAACTTACAAAAATTGAGGAGGGGGGACTCCTTCCTAACTTTTTATAAGGCCAGCATCATCCTGATGCCAAAATTTGGTTCCAAGGTTGTTGTTATTATTGCCTGTCAGATCTTCTGGTCACTAAACAACTCACTAAGCAGTTTCCTCATCCTGACTATCAAGACCATTTCCTTCCATAAAAATGTGTATTATGAAAAACTGTGAATCGATTTCAAATCTGAGCAGAATATAGTTTGTGGAAGTAAGAAGGATATCTGTTGACCCTATAAGAGAAAGATGAATTCTAAAATCAAAAACAAGAGCAAACAGCAAACTTATGGTGAAGCTTGGGTGGAAGAATAGTGAAATCTTTGATGCTTTATGAAAAGTTCATGGAGATAATGCCCCAAGGAAATCAAATGTTTTCAGATGGAAAACTCATTCTAAGAAGGGATGAGCTAAGGTTAAGGATAAAGCCTGCAGTGGCAGACTATCCACATTAACTAGCAAGGAAAAAAAATTCATCTTCTTTATACTCTCCTTAAAGAAGACCAATGACTAACAAAAGAAACAATCACTACCACCACAGACATCTTAGTTTCACCAGCAGTGCAGTGGCTCACGCCCGTAATCCCAGCACTCTGGGAGGCCGAGGTGGGTGGATCATGAGGTCAAGGGATCGAGACCATCCTGGCCAATATGGTGAAACCCTGTCTGTACTAAAAAATACCAAAAGTAACTGGATGTGGTGGGGCACACCTTTAGTCCCAGCTACTCAGGAGGCTGAGGCAGGATAATTATTTGAACCCAGGAGGCAGGGAGGTGGAGGTTGCAGTGAGCCAAGATCATGCCATTGCACCTCCAGCCTGGCAACAGAGCGAGACTCTGTCCAAAAAAAAAATAAATAAATAAAACCTAATTGAAAAATTAAAGTTGAGCAATTTCCACTCAATGTGTGCCAAAACCATTTTCCTCATATCAGCTTCAGATAACAGCAGAAGTTTCAAGGAAAATTTTAAACAAGAGGGGTCAAGACCTCTGAAGCATTTCTTTAAAGAACTGTAACGGCAGGTACAATGTGATTTTACCAGTACAGTCCAGAAAACAAAGCACAGCTGCAGCAGCGGATACCAAGAACCATCAAGAGCCACACGTGGTCCAGGCAAAGCAAAAGCGGACCAGTCGAAAGCATAAGTCATGGCAAGTTTCAAGATGCTCAAGGCATTTTGCTTGGTGACATTCTGGAGTGCCAAAGAATGACAACTGCTTATTATGACAGTATTTTTAGAAATTTTGTCAAAGCTTTAGCAGAAAATTGCCTGGAAAAGCTTCACCAAAAAGTTACTCTAAACCACAAAAATACTCTTGCTCATTCCTCTCATCAAATAAGGGCAAGTTTACAAGAATTTCAATAATAAATTATTAGGCCTCCATCTTAGGGTCCTATTTGGCTTCTTTCAACTAGTTTGTGTTTACTAATCTTAAAAACTTTAAAACACATATATCTTTCATCCATTAATAATGTAAAAATGGCGGCACTGATATGGTAAATTTCCAGGAACCTCAGTTCCTTAGGGGTGGACCAAATTGCTTGTATCGTCATTTGCAATATTGTCCTGGACTTGATGGAGCTTATATTTTAAAGTTCATATTTATTTATTGTTTTAAAAAATTCAACTTTATTTCAGATTCAGGATGTACAGGGGCAAGTTTCTTAAACTGTGTGATGCTAAGGTTTGGAATTTGAATGCTGTTGTATTCCAGGTATACCCAGGTAATGAGTATATACTCAATAGTTATTCAACAATGCCCCCTCCTTCCTTCTTCCCTGTAGTAGTCCCCAGGTGTCTATTGTTCCCATGCTTATATCCATGAGTACCCTCCCACTTAGAAGTGAAAATGTGCAGTATTTGAGTTTTTGTTCCCGTGTTAATTCACTTGAGATAATGGCTTCCAGCAGCATTCATGTTGCTGTAAAGGACATGATTTTGTTATTTTTTTAGGGCTGCATAGTATTCCATGGTGTATGTGGTCCACAAATTTTCTTTATGCAATCCACCATTTATGGGCACTTAGGTTAATTTCATGTCTTTGCTCTTAGGAATAGTTCTACAATGAACATATAAGTATCTTTTTAGTAGAAAAATTAATTTTATTTTTATACACAACCAGTAATGGGATTGTTGGGTTGAATAGTAGTTCTGCTTTAAGTTATTTGAGAAATAACCTAACTGCTTCCCAAAGTGGCTGAACTAATTTACATACCAACCAACAGTGTATAAGCATTCTCTTTTCTCCACACCCCCAGCAGTATCTAAGTTTTTGGCTTTTTAATTGTAGCTATTCTGACTGTGTGAAATGGTATTTCATTGTGGTTTTAATATGCATTTATTTAATGATTAGTGATATTGAGCATTTTTTCATGTTTTTGGCCATTTGTGTGTCTTCTTTTCAGAATTGTCTGTTTGTGTCTTTTGCCTACTTTTTAATGAGGTTATTTATTTATTTATGTTTGCTTGTTGAACTGCTTAAGTTCCTTATAGATTTTGGATACTAGACCTTTGTCAGATGCATAGTTTGTGAACATTTTCTCTCATTTAATAGGTTATTTGTTTACTCTGATGATGGTTTATTTTGTTTTGCTGAAGCTTTTTAGTTTAATTAGGTCTCACTTGTCATTTTTTGTTTTTGTTGCAGTTGCTTTTGTGGACTCCGTAATAAATTCTTTTCCAAAGCTAATGTCCAGAATGGTGTTTCCTAGTTTCTTTCCAGGATTCTGATAGTTTGAGTTCTTGTATTTAAAGCTTTAATCCATCTTGAGTTAATTTTTGTATATGGTGAAGGGTAAAGGTCCAGTTTCATTCCTCTACAGCTATCCCAGCACCATTTTTTGAACAGAGAGTCTTTTCCCTATTGGTTATTTTTGTTAGCTTTGTCAAAGATCAGATGGTTGTAAGTGCGTGGCTTTATTCCTGGGTTTTCTACTGTGTTCCATTGATCTATATGTTTGTTTCCTACCAGTACCATGGTGTTGGTTACTGTAGCCTTATAGTATAGTAGAGCAATTTGATGCCTCTAGCTTTGTTCTTTTTAACTTAGGATTGCTTTGGATATTCTAACTCTTTCGTGTTCCATATGAATTTAGAATAATTTTTTTTTCTAATTCTGTTAATAAGGACATTGGTACCTTGTTAGGAATAGCATTGAATCTGTAAATTACTTTGGGCACTATGGCCACTTTAATGATACTTATTATTTCATTTACAAGCTTGAATATTTTTCAATTTGTGTGAACTTTAATTTCTTTCAGCAATGTTCTGTAGTTTTTCTTGCAGAAATATTTCACCTCCTTGGCGAGATGTATTCCTAGGTATTTCTTTTGTGGTTAGTGTAAATGGAATTATGTTCTGAATTTGGCTCTTGGCTAGAATATTATTGGGGTATAGAAATGTTACTAATTTTTATACATTGATTGCGTATTCTGAAATTTTATTGAAATCACTTATCAGTTCCAGGAGCCTCTTGGTTGAATCTTCAGGGTTTTCTAGATATAGATTCATATTATCAGTGAAGACAGGTAGCTTAACTTTTTCTTTTCCTATTTGAATGGACTTTACTTCTTTCTCTTGCCCGTTTGCTCTGGCAAGGATTTCCAGTACTATGTTGCATAGGTGTGATGAGAGTGAGCATCCTTGTCTTGTTCAGTTCACAAGGGAAATGATTCCAGTGTTTGTCCATTCTGTATGATGTTGGCTGTGGATGTGTCATTGATAGCTCTCACATAAAGTTAGTTCCTTTGATGCCTAATTTGTTGAGGGATTTTATCAAGAAGGCATGTTATTAATGGAGTTTTCTCTGTCTATTGAGATGATCATATGATTTTTGCTTTTAATTCTGTTTATGTGGTGAATAACATTTGTTGATTTACATATTTTCTCTTATTCTGTAGGTTTGGAGTATGTTCTGTATACAGATAAAAAGAATGTATATTCTGTGGTTGATGGGCAGAATATTCTGTAGATGTCTATCAAGTCCGATTAGTCTGGTGTTGAATTTAAGTCCAGAATTTCTTTGTTAGTTTTCTGCCTTGATGATTTGTCTAACAGTGTCAGTTGATTTGCATATGTTGAACAAGCTTGCATCCCTGGAATAAAGCCAACTAGATTGTGGTAAATTAACCTTTTGATGTGCTGCTGGACTTGGTTTGCGAGTATTTTATTGAGGATTCTTGTGTCTATGTTCATCAGGGATGTTGGCCTCTAGTTTTCTTTTTTTTTTTAATAAATTCATTGTGTCTTTGGTAGGTTTTGGTATGGGGTGATGCTGGCTTCATAGAATGAGTTATAGAGTAGTCCCTTCTTAATTTTTTTGGGGGATAGTTTTAGTAGAATTGGTTCCAGCTCTCCTTTATAAGTCCAGTAGAATTTGGCTGTAAATCCATCTGGTCCAAAGCTTTTATGTGGGGTTAATGGGATTTTTATTACTGATTAAATTTTGCAACTTTTTATGGGTCTATTCAGGGTTTCAATTTCTTCCTGTTTCAATTTTGGGAGGTTGTGTGTGTCTAGGAATTCGCCCATTTCCTCTAGATTTTTCTAGTTTGCAGGCATAGAAGTGTTTGTAATAGACTCTGAGCATCATTTGTGTTTCTGTAGGATCAATTATAATGTCACATTAGTCATTTCTGATTATGCTTATTTGGATCTTTTTTTCTTTGTTAATCTAGCTAGCAATCTGTTGATCTTGCTTACTGTTACAAGAAACAACTTTTGGTCTCATTAATTCTTTGTATGGCTTTTTGGATCTCAGTTATGTTCAGTTCTGCTCTGATTTTAGTTACCCATTTTCTTCTGTTAGCTTTGAGGTTAGTTTGTTCTTGTTTTTGTAGTTCCTCCAGGTGTGATGTTAAATGGTTCATTTGAGTTTTTCCCAACTTCTTGAGGTAGAAATTTGGTGCTATAAATTACTCATACCGTTGCTTTTGCTGTAGCCCAGTGATGTTGGTTTGTTGTGCCTCTGTCTTTATTAATGTCAACTTTTGTGTGTGTGTGTGTGTGTGTGTGTTTGTTTTTACTTTATGCCTTAATTTTATTGTTTACTGAAAAGTCATTCAGGGGCAAGTTTTTAATTTCCATGTAACTGCATCGTTTGGGGAAATCTTGTTATTGATTTCTATTTTTATTCCACTATCATCCTAAAGTAAGGTTGACATAATTTTGACTTTTAAAAATTTATTGAGACTTGATTTATGATTAAGCATGTGGGCAATCTTGGAGTATGTTCTGTGTACAGATAAGAAGAATGTGTATTCTGTGGTTGATGGGTGGAGTATTCTGTAGATGTCTATTAAGTCCAACTGATCTAGTGTTGAATTTAAGTCTGGAATATTTTTGTTAGTTTTCTGCCTTAATCATCTGTCTAACACTGTCAGTGGAGTAATGAAGTCCTCCACTATTATTTTATGTATAAGTCTTTACTTAGGTCTATAAGTAACTTTTATGAATCTGGGTGCTTTAATGTTGGGTACATATATATAGGGGAGTTAAGTCTTCTTGTATTGAACTCTTTATCATCATATTATGCCATTCTTTGTCCTTTTTTACCGTCCTTGGTTTAAAGTTTGCTTTATCTGATAGAAAAATAGTGATCTCTGCTCCTTTTTGTTTTACATTTGCTTGATAGATCTTTCTCCAATTCTTTACATTGAGCTGATGGATGCTATTACATATGAAATGGGTGTCTTGAAGATAAAAGATAGGTGGGTTTTAGTTTTTTATATGACTTACAACTCCGTGCCTTTTAAGTGGAGCGTTTAGTTGTTTACATTCATAGATAATATTGATATGTGTGGTTTTGACCCTATTAGCTGGTTAGCTGGTTGCTTTGTAGTTTCTACTGTGTAGCTCTTTATAGGGTCTTTGGGCTATGCATTTAAGTGTGTTTTTATGGTAGCAGGAATCTTTCTTTTGTTTCCATGTTTAAAACTTCCTTAAATATCTCTTGTAAGGCTGATCTAGTGGTAACAAATTTCCTTAGCACTTGCTTGCCTGGAAAATATTTTATTTCCTCTTTGTTCATGAGGATTAGTTTCATGGGATATGAAATTATTGGTTGAAATTTATTTTCTTTAATAATGCTGAAAAAAGCCCCCCAATCTCTCCTGGCTATTAAGGTTTCTGCTGAGAAGTCTGTTGTTAGCTTGGAATGCTTCCCCTTGTATGTGATCTGACCTTTTACTCTAGGTGTTAAGATTTTATATTTAGCATTGACACTGAACAGTCTGGTGACTGTATGCCTTGGTGATGCTCTTTTTGTACAGTTGATAGCAGGTGGTCTCTGAATTTCTTGTACCTAGTGTCTATATCTCTAGCAAGATTAGGAAAATTTTCTTTATTCCCTCAAATATAAACTTTTTAGGATGTTTACTCTTCCTCCTCTCTTAGGAATGCCAATAATTCATAGGTTTGGCGGCTTGACATAATCTCATATTTCTTGAAGACTGTTCATTCTTTCAAATTCCCTTTTTCTTCATTTTTCTTCTGACTGGGTTTGTTTGAAAGACCAGTCTTCCTGCCCTAAAATTTGTTCTTTGTTTGGCCTAGTCTTTTGATAAAGCTTTCAATTGTATTCTGAAATTTCTTAAGTGAGTTTTTTTCTGTCCAGAAACCTTGATTGATTTTTTTTAAAGATGTTTATCACTTCCTTCATTGACTGGATCGATTTAGAAGTTTATTTGTGTTGATTTTCAACCTTGTCTTGGATCTGGTTGAATTTCCTTGAAGATCATGCTTTAAATTTTTATCTGTCAATTCTGAGTTTGCATTTTTGTTAGCAACCATTAGTGGAAAGCTAGGGTAATCTTTGGTGATGTCACTACGTTCAGATTTTCATAGTGCCAGAATTCCTGTGCTGGTTCCTTGTCATCTGGAGACACGGGCACTTCTAATTTTTGTAATTATCTTCATGCAATGTGATTTTTTTTTCTTTTTATTTCTTTCCTTATAATTTTAACTTTTTTTTCTCCTTTCTATTCCCTCCCACTCAGGGAGTATAACTGAAGAGAATGCTGGGTAGGGTCTTTTGGTTTTGCTTCTGTAGCGCTGTGTACTTTTTTCAGTAGGTTTTATATTGAGCTGTGAGGTTTGACCTAAAACCCCATAGATGGTGCATATAGGTAAGAGCCAGCTGAGGCCAATATGGCTGATCACATACTTGATTCTTATTCACCAGAAGAAAATCTCTGTTGCCTCAGGCAATAAGCTGATCCATTGAGTGCACAGTGCTCTGAGTTCCTGCTCAGCCCCAGCAGGGTAGGGGGCACCATGAGTAGGGCCAGACTGAGTAGGCTCACCTATGAGTCCCCCAAGGGCAGGCACAAGCACCAGCATCAATGGAGAATCCGGTGAGTAGCCACCAAGCTACCAGAGATGTGTCTAGGCATGGAGCTGGGAGAACCTCCTGTGCCCCAAGTTCTCTGCTTGAAGATTGGGAGTGGCCCAAACTCCTAATCCAAGAGAATGGGTGCTCTAGATGCCTGGACCTCTGTCTGAGCATACAGCGTAGAGGGCCCTGCTGTGCCACAGTCTCTGCACAGAAAGTGTGAGGTAGCTCAGGGTGCTAATGAAGGGGCGCTCTGACTCTCTGGAGATCTGTCTTGGCATATAATAGAAAGGGCCCCACTTTTCCACAGTCTCTACAGAGGGTGGGTAGGCTAGCTCAGGCTAATGCTTCAGGTGAGCAGATGCTTCAAATGCCTGGAGACATGCTTGGGCATGGAGCAGAGAGGACTCTGCTGCACCACAATCTCAGGGAAGCAGGATGAGGCACACTTTGATGACACATGCCGACTGGTTCTAGCTTGATAAGCTGGCCCTGGCTGCAAGTCTTGTCACTCGGGAGAAACTGTAGCTATAGAAGCTCTCCTCATTCCCAAGCCCTGTGGGAAGGGAAAGCAAAATTCTAGCACCTACTGTTCAGGCACTTTCAACAATTCTGGCTGTGGAGGCCCCTATTTCACTCCAGAGCAAGTGCTGCAATCTTTGGCTCGAGACTGAAATGCCTATGTGGCCATGCTGCTGGGTCACCGCAGAGTGACTGAGCTTGTATGCACCCAGATTAAAAATGGTATCCTGTTGTCAGTCTTGGGTCTGGGAAACTGCCTGCAGCTTTTTCCAGTGTCTCTCCTTCTCCATAAGGTGAAGCCTTTCTCCATGTTAGCTCCAGGCTTGGAAGAAACAAGTGTTCTCCTTCAGGTGGCTTGCATCCCCAGTAGAAAGGTGAGTCACAGAGAGTGGTTCTCTGCCTCTCACATACTGCACATTCTGGGGCATCACTCATTTCTGTCAGTTGGACATTGTCACAGGGGTTGTTTGTCCATGTTCTCCTCCCCAGGATCTGGGGTGTCCTTCACGATTAGAGTGGATTCTCATTTTTCTTCTGGAATTAAGGCTTACAGAGTTGATCTTATGTGATATATTACTATTTTCAAGTGGCTGAGGCTTGCTAAAAATTTTGAATCATCCGTCTTGAAAAACAACCACATTTTTAAATTTTTCTTTTAATTCAATTTTCCCACAAATTTTTTGAAGTTCCCTGTATTATATTTTATTGCTTTTCTCATGGAATCACGGGTTTCATGACTCCTAGGAGCCTTTAGATAGTTAATGGCATCCCAAGCTCCAGCCTTTCATCTATACAAGCCTGTTGACTACCAGAGTTCACAAAGGAGTTTCCCTTACTACCAGGGTGTATGTGTTTGTGTGCAATTGTGTGTGTGTGCGTTTGTGTGTGTGCATTCTAGCTCTCCTCTGCTTCCTCTTTTTAAAATTTTCTTCATTTTGCCCAGCTAAAAAATAATTTATCTAGCATAAATTAAAAAGAGATTTTGAGAGGATGTTATGCTTTTCATTTTTCCCCATTTCAAATTTATCCTAACAACCAGATGGTCACTGTTGAACACAAAATTAAAACGAGGCACTTTTTTTTTCGTCTTTATTTTTTTCTCAGACTCTCCCTGGCTTTACCCTTTCTTGTAGCAGTTAATGGAAGGCTATTTTTCCAATGGTGGAGCCAGAAATAACACATAAATTAGCATTTTGAAATATGTTGTCAAAAATCACGACTTTACATTTCATCCTTCTATATGCAGTTTTTGTATTTTTAAAATTTATTCTGCTGATTTCTGATTATGTCACTAAATTTCATCAAGGGTTTTTAATAAAATCTATTTTGGCTATCACTTATGACACTTCACATTGATACCTAGAAGTTCTCGAGAGGATGCTTTTGCATTTTCTCTGCTAATTAGCCAATGCACATTTTGGGGGAAGGAGTAGGCTTCTTAGGACAACCCTTGATAAATTATTCTTAGATAAGCATTTCTTACATATTAGAAATGAAAATACATTTTTGGTCTCATTAAATAATTCATAATTTGCTCACATGGATAGATTTAGTAAATTTAATGTTGCAGATGCCCATGTAATACCCACTCCTGACCCATTTAGTTTTTGCTACATTTTTATGACTCTGGCAGTGACAGTGCCTTTAAGGAGGAAACTCTGTTTATTGAAAAATAATATCATGCAGTGAAAAAAGCACTAAGGTCTAATAAAAAAAAGCTGAGTGTTCAGAGATAATCTTTAAAGAACTTACGCATGTAACCAAAAACCACCTGTATCCCAAAAGCTATTGAAATAAAAATATAAAAGAAAAGAAAAATACACCATTTGTTAGTCGTTGTTCTAATATGTCACCACAGTATCATACTAGTACATGCCATATGTATGATACTGGTAAATATATAGTGACATTGATACATATCCTGATAGTTATGGAAGAAAAATGTATACAGCTACATATAACATATGATAGCAACTATATTTAGATATGCATGATATATACATATGTATGACATTACGCTTTAGGAACACCTATAGGGGTAAAATTATAAAGGTAGTATAACAATGGGTTTATCTTGCTTTTATGATATGAAAGATGTTATTAAGTTTCTAAAATAGAAAAATTATAGTTAATAAGGAAAAGCGAGACACTAATGTTCAAACATTACAAGTTTTAAAAATTAACAAAAATGTATGGCATTACAGGTGAAAAATAAATAACAAAATTACCAGAAGTTTAATAAAATAAATTAGAAAATATTTGTTTTTGCTAAAAGTAGCAGATTTAAATTAAAGAAAAATGCTAAATTGTGTTTAGGTGAGGATTAGTGCATAGTGTTTTGTTTTTATTCTATTTTGTTGCATTTATGTTTTATTAAAACAAAACATACAAGACATTTACACCATTTTTAAAAATGTATATTATTATTGGTTATTTTAATTTTTTTTTCTAAATAGAAGCATTGACCATGTTTAAATTAATTACACAGGACCTGCCAATAAATCATTGTTATCCCAAAGAACATGTTTGAAAGTACAGGATCAGGATAAGAAGGCAGAGAACAGGCCATGAATGGATGAGTTGAGAAGTTGATATAGTTTGGATAAAATAGAACACAGTACAATTCAGTGTTAGAAGACAATTAACCTCTTTTTTCTAACAGGTGTGGCTGCGATAACTGCACCTTCAGCAGTAGTTTTTTATCACCTCAGTATGATGTTTGCCATAAAAATTTTACATTTTTTATATGTCTTATTAAGTAAACTTATTAAGATATGATGCCTATTAAAATTGTATCATTATCACTTTCCTCCATTTTGACTGCTATGTATGTACTTTCAAGGTTTGTAAAGAATTCGAAAAGGAACAATTTAAATTCTAAATATCTATAGAGAGTTTTGAAAAAACAGATCATTTTAATGGTACAAATATGAAAATGATGATATAAACCTCCAGCTCCCTGAAAACAGGGATTCTGGTGTATTTTTTTTTCAGTATTTAAGTACATTAACTTAAAGTAACATACAATAACATAGTACCTGGCTATGACTTCATTTCTTTTAAACACAAATATTTTATTATTATTTGAGTTTATCCAAATATTATATTAAGAATTTTCATAAAGCACTCTTAAACTGAATCAATTGGCCTTTTATATATAAACATTTAATTTCTTCCACTAACATTATTGAGTGAATCTATTGGACATTTTATTGTCACTTTGTTTATGAACATACAAAATGTCTACATCTTATTACTTTGATTTTATCATTAATTTATGTTAAACATAGTCACCTGGCTATTAAGAAGGCACTTAGTCCACAGCTCATAGCCGTCACTAATCAAAAGGGAGAAAAAACAAAAAACAACACAGTTGTGCCCATAAATATTGGGGTTGCACCCAATTTAAATTAATTATGGAGTCATTGTGAAATGTACAAATAGCATAAGAAAATTGTTTTAATGAAAATGTATTTTTTTCCTATTTACTTGTAAGTCATTGAAATAACATTCATTGGGGATTAATTTAAAAGACTATATCTTCCTTGGTTGCCCATCTTGTAGACTGTATTTTCTTTATGTTCTCAAAATTGAAGTTAGTACTATTGGATCTTAAATTCATCTAGCAGTATTTTTGAAACAATGATGTTAGCACCTAATCAAATTATTCTTTTTTCAAGTTCACTTTAGAAAAATATTCCAGGTTGTGTTAGTATTATAGAGAAGAAAAAGCCAATTTTGAGAACTTACCATGTGCAAGATTCTATGCTGGGTATCTGTCATACCAAAAAAAAAATCCTGTGAACTCGATATTGTCATACCCATATGGCAGACCAAAATAGTTTCTGGGAGGATAATAACCTTATTGTGGTGGAGCTGATAAAACAGCTAGTTTCCTGATCTGCATGCTCCTGCTCTTTTCATGAAACTTGCTGCCTCACATGTGTGTTGTAATTTATTCATTTAATTAATCATGGTGTAGATTTTCATTTCATGACTGCACACTAAGACACAGACACCTAAGAAATATATACTTATTTTCTAAGGATTTTCAATGCCTTTATGTATTCCAAAATTATTTATAAGAGAATCATGGGAATATCCACAAACAACTAAGCAAAAGCAACTCAGAATTTATAAGATGAAATTTGTAGAGAAAAAAATAAGCTCTTCATAAAGATTATTACAAATAAATAAATAATACTTTCCTTACTGAGACAGAGGTGGTGATGGAAAAATATGAGATTTGAGGCTAAAGTTCCTATCTCCATCATGTAATAGATAAAGGTGACATTAACTTCCAGAATTGCATCAAAAGTAGAAAATAAGTTAAAATAGCATAAAAATTGCAAGTTGCCACATAAATGTTATTTGTGTTCAGAGGTCTATACGTTTTTTACAAGATATCTAAAATTTTTTAAATACTGAGTTAGAACTGAAACATTTTAAAATTGTAGTATTTCACTCAGTGTTGTATCACAATTTGGCTAAACATTTTACAATTTAATTTTAAATTTAATTCAATTTTAAATTGTAAGATGTTCAGATTTTTTGTAATATTTCCAAAATATTAAATCTTATCTTTTTGTACCAACTGTGAATGGTGTCCTTGAAGGAAATTAATTGGTTATAAATATTTGAACAAAGCCAGGTAAACCTCAGGTTTAATTTGCATTTAATCATCCAGGCCCTCCAAAATCTATGGTCATTACACGGTGATAAGCTAAATATGAGTATAACTAATTGTTAGAAATCTCTTACTTAAGAAGGCTTAGTTCAAACAGCTGCAAACATAGATGTCATTGTGTCCAGCGGGGTGATATTAATATCCATTAATATCCATTATATTAATAAATGTGAAGTGCAAGCAGATTAAAGGGCAAGACACAGATGTGTGGAAGAGAAGGCAGTGTCTGAAAGCACGAGATAGAGATATAGAAATGTGCTCAGTATGTCCAAGCAACTGATTTCCATGCAGTGCAAGAATGCAAATGGTATGCTTTACAAGAGTGGCAGTAAAATGTCAGGAAGACGAGATCAGTTGCGTTGATGTCAACATCTGCCCTCATTAATGAGATCTAGATATCTATGATTAGAAAAATTAAGAAAATATTTTGTACTAGATATGGTTTAAATAAACATACACACACACACACACACACACACACCACATGCAACAAGCACACACCTCATACACCACACATACACAGAAGACACTCACATTGCATAGAACCTACATGGCATTTAAAGAAGAGTCCTTCACTTCTATATAGAGATAATAGAATAAGACAAATTAAATGCATGTTGCATTATCACAGCCTGATGAAATGTTGCATTTTTGTAGATTCTGACTGTAAGATATTTATTTTTATAGATACGTGTTAGTTGCACATATTTATGGAGTACATGTGACATTTTGACACATGCATACAATGTGCAATACTAAATTCAACATAATTAGTATAAGAATCACCTCAAAGGTTTACCATTTTTTAATATTTGGAACATTTCAAGTATTTTCTACCTATTTTAAATATACAATAAATTCTTGTTAACTGAAGTTGCCCTACTGTGCTATCAAACACTAGAATCTATTCCTTCCCTCTGACTGTATTTTTGTACTCATTCACCAAACTCTCTTCGTTTTCCTCAACCCTTTTCCTTTGCCAGTTTCTGGTAACCACCTTTCTACTTACTACCTCTGTGAGTTCAATCTTCTTAACTGCCACATATGAGTAAGAACATGCAATATTTGTCTTTCTATGCCTGGTATATTTCACCGAACATAATGTCCTGTAGTTCTACCTATATTGTTGTAAATTACAGGATTTAATTATTTTTATGGCTAAATAATATTCCAGTGTGTCTAAATACCACACTTATCCAGTCATCCTTTGATAGATGCTTAGGTTTATTTCCTATCTTTGGTATTATAAATAATGCTGAAATAAACAGGGAAATACAGATATATTTTAGTATATTGATTTTTTCTTTTGGATATATATGGTAATGTTAGTTTTAGTTTTTTGAGAAACTGCCATACTTGTTTTCGTAGGTGCAGTACTAATTTACAATCCCGCCAACAGCGTACAAGCATTTTCCTTTCTCAGCATTTTTGCCTATATCTGTTATTTTCTCTTTTTTATAATAGCTGTTTTACCAGGTATGAAATGATATCTAATTATGGTTTTGATATGTATTTTCCTGATGATTAGTGATGCTGTACTTTTTTTTTTTTAATATACCTGTTGGTCATTTGTATGTCTTCTTTTGAATAACGTCCATTCAGATTTTTATTGTCGATTTTTAATCAGATTATTTGTTTTTTGTTTTTGAGTTATTTATACATATTATGTCTATTAATCTATTGTCAGATGGGTAGTTTGGAAATATTTTTTCCCATTTTTTATGTTGTCCATTTGTTGATTATTTCCTTTGCTGTGCAGAAGCTTTTTAGCTTCATACAATCCCATTTTTTACTTTTGTTGTGGTTGCCTGTGCTTTTAATATCTTACATAAAAAAAAAACTTTGCCCAGACGAATGTTCTCGAGTGTTGACTCAGTGTATTCTTCTATTAGTTTCAGGTCTTACATTTAAGTTTTTTATCTATTTTAATTTGATTTTTATATATGATAAGAGATAGGGGTCTAGCTTCATTCTTTTCATATGGTTATCCAGTTTTCCCAGCACCATTTTATTGAAGAGATCAGTGTTACCCTGATACCAAAATCAGATAAAGACACAAATACAAACAAACAAAAAAGAAGGTCAATATCTCTGATGAACATAGATTCAAAAATCCTTAGCAAAATACTAGCAAACTGAATTCATCAACACATTACAAAAATAATTTCACCATGATCAAATAGAATTCATCCCAGGGCACAAGGATGATTCAACATATGCAAGTCAATAAATGTGATACAGAATCAAGGACAAAAAATATATGATCATTTCATTAGATGCCAATATGATTTGGAACTGTGTTTCCACCCAAATCTTATGTCGAATTATAATCCCCATGTTGGAGGTGGGACCAGTGGGAGGTGATTGGATCATGGGGGTGGTTTCTAATGGTTTAGCACCATCCCCCTAGTGCTGTTTTTGTGATAGAGTTCCCATTAGCTGTGGTTGTTTAAAAGTATATAGCACTGCCCCCTCCTTACTACTCTGACCCTGTGACCTGCCCGCTTCCCCTTTGCCTTCCGCCATGGTTGGAAGTTTCTTGAGGCCTCCCCAGAAGTCAAGCAGATGCCAGTATTATGCTACCCATTTAGCCTGTGGAACTGTGAGCCAATTAAACCTCTTTTCTTTATAAATTTCCCAGTCTCAGGTATTTCTTTATAGCAGTGCAAGAGCTAACAAATACAGAAAATTGGTATTGAGGCGTGGGGCATTTCTATAAAGATACCTGAAAATGTGGAAGCAGCTTTGGAACTGGGTAATGGACAGAGGTTGGAAGAGTGTGGAGGGCTCAGAAGAGGGCAAGAAGATGAAGGAAAGTTTGGAACTTTCTAGAAACTGCTTGAATTGTGATGAAAAGGCTGATAGTGATATGGGCAGTGAAGTCCAGGCTGAAGAGGTCTCAGATGGAAATGAGGAACTTATTGGGACCTGGAGTAAAAGTCACTTTTGCTATGTTTTAAAAAAGAGCTTGACTGAATTGTATCCACTCTAGGGATCTGTGGAACTTTGAACTTGAGAATGATGTCTTGGGGTATCTGGCAAAAAAAAAAAAAAATTATAAGCAGCAAACTGTTCAAGATATGGCCTGGCTGCCCCTAAAAGCCTATTCTCATATGTGTGAGTAAACAAATGACTTAAAACTGGAGTTATATTTAAAAGGGAAGCAAAGTGTAAAAGTTCAAAAAATTTGTAGCCTGGCCATGTGGTAAAAAAGAAAACCTCATTTTCCAGGGAGGAATTAAGCAGGCTGCAGACATTTGCACTAGTAAAAAGGAGGCAAGTAATGATTACAAAGACAATGGGAAAAAGACCTCCGAGGCATTTCAGACACATTCTCAGCAGCCCCTCCATCACAGGCCTCAAGGTCTAGAAGGGAAGAATGCTTTTGTGGGCAGGGTCCAAGGCTGTGCTGCTCTGTGCAACCTTGGGACACTGTTCCTAGCATCCCAGGTGCTCCAGCTCCAGCCGTGAACAAAAGGGGACCAAGTACAGCTCCAGTTGCTACTTCAGAAGGTACAAGCCATAAGCCTTGGTGGCTTCCATGTTGTGTTAAGCCTGTGGGCTCACAGAATCCAAGAGTTGAGGCTTGGGAGCCTCCACCTAGATTACAGAGGACGTATGAAAAAGCCTGGATGTACAAGCAGAAGCCTGGTGCAGGGGTGGAGCCTTCATGGAGAACCTCTACTAGGGTAGTGTGGAGGGGAAATGTAAGGTTGAAGCCCCCACATAGAGGTCCCACTGGAGCACTGCCTATTTGAGCTGTGAGAAGAAAATACCTCAAAACAATAAATCTCATGTATGACAAACCAACAGCTATCATCATGCTGAATAAGGACAATTGTAATCCTTTCTTCTAAGATCTGAAACAAGGCTAAGATGCCTACTTTCACCCCTTTTATCCGACATACCACTGAAAGTCCTAGCCAGAGCAATTAAACAAGATAAAGAACTAAAAAACATCCAAATTGGAAATGAAGAATTCAAATTTTTCCTGTTTGCAGATGACGTAATCTTATATTTGGAAAATTCTAATGACTCCAGCACAAAACCGGTAGAATAGGTAAATGGACTTAGTAATATTTCAGGGTAAAAAATCAACATGCAAAAATCAGTAGCATTTCTATATCTAAGGAGTGAACAATATGAACATATAAATCAAGAAAGCGAATTCATTTTAATAGCTATAAATTAAGAAAATACCCAAGAATAAATCTAATCAAAGAAGAGAAAGATCTCTATGAGAAAAACTATAAAATGCTCATAAAATAAGTTGAAGGAAACACCAAAAAAGTGGAAACATATCTCATTTTTATGGATTGGAAGAAATAATGTTAAAATCTGTATTACCCAAAGCAATGCACAGATTCAATGCAATCCTCGTCAAAATAACAATGACTTTCTTCACAGAAACAGAGAAAAACATTCTAACATTTGTATGGAATCACCAAAACCCAGAATAATCAAAACAATCCTGAGTAAAAAGAAGATAGTTGGAGGTATCACACTCCCTGACTTCAAAATATACTACAAAGCTATAGTAACCAAAACAGCATGGGGCTGACATGAAAACAGATACACAGACTGGTGGAACAGAATAGAAAATCCAGAAGTAAATTCTCACATTTACGGTCAACTCAATTTTGACAAAGGCATTAAAAGCATACCATGGAGAAAGGACAGTCTCTTTAATAAATAGGGATATGTATTTTTTTCTAAACTTCACCATACTAAAGTATTTAAACTCATGATTTTGTAAAATGTATATTATACACATTAGGAGCTTTACAATATAGAATATTCTAAAGTAAAACTTATTATTGATTTAATATGAAAAGTAGGTCTCTGGGAATAATATTTAAAGAATCATAATAGTGAAGCATCATCTTATCTTAAACCTGACAAGATATTGGCCTCCACATCAATACAGTAATAAGGTGAGTCTTTTGCATGGCTTTTGAGAGATTACATGCATTTTGCATGTGAAGGAATAGAATTAATTTGTGGTCAGAGAGTAAACTGTGACTAGTTGTGAAGAAAGATGACCACAAACTTTTTGCCACTCTTCACTTAGAGTATTAGAATCAAATTCTACTCCCCTTGAAAATGGCTGACTTTAGTGACTTGCTTGAGCAATAGAATATGGTAGAGGTGATAGATGGAATTTATAAGGCTAAGTTACAAAAAGACTTTTAGCTTTCACCAAGCCTCTTGGAGCACTCATCACTAAAACAGAGCTATCATTCCAACGAGGAAAAAAGCCAGCCCAAACAGCTAGATGGAAATTTCCAGAAAAAAGGGAGATTAATCTTTCCAGCTGATAACCTCAGCTGAGGTATCATTCAGCAGCCAACATCAATGTACTAGCTCTATGTCTGAGCCATATTGACAGCAGGTCCTACTAGCCAAGTAGAGCTACCTCCAGTGTTGTCATATAGAATAAAAGTTGCCATCTGAGCCCCTTCCAGATTTTGGGATTGTGAGGAGAATAAATGGATTAATGCTGTTATAAGCCACAATTTTGCCAAACACATTATATAATCAGAAGTTACTTAGCATGCCACATTCATATTGAAATATGCATGTATTCCTACATGACAAAGTCACATGTCCGAAGCATCTACTTAATTTCTTCCTAATCTTGGCTATGAAAATTATCAAAATTATCCAGATACAATGGCCCATTACAGATATCTTCATATTCCTATTTAGAATCCAGGAAACTCTGAAAGCTCCTCAGGCCTATCTGTTCAGATTCTCAGCTCAGTCACTGCTGACACAAGGCATATGGATCTCTTTATGCCCCTGGCAGTCTTTCTAGAGGACCTCTTAAGGAGCTGGACAACAATTCCTCTTTTCTAGGATTCCCAAACATAAATGGGCAGTTTGTTGTATTTTTATTGTTTCCTCCCAGACTCAGGGACTAAAAAACTCACATTCACATTTTAATTCAGCTATGCTCCCTCCCATTCTCATCGACTGTGTAAAATGTAATCCTTTTTTAGGATGGTGTTTCTTTCCTTACATCATTATGCATTATCCCTCTTTCTACATTTTGAATTCATTTGTATGCTTTTTCAAAAGCCCTAGCTCAGAGGATTAATAGAAATTATTTTTCATAAACTTAGATCTTGAACTGAAACCCAGTTTTAAGAGTAATTTTTTTTTCTTTGTAAGGGCCACCTTCGTAACTCAGCATGAAGATATATATTCTTTGTCTTCAAATGTGTCATTTTTCTCTAGATAGAGTGCATAGAAAATCTTGGCCACTAAATCTATTGTGAGAGTAGTGACATGAGTATAAGTGAGGTCAAAGCAGATCAACCTAATTTTTTCAACTCAAAATAGTTTTATTAATGATTAAAATAATAACAAGCTATAATAACAGAGCCTGCATCTGTGGACAAATTTAAAATAGAAAGGTTTGCATTTTTAACTTGAAAAAACTATATTTTATTTAATGATAACCTAATTCTCAAATTACTGGGAATATTTAGAGCCTCAAAAATGTTTTATCTTTTTAATTCTTGCCCTTACCCTCAAATGTCACTAGCTTTGTTGTACAAGTACAATTACAGGAAATTGCTCTAGCAGAAGGATTTTGGCAACCACAGTAAAAACCAATCAATAGTACATCAGGCTCATAGTGGTATAAACCTTAATGGAGAGAGTGAACACATTTGTTATAAATGCTTCTCACCAGGATATTGGCAATTATACAAAATATTTAAACTTCAGTTGTCACATGAGTGGCAAAGGGGATCTTCATAAGAGATAAAGGAAATAGATTTTTAAGTTTCAGAACCTAAGTATATCAAATTTCCTGAATAATATTTTGTGAAAATAAACTACTGCCGTAGTCTTTATATTCTATATTATATCCTCTTTCTGTATTTTTTTAAAAGACTCTGCCTTAGTTGGTAAGGACATTGAAATTCTTCTATAATTTTGGAACATTTGGCAAGTCATGGCAGTGTTTCCAGAGTTTTTCCAGAGATAACAACTAACCAAGAAAAGTAAGATGAAGGTCTCCATGAAAATGAAAGTGCACCTATAGAGACAGCATTTTTTTAAAAAATTATTTTAGTTTCCCCTATATATCTCTTTGCTGGACTTATAACTAATCCTTATATTTTCTTTATCTCCATTAGGATACATTATTCTCGATACTAATATAACTAATTATTTGTTAATTTAAAAACTTGGCATTTTGGTATCAATTGCCAATTGGCTTGTATCTTAAAATAAATTTGTCACTAAAAAAGGAAACTTTAATATACAAGATGCATATGTGTTTTGGTGAATTTTTTCTTCTCCTTGATAACTCCTGATTATTATCAGAGAAAGATATATACAATATGTGAATGTTCTGTTCCAGTAATCAGATGTTAGAAATTTAGAACTCATTTTCTTTCAGAAATAGTATTATCTATGTATTTTTGAATGTCTCTATGTTGTTAGTGTTTTACGGATAGCACTCAGTGTTGCTATCACAGAAATGATTATGAGGCTTCAGAAAATAGCAGAATAAAAGGCAATTAATCTGCTATCTACAACTCATACATATCTGTTAAATGATTAAGGGAGAAAATGATAATTTCAGTCAAAATACCAATAATAATACCAGACTTCTTATGATACGGGAAAAAACAAGACTGCATTATTGCAACGGTAAGATACTCACAACATCATTCACCATGTAGATTTGTGCTCAAACCCATGGAAAGAATTAAAGGCAAAAATGTTAAGACCTCATGGTGGACATAGTAACCATAAACAATCATAAACAAATAAATAACCCCCAGCTAGAACTGAAGAAGTTTCAATAATTTACTTGTACGATTGGGTTAATTATAATAGACTGCTTTACAATATCATATTATGTTTCTTAGTCTCAGGTAGTAGGAGCTTTTTTTTCTTGCTTTCTTCTGTTTTTTGGTAAATGATAGAAACCTGTTTGTAACATCTAAGAAAACATTTCTAAGTTCACAAAGACTTGTGACTGAAATTATAGCTCATCCAAATGGTTTGAATTTTTTCACAGTGCTACTGGTTTTCCGGTGCCTTCTTATGAAAATATGGGTGCAGTGGCAAAAAAATTTAGATCATGACACTCAATTCTGTTGGAATATTGAAAAGCTTTATTGAGAAGAACGGGCATGAACAAGCCTAGAGTATGAAAATGACAATAAATACATAACTCCTTTATAAATATCTAACTCAACAGACATTGCCTAGACTTTGTCAAATATCCACAAACATCCAGTCCGTCTGGGACAACATGACCTTAGCAAACAAAGTAAATAGGTATCAGTGACCAATGCTGGAGAGATAGAGATATGTGGCTTTTCCGACAGAGAATTCAGAATAGCTGTTTGGAGGAAACTCAATAAAAACCAAGGTAACACAGAGAAAGAATTCAGAATTATATCAGAAAAGTTTAACAAAGAGATTGATATAATTTAAAAGAATACAGCAGAAATTCTGGAACCAGAAAATTCAACTGACATGCAGAAGAATGCATTGGAGTCTCTCGACGGCAGAATTGATCAAGCAGAAGAAAGAATTTATGAGTTTCAAGAGAGGTTATTTGGAAATATAGTCAGGAAAGTTGAAAGAAAAAAGAGTAACAATAATGAAGCTAACCTATATAATCTAGAAAATAGTCTCAAAAGAACAAATCTAAAAATTATTGGCCTTAAGGAAGGGCTAGAGAGAGAGGGTGGGGTAGAAGGTTTATTCAAAGGACTAATAACAGAGAACTTCCCAAACCTACAGAAAAGATATCAATACTCAAGTACAAGAAGGTTATATTTAACCAGGCATTTTTAACCCAAATAAGACTACCTCAAGCTTTAAGACACTAATAATCAAACTCCCAAAAGTAAAGGAAAAAGAAAGGATCCTAAAAGCAGCAACTTAAAAGAAAAAGTAACACATCGATGAGCTTCTATATGTCTGGCAGCAGATTTTTCAGTAGAAACCTTACAGGCCAGGAGACAGTGGCATGATATAATTAAAGAGCTGAAGGAAAACTCATTCATCCTAGAATATTGTATGCAGTGAAAATATCCTTCAGACATGAAAGAGAAATAAAGACTTTCCCAGACAAACAAAAAGGGATTTCAATACCATGAGACTTGTCCTACAATAAATGCTAAAGCACTTCTTTATTTTGAAATAAAAGAACGTTAATGAGCAATAAGAAATCATCTGAAAGTATAAAAATTTACTGGCAACAATAAGTACACAGACAAATGCAGAACAATCTAACAATGTGATTGTGGTGTGTGAAGTACCCATATCTTGAGTAGAAAGAATAAAATATGAACCTATCAAAAATTAACTACAACAACTTTACAAGACATAGATAGTATAATAAGATATAAATGGAGAAAACAGTTACAAAGTGGCAGAGGGAATGATGAATTTAAAATATAATGTTTTGATAGTTGTATTATTTTTCTCTCTTTGCCTGTTTGTTTTTGCAATCAGAATTATGAATCATAAGTTTAAAGTAATGGGTTATAAAATGTTATCTGCCAGCCTCATGGTAACATCACACCAAAAATCCTAAAACAGATACAGAAAAAATATAAAGATAGAAATTAAAACATATTACCTCACTTTCACAAAAAGGAAGATCAGAAGGAAGAAAAGAAGAGAAGACCATAAAACAATGAGAAAATATATTTTAATGGGAGTAATGTCTTTACTTATCAATAATAACATTAAATGTAAAGAGACTAAATCCTCCAGTCAAAAGATCAGCTAAATGGATAAAAATAAAGAAGATCCAACAATCAGTTGCCTACAATAAACACACTTCACCTATAAAGACACGCATACACAGAAAATAAAGAGATGAATAAAAGATATCTTATGCAAATGGAAACAAGAACAAAAGTAGCTATACTTATATTTACAAAATAGATTTTATGTCAAAAATTATAAAAAGAGACAAACAAGTTCATTATATAATGATAGATGAATTCAGCAACAGGATGTAACCATTGTAAATACATATTTACCCAACACTGCAGTACCCAGATTTATGCAGAAAATGTTATTAGAAATAAAGACAGAGAGACCTTATTACAATAATACTTGGAGTATTCAACATCCCACTATCAGCACTGGACAGATCATCCAGACAGAAAATCAGCAACAAAACATTGGATCTAATCTGCATTATAGATCAAATTAACCTAAAGGATATTTACAGAATATTTCATCCAAACAGAATACACATTTTTTTCTCCTCAGCACATAGATCATTCTCAAAGATAGATCATATGTTAGGTCAAAAAATAAGTCTTAGAAATCTAAAAAACATTGAAACCATATGAAGTGTCTTCTCTGACCACAATAAGATAAAACTAAAAATAAATAACGAGCAAACTTGGAAACTGTGCAAACATATTGAAATTAAACAATATGCTCCTGAATGAAAGTAGGCCAATGAATACATTAAAAAGAATATTAAAAATTCCTTGAAACAAATGAAAATGGAAACACAACATACAAAAACCTATGGGACATGCAAAATCATTAATCAGTGCAAGGGACAAGTTTATTGCAATAAGTACCTACATCAGAAACGTAGAAAAATATCAAACAACCTATCCATGTATCTCTAAGAACTTGAAAAGCAAGAGCAAACCAAACACATTAGTAGAATTAAAAATAATAATAAAGCTCAGAGCAGAAATAAATGAAATTGAAAAACAATACAAAAGATCAATGAAATGAAAAGTTGTTTTTTTGAGAAGTAACTAAAATAGACAAACTTTTAGCGAGACTAAGAAAAAAAAGAGAGTAACCTAAATAAATAAATTCACAGATGAAAAAAGGAGATATTACAACTAATACGGCAGAAATTAAAAGTGTCATTAGATATTACTGTGAGCAGCTATATACCAATAAACTAGAACTCATAAAAGAAGGGTGTGGTGAGTGGGAAGAAATGTGAAGATGCTAATGAGTCCAAAAACATAGTTACAAAGAATGAATAAGACCTGGTATTTTATAGAACAACTGGGGAGTACAGTCAATAATAATTTGTTGTCCATTTAAAAATAACCAAAAAAGTATAATGGAAATGATTGTAACGCAAAGAAATGATAAATGTTTGAGGTAATGGATAGCCCATTTACCCTGATGTGTTTATACACATTGCATGCCTATATCAAAGTATCTCATTTATCCCATGTATACACTATGTACTCATAAAAATCAAAATAAGTATAAAAAGGACATATGGATTACACATAAAAACATAAAAATTATTTTCTCTCTTTTAAAGACATGCAAATTAAAACCAGGATGAGGTAACACTATGCACCTATTAGAATGGCTAATACTTGATAAAACTGCAAACGTTAGCCAGGATTTTGAGAAACGGGAACTCTCCTTCAACAACATGGATGAATCTTAAATGAATTTTGATAAGTGAAAGAAACTGACCCAGAAAACTACATATAGCATGATTCCATTCATATATAATATTCTAGGAAAGGCATATAATATGTACAGAAAGCAGATAAGTGTTAGGCCGAGGTCAGAGGTTGAGGTCAGAGTTGAGGGTGTTCTTGACTACAGAGGAGATGCAAAGAGGAACATTTAGGATTAAGGAACTGACATGTATGGTATTGGGGTGAATACATGACTCCTTGACTCCTTGTGTTTGTCAAAACACACAGAACTGCACAACACGAAGAGATAATTTTAATGTATGTAGCCAATGAAAACAGATCATGAAACAAACTATTGAAAAGAAATAAATAAACAAAAGTAGCCATGGACCAGGATGCCAGGGAATCTCAGGATGGAATGCAGACTACAACAAATGAATTGAACTGTAACACATTGTACTTGTAGTGTAGCAGCATGAAATGGGGTGTGGGAGTAATAAAAGCTGACATCAGTAACTTTAAAAATGGAGTTTGCAAATTTCAGTGAAAAAGACTAAATGAACTATGCATAAACATTTTAGTTGGTAAATTTATTTCTCATAGGTGCAAGGGTTACGAATTCTGGAACTACTTTTCATATATACTGGGGCTGAATAAATAAGTAAATAGATGATGGGTGGTGGGCTCCAGATTTTTCACTGCTAGGAAGGAAAGTCACAGATAAGCAAGAAAGCCAGGACACAAAGAATACCATATGCAGGATGGGAGTTGATATGTCAGTATAAACTTACAAACACATATGTGCATGCACACACACACACACACACATATGCTTTACATACATAGGCAGTTGGGTAAATAAAGAAACAATTATAAATATGTACATATAAAAATGGATTGGTATTACCTACATATAACAAACATCTAGTTATTTCTATTGAGAGCACCTAGATGAAATGAACTCCAAAAGCAAATAGCACTCACAATGCTCAGATCTTGATTTCTAAATACCAGTTTCCAATGAAAGGAACCAGTTCTCCTCAGAGCAATGGTTGATGCTAGGGTTGGGTGAGGAAAACATAAGATGAGCCTGGAGCTTCTTGTAGAAACAAGAAGGAAGTGCTCAGAAATAAGAGGATAGAGGCAGATCAATGGGACACAGAAATCAGCTGAAAAGAGTCCCCAGTGGCCAAATCTGGAACAATTTTTGCAACAAAATATATAGCGTAGTACTAGATTATAGGCCAAAATATAAAAACACTTAATTATTGATTATTAATAGAATTCATGTATACTGAACTGATATACATAAAATATCAAATAAATGCATGTGGGAAGATATACATTTTGTGGAAGAACCCCAATGAAGACATATAAATACTCCTATTTCAGCAGATACAGCTAGTTGTGTCCACTCAGCATGAGAGCTGTATTTATTAAAGACCAAAGAGAAAATGAGTACCTTTCCAATGGTGAAACCTGTGTCCCACTATCATAAACAAGTGACCAAGTTTAAAGTCATCAGTGATGCCATGTGACTATTATGAACCCCTAATATGATACGAAGAAAAGAGCACATCGCTTCTGTGGTATTCCTTCCAGAGAACCATAACCCAGTCTGATTATGAGCTAGGAATCTAGAGAAATTCAAATTGAATGAAATTGGGAGACATTCTACAAAATACTTCTGAGGTACTTATCAAAATTGTTAAACTAATAACAATGAAGGAAAACTGAGAAACCAGAATAGGCTAAGTAGACATAATCACTATATGCAATGCAGTATCCTGGATTGGATCCCACAATAGAAAAATTATATTTGTGGAAAAACTGGTCAAATCTGAATAAAGACTAGAGTTAACAATGTGGGCTTCTTAGATTGAAAAAACATATTTTAGTCATATAAGATGATGACATTAGGAGAAACAGAAACTTTGTGAGGTGTACTAAAAATATTTGTATTACATTTGCAACATTTCTATAAATTTAAAATTATTTCAAAATAAAAGTTGATTAGGAAACAACAAAGAACATACATTTCAGCATTTTAATTATAAACCATCTTTGAACAGTGCATGTTTTCTATTGATATTGGCATGATAAGATACATCATAGTTTAATGATAATATGCAAGTTTTGAAATCTAAATTGCATAATGGAGAATGCATCATTAGATATGGGAACTTAAATTCAATATATTATTACAGAAGAAAGGGGCTGGGTTTTCAGTTACAAATCTTAGAAGTTAAAAAAGTGACATAATATTTTTGTTTACAATTTTCAACTTGAAAATATATTTGCGTTATTGTACATATTATCTGTCTGGGACATGTTTGGGTAAAATAAAATGTTACTATAATGTTTATATCTTTCCATTTACCTATTGAAATTGTGGTATGGCTATTGTAAAACTAATCTAGGCTCACTGAGAATTATAATGGGTTTTTTTGTTTTGTTTATTAGGAGCAGGGTGGCAGAGGAGAGATTGTGGGGATTCTTGGATACTATTTGAAGCAGTTTTGCAACATTGGATAAGTCACTGAGGTTTGTTTATTGAACTGACAATGAAAGCAGACAGCTTAGCAGGCCAGAGACTCAAAGCAGCGAAGAATAGGAGGCAACTGAATGGAACTGATACTAGACACTGGGGCTGCCAATATGGGTAAATTTTTGTTTTATTTGATACCAAAGTAGCACTAGAGCTGATTCCATAAAGATAAAGGTGAAAGAGATGATCACTCTACCAGAGAAGGCTGGAAGAAATGGGAACAGGAGCAATTATCTATTCCATTTAAAGAAGAAAGAAAGGATGACTGGAGCTGAGGTAATTTTGGTGCAAGAATTAAATAAATTTTGTTCTTATAATTTTTTTCTTCAAAGGATAAAGTAGGAAATGAGATCATTTACTGAGAATTGAGTGGTTAGGAGATTATGAGCTTGGGAAGGTAACCTTTTGTGAACATAACTTTTGTGCCACTAACAGGATAAAATTAAATTTTAGCCTAATAAAATGGCCACAGTTAGAAGGGGTAATTCTCAATCTTGGTTTTAAGTGAGAAATGCAGGATGTGAGGGTAATTTCTTACAGGCCTGCTGACATTGCACCTTAGGAATCTCAGTTTTGCATTTTTCCTTGTTGTCTGTTTGTTGTTTGTTTTCTGTCATTGTAAATCCCTTCATTAATAGGCAAAGTTTGTATCTATGGAGTTCTCATCCAATGTAATGGGTAATAGACTGTGGAAACCAAACACCAAAGTGACAGCTAGAATCGCCATACAAACAACCACTCCATGATCTTTTAATTTTCAAGGCTTAGCCAAGCACTCCTGTATCACAAATCGGCAATAAAAATGGTCAAGATTGATGGCCTTAATTAGGAAAGCTATACAAAGGTCCTTGGAGCAATGAAGAATGCCAGAGTGTTTTTCAAGTAAAGCAAAGGGGTATCTTCAAATCAAATTTTATTTAACTCATCATTTAAGAAGTTTACCCTGGACTAACACCTTCAGAATTAAAAATCACAAAAGGACACCTTTATAAATTTTGAGACACTTAACAAACACTATAAATAGTATTATGGGCTATCCTTGATATTTTATTGTATATAAGATGCTTATGAGACAGTACAAAAATGTCTAATACTGAACTGTCAGTAATATTTGAATTTGAATAGCTCAAATTGTGACCATCTTAATCAATGTTCTACAAAGTCTTGTGCATACAACTGCGTAACCATGTCGAGACACAAATCCACGAATTGCAGCAGAGAAAGAAGTTACTATAAATTATTGTGTGTGTGTAACCTACAAATATAATATGTAGTATGTAGGATAGTGTATATTAACATATGTAATATATAATGCATGTAATACATAATATATAGATTCCATCTTCTACCAGCATTTGGTCCTTATTTATCATCATGTGGCACCAACTCACAAATATGAGGGGTACTGAGAAATAATGGAAATTTTACTTGCAGAAAGGGTGAGCACAAGCTTCCAGGGGTAATTTTCGTGTTTTTAGATGTATTTTAATTAATTATTTCTAATTAAGTAGAATATTATGCAGTTTCCATTAAGTTAAATGTAATGAAATGGATAAGTAATACCAAAAACAATACTTGCTAAGAATCTGTGGATTTAAAAAAGTATTAAAAGTATAAATGAGAGTAACTGTCAGAGCTAACATGACTTCTGCTTCCACTACAAGTTCTTTCTCAAAACAATGAGTAAAACATCTCTGGCTAGAAATCAGCAGAGAAGACTTCAAAATTATCCCATTATGATGAATCTCTCTCAACTAGCAATCTATCTAATGATATTGTTTATTTCTTCCACATTTTATTATTTTCAAATATCTACATTGTACATTTAAGAAATTTCATATTGTTCAACTATTCACATATGTATTTTACAAGTATTTATTGGAAGTGTGTGATCATAGAGTGTATGATATTAAAAGTTGGAACACACTAAGTCTGGAATGAAGTTTGATTAATATAGAAATATAATATGAAAATAAATGTAAACCTGATGTTATTTTCCATAATAATGCCAATAAAAAACCTTCCTGATTATCTGTTTCCACAGAAAAAAATACAAAATGTAGTGCCTTAAAAACAATAACCATTTTATTTTATGTGATGGTTTAGTGGGCCAGGAATGGGCAAGGCTTTTCCTGTTGATGATGCTGGATCTCATCTTTTCTATTAGTCCAGCAATTCACATAGGCCAGTCCAGATTCACAGGGAAGAATGGTATCAAGTATTCATAGTGATCCTTCATCTGCCACAACCATATTTTAGAAAATAAAATGACTGGGCAAGAAATAGGTATATATCATGTTTATCAGAGTACTATGTTTAAAACTGGCAGTTTTTTAAAAACAAATTATTTGATGAGAAGGACCTTCAAAAATAATGTAACAGTCTTATAATGGTAAAATCAAAAATATTTCAAAAAATTTTAAGATGACAGAAAAATATTCTTAATGTATTATGAAAATATTACTAACCCAATTTTGCAAAACAGAAACCCACACACATATATACAAACATATACACACATATTAGAGGAAGTAATCAACACATGAACAAATATCTCTCTCTATAGGAATAACATTAAATTGTGTTTTAAATTTCTATTCGTCATCTCTGTTTTATGAATTGTCTAGTATAATATATTATAAATTGTCTAATCTTTTAAATTTTTATTTTTTAAATCTGTAAAACCCTTTATCAATTATGAATTATATTTTACTTTTTGAATACATAACATTAATACAACAAATCTCATTATAATTAGTTACACCAAACAATTAGTAAGATATTTGGCAAATTTTTGCATCTATAACTTCTATTTATTGGTTTGCAGAAATATTCAATGTTTTAAACGAAATCCTATATATTGTTTAACATTCCTCTATACATTTTCAAAAAACTAGATATATTTTATATAAATATAATCCTATTATTAAATTTAACAAAACTGAAAATTATTTATTGATATTATTTAATCTGCCATGTGTAATCAAACTTCCCTGATTTTCTTAAAATTATATTTTTATGCTTTGTTATTCATGTCTGTACCTAAAAATGATTTTAAGTCATTTATAATCTACAGTATGGAATTTATAAGGTTGTTGAAACTCTAGTTTTATATCTTTTGTCACTTTTGTAAAATTCATGGTAATTCTTCAAATGTGGCACCTTCTTCATTTTCCTTGCCCTCTTCATCTTGAACACCTGTAACAAATGTACATAACACTTGCACTGTCCGTTTCTCTTTCTCTTTTGTGTTCATTTATCCTTTTGTCTTTTTGTGCTCCAGTCAGGATTTTTGTTGGTCAGTCTTTCAAGTTCATGAATCCTTTGTTCTGCTGTGTCTAAGCTACTGTTAAACTCAAATATTGATTTCTTAATTTTATTACCAGTATTTCTACTCTAATTGTTTTTATGCATTTCTGGTATCTTTTAATATTCCCTTAAACATAATAATCATATATGTTCTAAAGTCTGTGTATAATAACTGTAATACATTACTTTGGTTTTACATTTTTTTCTATTATTTTCCTGGTATTCAGGCATTAGCCCTCTATCATGTCCATAGTGCTTTATCCAATGACAGACATTATGGATGAAAATCTGCCAAAACTCAGGCTAATATTATCTCTATCCAAAAACAGCTAGTTTCTTCTTCTGCATAAATGGCAGGAAGACAGGTCATCTTTATCCTGACCTCATCTTAGAAATCATATAACATCATTTTCACAGTTCTCTTTTTGTAACAGGTGAATCTGAATCCCACCCAATTGCAAGTGTGGGGGACATGGATCTAAACTCTCCATGGGAGAAGTAACAAAATCACATTGTTTAAGAAAAGCACTGGGAATGAGGGTTGTTGTTGAGGTCCTCTTTAAAACAAACAAAAAAATCTACACATTTGCCTTCTACCCCACAACAAATCTTGTATAGGGTGTAACATGTTTCCTGTTATTGAAGGCATATTTGTGTACTTATTCACAGGGTACACATACAAACACATGCAGACAAATATATGCCCAATTCATATATACATAACACACACACACACACACACACACACACACACACACACACACAGAGACAACTCTAGATTCCCAATGAACTGTCCAGTTATGCTTTGTCCAAGTCAGTGGATTCTTCAAGAGTTATTTCATTTTGCTTCCCTGTTAAATTAGCATGTCCATAGGTACATGTGTGAATCTAGACTTCCTAATTCCTATCCAGCCTCTCATCCCAACTATGTTTGCTTTCTTAGTAACCTATGACAAAAAACTTTTGGGGAGAAAAAGCTTATATTTTATTACTTTTAGAGGATCAGTCAAAGTTTAAAAAATGAGTCCATTTTTTTCTATTCTACTCACACTACTAAAAGATTCACATACACAATTCTAGCAATGGTTAATAGCTATTCAAAAATATGGATATATCTATTTTACACAAAATATTTTAGTTTCTCTTATGTTACAATGATTCCAACATCTTTCTACCTTCAGTTTATATTTAAATGTATTCAGTGATCACCATAGACATTTTACTGTAGCCACCATTTTGTTACTTGGAGTTTTTCCACAAGATTTTTCTTTTTTTATTATTTTGTTCAAGAAAAGACCAGGGCATACTCTTTCTCGAGTTTCTATATGGTGGGAAAACACTTTTTAAATTAATATTAAAAATATTTTCCCAATATTCACTTTCTATAACCATGACTATTTTTAGCTGACTGGCTATTTTCAGTTTATTCTCTTTTCCTTTGTATGTTTAATAAGGTTTTCACCAATTTAATCATTTATTTTCATTTTCCTATTTATTTTTGTCCTATAACTTTCCTCATTATTTGATAACTTCTTTTTTCTACCCTATGGCTCCATGGTAGCTTCTTAATGGTTATCATGCATCCCTGAAAGGAGCTCTTCTTTCTCTGAATCACTTATTATTGGAGAATATTGGGAGAAGTTGGGAAAGTGAATTGGCATGGAAGACTGCTTGCACTTTCTTCCCTTGTCCTTTGCACACTCATCCTGCGCTGTAGCTTTGGCTGTCCAAAGGACTAGCTGGTGAATTGTGTGGATAGAAGTGAGAGTGAAGATGGCATGGATACTCAGTCTGCGATTTTGGGTGTCTTCTCCTACAGCTGCCCAAAAGTAGCAGTTGCAAAGTTGATTGCTACCCGTTTGTTCTACTCCATTCTGTTACAGATGTTTTAAGTTGAGTTCTTTGAAAAGCAGATCCTGGGGCCAGTATATGGGTGAATTTAGTTCATTTGGCAGGTTATTTCAGGAATAAACTTTAGGGGATCACATATGTGAGACTGGAAGAAAAAGAGACCACTATAAAATATATGGTCAACAGATTACTGCTGCAGAGAAACAGTGTAGAAAATACCTCAGAGTTACCTCAACAGCGGGAGATGGCAGGCAAGGTAGTTCCACATGGAATCCCTTGTTTCACTCCTATTCTTAAGGAGCATAAAGGCTCTGGAATTTCTTGCTTGTCCCATGCATCCTGGATAAATACCTACTCCTACTGACAGTTGGTAGCCATGAGATCTGGAGATGCCAAATACTAAGGGGGGAAATGGTGAGATATTGATGGCATCTGCTCTAAGTAATATCCACATGCATCCTGGATAAATACCTACTCCTACTGACAGTTGGTAGCCGTGAGATCTGGAGATGCCAAATACTAGGGGGAAATGGTGAGATATTGATGGCATCTGCTCTAAGTAATATCCACAATCTTGTTTTTTTTTCTGTATGTTATTTTGTTGGACCTCTTATCCTTTGCCTTTAACGTTAGAAAATAAATCATTACTCTCATATTGCACCTTTAGGACTTGTGGTTCTAGATAAGGTAGCATTAGTTCAGCCTACAAGGATGTTTACCTATTCTAGAAGACTATTTAGCAATGGCTGAAAATTTAATAGACTTTCAAGGAAATTGAAGTTATTTTGCTTTCTGTTAAATAAAAGATGAAATGTTAATCCTATTTAAAAATACATTTGGTGTTCATCACAAATGCCAGAATACAGAAAGGACATTCCCCTTTTAAGGATTGTTTTCCATGTCTTGTAAATGGAATACTTTGAAGCAGTTAAGAAACATAATTGCTGGAAAACAAAAAAACAAAAAAATGTTTCTGCAAAGAATTTGGATACTCTATTCAATGCAGGCTAATCTAATTAAACTGATAATTCAGATCAAAGAGCAGGCTGGAGCTAATGTCATGTTTTCTAAATGCATCTGCCTAGCTACAGTTGTCGTACTGAGTTTTATATATGACAGTATATGATAGTGTTCAGTGTTCAATCATGATTCTTTTCTAGCTAATGGTTTATACATTTTATTTTCAGGAAAGTTCAGAGGAAAATCATTTGCTCTAACAATGTTTCTGGATATTTAGGACATTGGATTCTTAAAACAGCTGTATACCAAGCAATGGTATACAACAGGTGCACTTATGTGACTTCGAATATTTGAAGTCTTATAAGATTTATTCTCATAAACCTGAGTATACTAGCATAGGTTGGTTAAGGATAGCAATTTTCCACATTGCTTAAATTTCTGAGTAATTTCTTATTTTTTATCTTGAGTCTCATAAAACATATATGACACTAGCTGACATGATCCTTCAACAAATACAGAAAAAAAAGACTTTATAGTAATGATTAACATATACCAAGTACTTTATATTTTTTGAGTTCTGCATTTGGTGTGTATGACAATTTATTCAATTCCAATAAAAATCCTAGTAATTATGGACTAATTTATTATTACCAATACCTAGATGAAGAAACTGAAGCACAGAAATATTACACAACTAAGAAATGCCACAGTTACAGGTCAAACTTGGCTATTCAGTCCCAGAGTATGCCCTAACCACCATGGTGCCCTGTTTCCAATGACATCAAAGCAGCAAGAAGCTTTGATCTATATTTAAGCACTGGAAGCAAGTAGTCTGATTTTCAGAACAAATAGGAGACTCTTTTCACCTTCCTTTATTTTTGTGGTAACGTTGATAATATTTTTCAGATTTATGGAGAAGATTATGTTTGAATTCATCATCCAATTTCATAAAGTTTATCAAATTGATTATTTTAATACAATATTTTTTGAAGGAGAAAATACACATTAGATCTGAGAACTAGGAGAGTAATTAGTTACTGCTAATTGGTGAGCATTTGTTCACCTTCAGTATATCTTTAATATGTTGAGCATATTTTGAGCATAGACTTTCACCATCCTGACCCCGTAAAGTTGAAATAAGATATCTAAGAGTGCAGAAATATGTCATTTATCTTTAGACTATTAAAACAGTTTATACTAGATTCATGAAATAAATAAGGGATATTCAGTAGGATGTTTTGTGTTAAGGTGTGTGATTCTGTATCTGTGACATCCAATATGGTAGCCACTAGCCATATACTATTTTGAGCACTTGTGTTGTGAGTAGTGAAACTAAGGGCCCAAATTTCTTAAATTTTAGAGATTGCTCTTAAAACAAATTTTAGAGATTGCTTCTTAAATTTAGAGATTGCTCTTAAATTTTAGAGATTGCTTTATTGATATTTAATTGATTAGATAACTTATTCACCAACAATTAATCAACAATATTTATAGAATTCCAAAGGTCCAAAATTACAGTGAAAAATGACTAGAGGTCACAAAAATGTCTAATTAATATCAAATTATATCGTTAAACTTCACCTGTTATGTCTTATCACAATATGTTTATAATATGATGTACGAGGAGAAAATCAAGCATTAGTATGTGCTACAATCCAATGTGTTTTAAGAAAGGAAGAGAGGAAGAAATAAAGGACGGAGGAAGGAAGACAAAGAGAGAAATTTGACATCCTTGGTTAATTTGTACAGCCAGCACATTATTATAATTTACTATTGCGTGTTAGAGATTACAATAAATTTAGTAGCTTAAAATAACACCCATTTATTGTCTCATAAACTTTGTTTTCAAGAAAACAAAAAGTTGTATCTATGACAATTAACTTTTTGATTTCAAGAAGACTAGGAGTTTGTGAGACAATAAATGGGTGCTATTTCTTGGGGACTGCTGTCAGCTCCAAGAGGCATTTCACAGTATGCTAGTTTATTTCTTCCAAGTGAGCACAAAAGCACTTCCTTGACTTCTCTCAGCATCAGCCAAGGGCAGTGTGGCTGTGGAGCCAAGAGTTCCTAAAGCCAGGATAGATGATATCGCTAATGAGGACCTAGTACTTGATGGACAGCCTTTTGTGGGCTGAAAACATTCAAGCTTTGCTTAGAGGATTCAAAGGTGGCCATTGTGACTTTTGAAAACAAAAGTTAGAGTCAAACCTGACCAGTGGTGTGTAACTGCCCTCTCCTTCTGCATCTGCCTCTTATCCTTGTCCGTCCCTCTATCCCTACCTTACCTACTTTAACAACAACAACCACCACCACCACAACAGCAACAAAGTGTATTAGTTGTGAGATTGAAGTCTCCCTATCCCAAAGCAGGACCAAAGACCATATGCACCCATCAAAGTACTCTGGGGATTTTCAAAAGTAGGAGAGACACGAATTGCCCTGGCCTTGTTGGAAATGTATCCAAGTCACCATGCCACCAAGTCCCATGTACATAAATCCATGGAAGGAAAATTATTTTTAAAATTGAATCTGCTTTCCCAAATATTTAACCCTCCTGAAACATAAGCTATATGTGTCATATATCTAGATAGTTGCTCTTTCTGTAAGATTTTATTATGATCTACCTGATTGCACGAGAATAGACTCAGATTGATAACCTAATTTCTAACTATTTTTTTTTATTTTTGGGTCATCAATTTTGGGTTGTCAATTTTTACCAGTACATTAAATTCCTCAGGGTCAGTTTTACAAATCCTTATGCAATTCATTATAGCAAATCTTTATGTCTTTGCCCAATAAAGAAAAATTAGTCAGACATATTGTAAAAGCATGTTATCTACAGAAGTACAGTAAAAGACATATTTTCATTTTCAAAGTGATATAAAAAATGAGAACATAAATTTACACTAGAATTTCACTATTGCTATTCCTGTGTATTTACCAAAACAATTCAAACAACAAAGAAAATTACCAGAAAGAGCTCGTTTTTATTTTGGTACAACTATATGCAATATTGTGCATTACACCTTCTACTCACTGTAATGTTTTTCATGCAAACTTTAGAGCTTTAAATTGATAATAATTAAAACTTTTCTTATTGCAAGATTTGGAAACACAATTTTAAAAGCATTCTAAGAGTGGTTTAAGAGAACCATTTGCTTTCTGGCAGTGACAATAGCATAATGTTTTCATAGTATATAGTACTTTCCATAATGATCGTGTAAGAATGTGGAAAACAACTTTGCGTTGATGTTATGTATAATCAGAGCTGACACATTTTACTTCTACATTACTCTGCTATAATTATCTTTCTGGATATATCAACTCTTAAATTTAAACAGGATTTTTTGAGCGAAAGAGAGACACTCAGCAAATTATTCTATTTCAATATGTTATCAAACATCCTGATTTTATATTTTTTGAATTGTCTGTAGGATTTTAATTTAGTCCTTGACTCAGAATAAGTTGTTGTAGTTGGTATTTTTATTTATTTATTTATTTACTTTGAGATGTAAATAAGAGGTAAACAGAGTCTTGCTCTGTTACCGAGGCTGGAGTGCAGTGGTATGATCACAGCTCACTGTACCCTCAAACACCTGGGCTCAAGCAATCATCCCACCTCAGCCTCCCAAGTGTCTGGAACTACAGGCACAAGCCACCACACTCATTCAGCTACTTAAAAAAAACAACAACAACAACAAAAAAAACCTATTTTTTTGTAGAGATGGATCTTGCTTTATTGCTCAGGCTGATCTCAAACACTTAGCCTCAAGCAATGCCTCTGCCTCCAAAAGTGTGCTGAGATCTTGTAGGTTTGAGCCAATGCACTCGGCCAAAATAAGATTTTGATAGATGTTTTTGAAATGTAAAGTATTTCAGACAAATTTTAAAACATTTAATGAAGTTTTAAATTATTCGATATATTTATATGAATATAATAAAACCATTAAATTTAGTTTTTTTAACTTTTTACTATGAGATGATATCAGATTTATAAAACTGCAAAAATAGTATGAACAATTTACATACATTACTCATCTAGATTCTATGAATGTTTCCTATTTACTCACATTTGCCTTTTCATGATCTATTATTACATATGACTATACATTAATCTATCATTTATTTACATATATACACACATATTTGCATATGCATGTATATTTATTTATATAACAGTTTACACACCTATAAATATTTTTGGAAACTTTTAAGAGTAAGTTACCGATTATAATGTATAATGTCCCTTGACTTGAGCTTTTTAAGTTATATTTACCTAAAACAAAGAAATTTTCTCATATAACCACAGTGTAATCATCAGACCTTTAGTCTGGAATAATCTTTGTTCTTTCATTACCCGAGTATTTTTGAGAGTACAAGTCATTTACTTTGTGGAATACAAAATAAGAATGCATTAATAGATTAAAAATGAAAATCATCAAATTGGAAGCTGAAATGAAACTGTTTGAAAATCTACCACATATTTGGAAAACAATGAGAAGGTCAAGAATGTCAACAATGAGAATTCTAGCAAAGAAGAAAATTCTCGTACTTACAGTTAATTATATTATTAATTATTATTACTATTAATAGTAATAATTAATTATACTATTAATTATTAATATAATAAACTATGAGTATGTTAAATATTTTTGGATAATCCTGTTTCTACCAAAGCCTAGCTTCTAAAACATGGGACAGATTATACTCAGAAATTAACAATTTTATAAGCTTGAATTTATTTATCTCATTAAATAAATGACCACAGTAAATATTCCTGGGTTAAAGAGTAAGCAAATGTTTCTAACCAAACATTGCTTAAATTTAAACACAACATCTTTTGGTTGACAACGTTCTGTTGTTACTGCATGAGAAAGTTTGATCACTGGAATAGTACATTTATAAACTATTTCAAGGAAAAACAACCAATAGATTGAGGGTATTTACATGATTTCTTTCATACCACATAATATAAGGTTACATTTTGGGGATTATGTAGACTTTTATATATTTTTCTTAGTTGTCATACTTTCTTGAAATAATATTTAAGACTCTTTGGGATAAGAATAAATATAAATGTCAGACTAAAAATGCCTAATTTTCCTTTTTTCTACCTCGAAAAACGTGCACTATTCCTAGTGACCATTCTGTGTTCACTAGGAATAGTTCGTGTTTTTTAGAAGCTCCTAGATCTTCCATTTCATCTCATCATTGTATTAGTCCATTCTCACACTGCTATAGAGAACTGCCCAAGACTGTGTAATTTATAAAGAAAAGACGTTTAATTGGCTTGCACTTCCATATAGCTGGAGAGGCCTCTGGAAACTTACAATCATGGCAGAAGGGGAAACAGGTGTGGCTTTAATGGTGACAGGCAAAAGAGAGAAGAAAGCCTGCATAGGAGGAACTGTCAAACATAAACAAAACCATCAGATCTCCTGAGACCTCACTCAATGTCATGAGAGCAGCATGGGGGAAACTGCCCCCATAATCCAACCAGCTCCCACCAGGTCCTACACTTGACATGTGGGGATTATAAGGATTACAATTAGAGCTAAGATTTGGGTAGGTACACAGAGCCAAACCATATCAATCATGAAAACTTATTTTTAGGGTATAACAATAATATCACGGGCTAAAGCTTTATCCTGTACATATTTATTTTAAGAAGAAAAATACAAAATTGCAAATTTTTAAATTAACTATCTTTAAAACATATTTATCTTTATACAGCACAATAATAACTATGAGATAATGTGTCTTTGACATGACACATACCTGTTGTGTAAAATGATAGAAATGTTAGAAAACACTGTACAAGGCAATTTACATTAGTTGTTCGTGTGATATTATTTTAAGCCACAGGAACAATTACATTTAAAACCATTGGTATGTTTTTTTCAGGCTGGGAAAATGCATTAAAAAGCTCTGCTTAGTCATGTCTAAAAAAATACATGTCTAGCAAAGCTGGCAATTCTTATTTAAGAGCATCATTAGCATAAGTTGAGATTTAAAAGAAATTTATCACTATTTACTCATCTGTTAATAAATTAGCTAGTGACAAGAAAAGTAAAGAAATACACATTTTTTTCATGGCATACAATTCAGGCTATCCGGAACCTTAAGGAATTAAACAAAATGATCTGCTTACCTAACAGAGTAACTGAAAGGAGACTTACAAAAAAGCTCCAAAGAATCTTACAATTAACATAATTTAATCTAATGGAAACATTTGTTTGTCAATTGTTAATTAGTTCTAAATGTGTGTGTTTGTGCACGTGTGTGTATGTGTGTAATTTTATAGAAGGTAGTTAGCAAAATGTAATGAAAATTGTCATGTCTTTTTGAATTTATCACTATTAAGACACTAAGAGAAAAATATTTCAGTTTTTGTGACTCTGCTTCCTTAACTGTAAAATGGGGATTATAGTAAATGATCTTTATAATCTTCTTTTTCGTGTCATTTTCTGAAATTTCTAAAATTATATCCATGTGATTATTCTAAATAAAATTAATTCCTTGCAAGTATTGGTGATGTTTTTTTCTTTTGTGCTAAAACTTTAAAAAATTAATTCATTTATTGATCTATTAATTTATCAAATACAATTGTGGTACATATTTCTATCCTAAACACTATATTCTTCCATGTGGATACAGATGAAAGACAATCTTTCTTCAAGGGGCTAATAAAAGAAGGAGAGAATTGTATGTGGAAAATATGTTTAAGTATTGAAGTCTAAATAAGCATGCAGTTGGATAGAACAGGCCAGAAAAGCACATAAACTAGGATAGAGTTAAGGAAGGCCTCCTAGAGGAATTCTTAAAATAAAAGATTGGAAACAGCTAGACAAGATGGTTTTCATTTAATTTTAATATACTATTTTTATTAAATACAATGAAATCTAGAAATCTACATTAATCTAAACTGAATTAGACTTTGAGTAGCATTGTCTTAGATTAAAAAATAAAGTGCCTGCCCCCAAAATCAAAACAAACTGCATTTTTCTTATCTTCTTTTAAATAAAAAAGTCATTAATCTCAAATTAATTTAAAAAGTCAATATTGATATTTTATTCCATGTAACATCCCACTTATCTTCTATAAAAAGATATTTACTATGTGGCCTCTCTTTACTAAAATGTTCATTCAGTAAGCTTCAAATACAAATATATAAGTCATATTGTTTATCTTTATTTTTATGCCATTTTTTACTTTAAGTATCTTGTACTGCTCATATACATTGATTAAAGACACTACTTTCTGATCTGCTAATGATTGATACACAAAATGCTAAGAGTGTTTCAAACATTTAAAAGGATTGAGTTAAGAAAATTGAACTACACTTGAGATCCAAGTTCTTTCTCAGACATTAGGGTGATGAGATGGCTCTCATTTCCCCACATTCTGCCCGGATGATATATGACCATACAAAGTGGTAGAAACTGGCACTTACCGATGTCTTTAAATCTTTGCAATTTGTCAACTTTAGGGCTGGATGTACTTGAATATATATATATATATCTCTGTGTGTGCGTGTGTGTGTGTATATCTTATAATTTCTGGGAAATTGCACTGATGCTATTTCAACTTTACTGAGTAATTTATCTCTAGGTTAATATAATATAATATCATTATATTACATTAATTAATTATATGTTAATATAATGACATGGTTTCTTTGGTCAATAAATACCTAAAGGCCAGAAAGTGTAACCAATCTTTCCTTATAATAGATCCCCAAATTCTTGATTGAATAATATTTCCCAAACCATTTTTTTGCTTCTTTCTTGTTCATTCACTGATTCACTTAATGAACACTTATTAAGAAGTTTGTATATACCGCGTTCTTCAGTCAGTTTACTAAAATGTTAGAAATTATGCTCTGTGGCTGTTTTGAACAAGAATATTTACCTCCATAAGCTTTGTTTAATGCCATATGGATGGTCCTGTCTCCACAATTTGATCATGAGATCCTCCAAAAAATGTAAACTCAGTAACATTATAGTGAACATGATTACTAACCTTTATAATATGATTAAGGAACATATCAATACCTGCTTTACATTTTGAAATAGTGTCATCTCCCCCAGTGTGATGACACTTATAATTTTCTTTGTTCATTATCAATTGGTTCTTCAGACTCCTGTTCTACTCAGTCAGAATTGGACAAAGGTCTTGAGGGTTTGAAGATTCTTCTGCATCTTATTTTGTCATCGCAGTTCTATGTAACCATAAGAAGCTCAGCTGCTTTCTCGTATACAGATTTTCATCCACTCATCCTAGATTGGCTTTGCTTGGCAGAGTCCCCAGGCATTGCTAAAGATCTTCAATTCACTCAAAGGAGTTCCTGGCATTTTGGGATTTTATACCCTCTAGTTCTTGTTTCTTCTGCATGTTTCACATGCCTTAAAAATACAGGCTTTCAGGACTGTGCAAATATAATAAATTATGTTCAAAGTATAGCCTTATGTGTGTCTGGTTTTGTTTAACCTCGTGCGTTGTTTGTTAGATGTATTAACATGATTTTCAAATTAATTTTCTCACATTCCTTACTTGCATTTTGGTCTTTTCGCCTTGAAAACCTTTTCATTTTTTCTTGAAATTTTTTCTTTGAAAATGTCTTTTAGCAATGAGGCACTGGTAGAAAATTCAAGTTTTTCATCTGAGAATATCATTAACTTAGTATTATGCCAGAAAGATAGATTTGCAGAATATAAAATTTAAGTTGATAGTACTATTCTCTTGGGGATTGTGAGATTTTTTTTTTTGATTCCTCTGTATTGTGGTACCCATTCTTGCCTTTGTGAAATGAAAATAGAATCTTGGGACCCCAAACTCACTATGCCAAAGGGAATGTTAAGCTTGGGAACTGAGTCACGCAAAATCTGCTTTTCTTTTGTTCCCAAACAGATAGCTGTAATTTCACATGCTTACTTTGTCTTATGGAAAATGTAGATCAGCGGAGCTCCAGAGGAATACATAATCGACTTTTCCCCTCACTTCTTTTGCACTTTTAAAATGTGCATTCAGTAAGCACTAATCAAAATCTCACAAGAACCTTCCTTTCTTTTTATTTTTCTATCACCCTCCTGGGCGTTTTTTTCTCCTTTAAATATTGGAAGTCCTCAAAACCCTCTTTGGAGAAAGCACAGGTCACAGATTCTACTGCAACTTGTGTTTTGTTTTGTTTTCCCTAGGTGCATTCTCAACCGTGGCAAAATAAACCTCTCAATTGCTTGAGATCTGTCTCAGACACTTTGGTTTACACATTTGAGAAATCAGCGGTTTATATGACTGTGAGTCCTTTGATTATAAACACTATTTTCCTTCTGAATGTATGTCTGTTATTCAGTCTAACAAACTGGATGTGCATAAGTATGGACTTCATTTTAATTATCCTACTCTATATACATTGTGTTTAATAGTTGATGGAATCTGATCTTAATCAATGTAGGGAAATGTACAGCTTATGATTCTTTATGTATAACCTCTCTTCTATATATACGATTCTTGTCTTCTGGTACTATAATTAGAAATATATTTGAATCAACCTTTCTATCTTACATAACTTAAATGTTTTCATATTATCTAACCATTTGTTTATCTTTGCTACAGTGTATAACTGCTTTAGTTCTATTCATTAATTCTCTTTCTGGCTGTGTCTAATCTGTTGGTTAATCTATCCATTAATTTTTTTCTATGGCACTTATTTTATTTTCCATATAAATTTTAAAAGAGTCACTTTTGATGGATTTTATATCTTTTTATTTTGGTTTGTTTTGTTTTAGTGTGAGTATTTAACACAAGAGCCATTCTTTTAACAAATGTTTGAGTGCGTAACACAGTATTGTTAACTCTAGAATGAAGTTGCATAGTAGCAGAGCTCTAAAATTATCTTGATTAACTGGAACTTTATATCTGTTTAGTATAAACAAGTATAAACTCCACTTCTCCTTCCCTCCAGTTCCTGGCAGTCAGCATAAAATGTTTATTTTATTTGCAATTATTTTGGTATTTCAAGATCCATCAAGGTTTTTTTGAGGAAATACAGATATTTATGATAGCCTTAGTAGTATTCATTTTTTAATTTGTAATTTATTTCATTTCTTTAAGTATGTATTTTTTCTATTATCAGTATATTTTCCAATTTTATGAATACTTTCATGAATATACATTTTATTAGGTATTTGGCTAACTCTCACATGGTCAGTAAGTAAATTTGGGGGAATTTATATATGATTGTGCCTAATGTACGAGAATATCTTGAGTCTAATCTGGAGATTCTTTCCTCCAGGGAAGGTTTCTTTTTTCTACTGTTTGACAAGAGAGGAGGGAAGGGAGAGAGCTTGCTATTAATCTGGGACCCTTTCAATCTCCTTTGGATGTTTTATCCTTTGAAGTCTTAGATTCAGCTCCCCAACAATGCCAAAGCAACAGCAACATCTTCCTGTTGCATACTTACACTGGCATTCATCTACTGAGCTTTATCCACTTTCCTCGTTGTTTGTTGTTTACACTCCAGCTCAGATCATTTTTCTTTTCACCTATCTGTTTGTTTGGTTATTGAGATTTTAAAAATATTTTGCAAGGTGTTGATTGTATTGTATCAGGAATAGAGTTGAATTGCATTGGAAGGGTCCCTGAGATTACTAGTTTTCTACAAAGTGTAAAGTGAAAAATTTCAGGAATTTCTGCCTATGCCCAGTCTGTTATTGTATTAGTCTTTCTTTCCATTCTGTGCCTACATTTTTCTTTGAAATGTTTAGTTTTCTTTATTTGCCTTTTTTCCACTTAAATCATAAGTAGGGAAAGCATGGCCCATGAACCATATTCAGCATATTTATATATATGAATACAGCCACAATCATACTTATCCATATTGTCTATGGTTGGTTTTGCATTACAATAGTAGACTTGAGTAGCTCCATTGGAAACCATAAGGCCACATAGTTTGAAATATTCACTCTCTTGGCTGTATTAGTTTACTAGGGCTTTTATAACAAAGTACCACAGACCAGGTGACTTAAACAACAGAAACTTATGTCTTACAGTTCTGAATTTGAGAAATCCAAGACTCCTGGGGTCCACAGGGTTGGTTTCTTCTGAGGCTTCAGAAGAAAGCTTGTAGATGGTGATCTCCCTGCTGCTTCACTTGTTTTTTTCCTATACCTCTGCATGTTTTAATTACCTTTTTTCATAAAGACACCAGTCATAGTAGATTATGGTCCACCCTAATGAACTTACTTTTAACTTGATTATCACTTTAAGATTCTAGCCCCAATTCCCATCGCATTCTGAGGTAGTGGGAATTAGGGCTTCAACATATAAATTACGTGGGTGCATAATTCAGTGCCTAACACGGCCTCTTTGCAGAAAAAGTTTGCTGACCAGTGCTGCAAACAATGACAGAATCAACCAAGATGTCTTTTGTAAGAGAATTTCCTATAATGTATAAAGTAAGAGCTTTAGAAATACAGAAAATGAACATAGTCTGCCAAATTGAGACGTAGAAGAAAATACTCATTTGGGGGTTTCAGTTCTTTTTAACATTTTTGAGCTGTAATCCTTATGTCAAACATTTTTCTAGAAATGGAGATTCCCAAGTAAAACAATGAGCAGGAAAAATGTATCCATAATTGATACAAGTGATATCAAAGGAAACATTAAAAGCACATCACATATTTCAAATTTTAAATTTTAATATTTTATAAATGTATCAACTGTAGGTGATTATCATGTTATTTCAAATTTTATTTCACAACTAGGAAAATATTTTTAGTCATAATGTGTGAGACATTTAAGATATTTAGTAAATATAATAATGTATATAAATATATATTTATATACATATTTATATAAATATATAAATATAGTAATGTATATAAATATAATAATGTATTATAACATTCATTAATTAATTGAATAACTTGTATTTTGACCAAAATGTAAGAATCTTTACTCAATATATAAATAATTTAAATTTAGTTTATTTAATTCATTTAATTTAATATCAAGATTTCCAGAAAGTATAACATTTAGACATAACTTTCCAATTAGAAGTTTTGGCAATTTTATTTAATAAAGTGAAAAATAGAACTATTAATTAATGTATAAATACAAAATTATTTATTTTCTTTAAAAAACTACAATGGGAACTATTTATAAAAAGTCAATAGGATAGTTCTAAGAAAAATATTAAAAAACCTAAGCCACAATTTATATAAATAGTTGAACATAATTTGACATTTATATATTAGTATCTGATGAAGTAATGATTTATTCATAGGGAACGAGAAAACCTCAGAAGTTTCATTCTGATAAAGATAATGTTCAGAAGGATGATAGCAATGAATTTTGCATCTTTTTCTCCTGACACATATTCTCCTCCAGAATGCTGTTAACATTGAGTCTTTCTTTACCATTGAAACATAGCATGTAGAATATGAGAGGATTTTGTTATCAAGTAAACCAATGGGCTGTAGGGTTATAATGTAAATATGATCTTCTTGGATTAAAAAAAATTATGGGAAGTTTTTTTTTTCAATTTCTTAATGAAAAGAAGATACACCACAATATAGTTAATATAAATTTTCCAAAGTATTAGGTTGTGATTGAGAATTATTATTATTATTATTTTAGTTTGCTTTAGATATGTAACACCATGCCAATTATCTTTTCACATAAGTACAATATAAAAAGGCATGGATATCTCCAGGAATTTATTATCCTTTCATTCCTTTTTATCTTAATTTTCTTCAATCATAGCTTATTTGTGATATAAATGTTGATAATGAAACGAACCAGTTATATTCTTGGAATAAGAATCATGCATAGTATACTGCATTACATAATTTTAAAATGAGCTCTTACTGAATATTATAATAGTACAATGTGTGTGTTAATTGACTAACCTCAGTCCTCAATATTAAAGATTAAACTATTTAAATAATTGGTAACAAGTAATATTTGTATATTCTTATCAATATTCTATCAGTTGAATTTTCTTTCACCCTTTACAAAAAATTTCTGCTACATCTGCTTTATTCTCTGGAAGCAAATTATTTTTATATAATACAGAATAACATGGAAAGAATGCTTAGAGATTTCTAGGTCTCCTGTACTGCAAAAACTTTTTGAGTGTTGTGTGGGACTTCAAGAAAGGTTGAAAAAAGACCACAAATTCTTTCCTCAAAAAGTGATAGAATAAATTGTCAAAGCAATCACTCCAGAACTCTGGACACGAATTAGATGTCTTATACTTTATACAGAGAAGTCTTTATTAGAAAAGTCTGTGAGACATAGGAGCCTATGGCATTTTGGTTGGGAGATGCCCCTATTTCAATTCCCTTCTTAGTTCGATTGCAGTAATTCTTACCGGGCAGGGCAGACTGATTTGATGTGGAGTCAAATAACAGAAACAGCAAACCCAGAGGTACCACTTGTGTACAAATGGAGTGTCCAGAAAGACTGCTGAATATTTGAGAAAGTCAATATGGAACTAGCCTGAGATGGTAATATGTGTTGGGGCAAGCAAATAATGGAAGGAAATATAGAAATTTAAAAGAAACGCTTGGCTAGAATAGTCATAGAGGACCTTTATGAGATTTCATATATCTCTGGTGTTCTGGAAGGCAGCCTGCTTGTGCAAATTCTGAGCAGGCTCAGGAGAAAGCACAGGGGATCACAGCTATCTACTAACCCCTCCCCCAGAAACATGAGGCCTCAATTAAGCAGAAAGTAAAAGTTGCAGCATGCTTGTTGATACAGTTTGGCTCTGTGTTCCCACCCAAATCTCACCTTGAATTATAATAATCCCATGTCAAGGACAGGACCAGGTGGATATAATTGAATCATAGGGGCAGTTTCCCCCATGTTATTCTTGTAATAGTGAGTGAGTTCTCATGAGATCTGATGGTTTTATAAGGTGCTTCCCCCTTTGCTGGGCGCTCATTCTCTGTCCTGCCACCCTGTGAAGAGGTGTCTTCTGCTCTGATTGTAAGTTTCCTGAGGCTTCCTCAGCCATGTGGAACTGTGAGTCAATGAAACCTCTTTTTTTATAAATTGTCCAGTCTCTGGTATTCCTTCATAGCAGCGTGAGAATGGACCAATACACTTGCTATCTTCCTGAACTTTGAAATGTGGCCTCTGGACCATACAAAGATCAAATTGCAAAGAATTCATTATTATTGGCTTGAGATGTTTAAGCAAATCTCTGCAATAATTTTCCCTGGGGATCACATTTGACTTAAAAGTTGAGGACACTTGAGACTTTATTATAAAAGCATAGCTAAGTTTTTCAATGTTTTAATGTAAATTCCAAAATCATTTAGAGAGAAATAGACACAGAATGTTAATTTTTACCAACATGAATCAAGAGAATGGTCATAGGTGTGTATCTATATGTCTATATCGATATCATCTATCAATATTATTTTCTGAAATTGTTAAAATCATCTATCAGATACAAAAGGAAAATTCTGGACCAAAATTGTTGGTCCAGTGATGAGACCCTGCTTGATGACAGGGTCTCATCAATCCATATCCACTAGTGAAGTTCAACTTATATTATACTAATGCAATAGGAAATATAAATAGGACTAAAAATCAAACATGTAGTTGTTGGGGAAACTTAAGAAAATTCTATAAAAATAGCAATATGCTATTTTATTTACTTATTACTTTATTGCATCTTCTGCACTCTAAAATATAATGAATAAAATATAATCTTATAGTGTTTATTATATTATGATTTGCCATATATTCTTTTGTCGGCCTTTCATTTATTGAAGGCAAATAGCTATTTTATTTCCTTCAAAAAACAGTAGTAATTCTGTCAAGTTTACATGGGATCAGAAACCATGGAATATAGGAACAAATTGAAGGATTAATCAGAGTGATTATTTAAAATGTATCCTATAAATTATCTCTCTCAAGTTCAAAGTTCCACAGATCTCCAGGGCATAAATTCAACTTTCTTATTACTGATCATATTTTTCGTAAAACTTCAGAAAACATGTTAAGAAAATATGTCTGCTTATGTGAGATGTCTCCTAGCATTAGAAATCATTAATAACAAAGAGCTTATGCATAACTCTTCATTTATATTCTTTTAGAATTAGTCTTCTCTCTCATCCTTCTTCACATAAAAATTTTGTTTATTCAATGCCTTTAAAGCATTAAAGATCATGCCTGGTTTGCATTTTAGTACATTTAATTAGAAATAAAAATACTTGCATTCAATTTAGTGTCTTCCATCTCTGTTCCTATAACTGCAAATGAATCTTTAGCATTTGAGAAGATTAAATTCTTATCTGTAACACAGGCAAAATCTTACCTGCTAATCACTCTTATGAATGTAAGGTATTAATTTCCTGAGACAATGAGTGAATGATACTTTCATTTTATAAATTTTAGGGAGTTTTTAAAATAGAAGATGTTTTAATTTTATAGAAATTAAGGCTACATTGTTTCTATTAAAATAAGTATTATACCTTACAATGTTTGAACGCTCTTCCTCTGAGAAGACTCTGTGAAAATGTTTTCTGTAATTTCTCTAACTTCATTCACTCAATTAAATATGTACTGAAATCACTCACATTTGCCCATAGGTACCAAAGATGGAACAAGGTAGTTTCTAAGGAGCACACAACTAAGTGGACAATTTGGAAAGCTTAACTCTGCAGACCACACTCTTTAGATCCCTAAATATTTACCACCTGACACATAATGTTAGAGATAAAGTATCAAGGCAGGAATAAACAATATGTAATTATTCTTATCAGGAGATCAATTTTAAGCCCATGTTTAGGTTTCACAAAGAAGCTAAATTTGATTGTGTGTGTTTTACCTATGACATAAATATTTTTCTATTAATCTGTATGCAAAAACTTCCACATGAATGTTCACAGCAGCTTTACTGGCAAAACAAAAAAAATTGGAAATAAAAATCTAAGTGTCAAAAAATTGATGAATGGTTAAAGTGTGGCACATCCATACCATGGAATTCTATTCAGCCATTAAAAGGTGCAAAATATTAATACACATGCAATTAGGTCTCAAGAGATAGGTCTCAAGAGAATTATGCTGCATTAAAAAAGCAAGTTTCAGACAGCTACATACTGTTTGATTCAGTTTATATAACATTTATTTATTTTTAATGTTTATTTTTAATCGACACATTGGAATTTTACATATTTATGGGGTGCAATTTGATGTTTTGATACATATATATCTTGTATGATGATAAAATCAGGATAATATTCTTGAAAAGACAATATTATAGAGGTAGAAACCAGATTAGTGGTTGCCAGGCTTTAGAAACAGGGTAAGGCAAGATTGTGACTTGCCACTGAGTGGTAGTTGTAGAAAACTTTGTGATGAAACTTTTCTGTATGTGAACTATAACAGCGTTCAAATGAATCTGTCGATGTGCTGAAAATGCACAGAACTTAATAGACACACACAAACGAATGAATGCAAAACAAGCGAAATGTGAATAATATCAGTGGATTACATCATTAAACTTCTTGGTGGTTACACATCTAGAATGTATTGCTTATACTTCATACAATCTCTCTAGTAGTTTAGATAGAAAAAACAATTTGCCAGCGACTGATGATTTATATTTTAGAATTGTTAGCTAAATTCTTGGGCCCCAGAAGTATTGTGAGACATGCCAGAGGTAATGGTCTAGGCAAATTGAAAAGTATGGTACTGATTAGGCAAATAAAGAAAGATATCACTGCTCTGAATGAGTTACCAAACCATTTGATAATGTTCGCAGGCATTATCCACTGACAGACTTTTATCAATGGGTAATTAGAGGAATATAAATAAAGGAACAAACAGTGCTCATAATTGGACCAATGCAATAACAACTTCCTTTCAGACAAAACTCAAACATGATCATAACTTATGAAATTGGAAATATAGGTATATATATATTTAATAATAAAGATATCTTTATGAAAATGCTACAAAGACTTTAAAAACTCGATAGAATTATGGAGCTTCAGGAATTAAAATAAAAACTCTTCTTGTCTACTAACACTTTCAGGTATGCCCTTAGGTTCTATTTTGTTCTTCACGGCTGTTCTGTATAACCTGGCTGTATCATTACATCTACAGTCCAAGGCAGTAATAGACATAAGTTCCTCCCTCAGTCCTTCAGTCAATTAGCTGAAAAATAGAAGACATATGGACCAAAGTATAGGAAGATGTACCATATGGAATTAATTAATCATTCACGTTTCTAAAAAATAAAAAAGCAAATCTCTTTATTTAAATATTTACTTGATACGTTAAACTGAGTATTGCTAGTAAGCAATATTCCTGGAATATCTTTCAGATACCATCTAACATCAGCTAACCTGATTATCAGAAATATACTTTCTTAAACACGTTGTTGGTCTGTACACTTTTGTCATTGCAGTTAAGTATATTTGGGACCATAACTTATTATAATTATAACCTACTATTTTTGCTGCTTCCAATGTGGACAAAATAAGGATTGGAATGAGTACTGTATCTTTTTAAAAATTCAAATGGCCAGATATTACAACACATAGGACATAAAGATCTTAAATGTGCATATGCCTATTATAATCCTCAATATACTTGAGACAAATATCGATGAAATTAAAGTAACAAACAATTCGACCATAATACTAGAATATTTTAATACTCTCAGTAATTAAGAAAGTTACATAAAATAGTAAGAAATTAGATGATCCAAAGAACATACTGAACTATTTTTAAATTAATGTTCAGTTCTAGAACACTGTCTGATAAGAGCAGAAACACATTCTTCACTATATATGTACATCTTTCACCAAGATAGGCCATGTACTGTGCCATAAAATGTCTTAATATATATCAAATAATTAAAATACTTTATTCTTTGTTCATAACATAATGATATAAAAAATAAAAAATAAATATCCACACAATTTAAAATTACTCAGAAATGATATACACTTCTGAATAATTTATAGAAAAAGAAGATATTGTTAAAGAAATCAGAAAATATTTGAACGGAAAAGTAATAAAAATGCAACATATCTAAACTTGCTGGATGCATTATAAAGTAGTACTTACAGATAATTTGTAGTTTTAGATACAATAGTTTTAAAAAGCTCTAAAACCAATGAACAGTGGTTCACTTCAAGAAGGTAGAAAAAGAAAGAACAAAGTAAATCCAAATTAAGCAAAAGGAAGGGTAGAATTAAAAAAAAATAGAAGACCAGAAGAAAATGAAATGAAACACATCAAAAAAGAAAGAATATTAATAAAGCTAAAAACAAGATATTTGAAATACTTAAAAAGAGAGGCAAAAACAAATTTAAAAAGAATAAAAATAAGGAAGAATAAGATGAGAGAGAACAATGCCAATAATAAATAAGGGTAATAACTAGAGATCCTGTAATATTGAAAAAAATACCATGATATATAACTTTTAGTCAACGATTTTATAAAGATAGATGGAATTGATAAAATTTTCAAAAGATACAAATTGATAAAGTACACTCAATTAGAATAGCCCTATATTTATTAAGACATCTAAATTAATAGACAAATGTCTCCTCACAAAGAAAATTCCAGTCTCAATGTGCTTTCTGGTGAATTTCTGAGAATTATGAAGAAATAACACCTATTATTTTCAAACTATTTGAATCAATAGAAAAAAATTAGATAAAGAGAAGGGAAGACATCACACCTAATTTAATAAGGCCAGCAATATCCTAACAGCAAAGCCAGAAAACAAGAATATTACAGATAAATATGCCCTGTCAACACAGGAGTAAAAAGAAAAAGTAGTGACAAAATTCTACATAATAAAATCAAGGACTATATAAAATGCATTATAACCAAGCATATTTCAGTATTATTAGTTAAATTGTACTACCAACAGCAGATAAATTGAAATTCTAATCCCCAGTACTTCATTCAGAATGTGACCTTATTTGGAAACAATCTTTACATAGGTAATCAAGTTAACACAAAGTTGTTAGGATCAGCCTTGATCCGATATGTCTTGTGTCCTTATGGGAGGAGGCAATTTGGACACAGAAACGCACGCATAGGGAAAATGTCATGTGAAAATGAAGGCAAATATCAGGATAATACGTCCTACCTAGTCAGGAAATTCCAAAGACAGCTGACTAATCACCAGAAGCTAGGAAAGGCATGGGACAGATTCTTCCTCAAAGCCCTAGAATGAGCTAACCCTGTTGACACCTGGGTCTGAGACTTCTGGCCTCCAGGACGGAAAACAGTATGTTTTCTGTTGTTTAAGCCATCCAGTCTGTGGTATGTTATGACAGCAGCCCTTGCAAATGAATACATCCAAGATTGCAAGGTTGGTGTAACATTAAAAAATTTGTCCAGGTAATTTATCATGTTAACACAAAAATAAAGAAAAATATATATCATTATTTCAAAACTCAGAAAAAGCACTTGACAAAATTAAACATTCATTTATAATACACATTCTCAGGAATCTAGGAAGGAAAATAATTTCCTAAATACACTTATTGTATTAGCAATGATTCCCAAATGGAGCATAACATATATTATTGTGAAAATATAGGAAAGCAAAGAAAAAAACGTAGCACACAAACTATTGAAGACAATTTCACATTGTTAATAAGAATTTCAAATGTATTAACTCTTTTCTGATAATCTACTTCTAGGATATTGTACCAATATATGTATACAAAGTAATGTGCATACAAAGTGGGTTTTTTTCTTTTCTTTTTTGTTTTTTGGTATAAAAGAGACTAGAAAAACTTCAAATGTCTGTATATCATGACGTGATAAATGAAGCATGATATGTCAACATAATAAATATCACAAAATTAAGTCATGACTTTTATGCGATCATAACATTAAAATGAAAAACTTTCTGTGTTCTATTTAAACTCTGCACTATTATTTGACATGAAACAATCTGTAGGCTTGTGAATGCAAGAACCAAGTTGCAGAACTGTGAATATATTATAAAAATATTTGTGTAACAAAATGGAAATACCATAAGTAGATACTCAATTTTTCTTGGGCTGTAATGCCTTTTTCAAAAGAAACACTGGAGTAATTACAAGGTGTCTTCTGTATGGAGGGGGCAGGACAATGTTGGGTTGTTCAGAATAAACAGCCCTGAGCAAGTGGTATTCAAGCTAGGACCTAAAGACTTTATAGAAGCTAGCCAGTGGATGAAAGCAAAAATAATTTTTCTAAGATAAGGCTACAGAATTTGCATGAGGGTGTGGAACAAAAAACTGGATACTAAAGGAAGCCCAGTATCGGTCATGCACGGTGGCTCATGCCTGTCATCCCAGCACTTTGGGAGGCTGAGGAGGGCTGATCACCTGAGGTCAGGAGTTTGAGACCAGCCTGGACAACATGGCTAAACCCTGTATCTACTAAAAATACAAAAATTAGCTGGGCAAGTTGGCAGGTGCCTGTAATTCCAGCTACTCGGGAGGCTGAGGCAGAAGTATCACTTGAACCCGGGAAGTGGAGGTTGCAGTGAGCTGAGATAGCACCACTGCATTCCAGCCTGGGTAAAAGAGCAAGACTCTCTGTCTTAAATACATAAATAAATAAATAAATAAATAAATAAAATAACAACAACAACAACAACAAAAAAGCCCAATATGGCAGATACTTAGAGATCTAGAGGAATAATTGGGCAAGATGTGGCTGGGAATGATGTCTCCCTTAAGTTTTGAAACATTATAATCAGCTTTGGTATATACATAATTGCCTTGCACAGTAATATAATTTATTTCCCATGATATATATTGTAAATGTCTTGATGACTTTTATTGTATATCTTTACATTATAAAACATGCCATTTTTATATACATATACATAAAAAAGATCATTACAATTAAGCAAATTAACCTATCTGTCACCTTTCATTGTTACTTTTTAATCTTTATGATTTTAATCCAGCTTTTAAAAATTTAAAAAATAGCAAGTGAGAAGGCATTGAAACTTTCTGAAACCAGGTAGGAACCTTTGGTCTCCATGGATACAACTAAAATAGTTTATCAATTTTATGAGAAAAGAAACATAAATCTTTGTTTTTAAAGAATGCTCAAACTGTCAGAGACCTGTGAGTTCATCTGGATCGGTGAAATCATTTATAAGTAAAGATATTAAGACAAAGGGAGGTAGTGATTTGCTCAAAGTTTCAGCTTCAGAACAGAAACTACAGAATGGAAACAAAAGCATAATATTTCTAATAATAATCTGCTATTTGCCTGGGAACCTTTCTAATTTCAAGAAAATGGTTGGAAATTTTATAAAATATATGGTCAAAAAAGATATCATCACCTTGGAAGGTACAAACAGTATTTTTCCAAAAAATAAAAAAGAAAGGTTGAGGTGATGAATACTCCATTTACCCTGATGTAATTATTACACATTGTATACCTACATCAAGTATTGTAGGTACCCACCCCATAAACATATACATGTACTATGTACCCAAAACAGTAACAATTTTAAAAATATTTAAAAATCAGCTATTATAAATAAAATGGAAATCAAACGTCTTTGTTTTTAGATGCAGCTTTATTCTCTAGCAAAGCCAAATTACATCACCAAAGAATATGTGACCGGACAACCATATTTTTTCCTCAGCCATTGACGATTGGGAGTCATCATTTTTCTTCCATTAATAGGTTTTATAAGAATCAAAATGGAAAACAGAGATATATTTTTCATTAGTATGAAGTGTAAAATATACACAAATTTATAACAAATCAATAGAAGTCATCAGACTGTTCGAAAATACTGGATTCTTAATAGATAAAATAAGCTTTTTGATATTTAAAATTTAACTGGATGAAATATAAACTAATTCATTTATCTTAAGGGCTACTAGAGAAAAAAACAACAAGACAAAAACTGAGTATATTCAGAATTGTTTGGTAAAGCTTTTGTTTTAAAGAGTATTTTAAAGTTCTAAAATGCTTAAAAATAAATTTTAAATTTCTTAAAAATATCTATAGTTTGGAAGTTTTACTGGAATGTAATAGACATTTATACTTCTGTATCTATGCAATGTTTGAACATAATAATGCAGATCTCACTGATTTTTTGAGATGCTAAGAAAGTTGTATAATTAATTATAATGTGTGACAGTTGCGTTACTTTTAAGAGAAACCATCTAAATATATTCTGTGTTCCAAAGAACACAAAATTATCTGAATTATGAAAGTTTTATCTTTAAAATCTTTTCAATCTAATCTTTTCCATTTTTCCCATATTTTATAAGTAAATGGGCATAAAAACACATTCATGATTCCTCTCCATTAAAGTTTTACACAAATAAGATGTCTTTATGAAACTTGAAATTATAGTCTTTATATCAATTAGAAAATCCTTTGTTACATACGTTCATCATGAAATGAAACCATTATATTTTAATATCACAAATGAAAGGTAATGCCTTCCATAAAATGTAGCTGTGACGTATACCAAAAAATACTTTACACATATGTAGCTAAATATACACAATAAATTATAACTAATTCAGATTAACATCAAAGGAAGCATGCAAATATATTGTAAAATCTAAATTACATGCTATTTTTTTCCTAAAATGAAATCTTAAGATTGTAACCACTGGAACAATTCTGAAACATTTATTTAATTACCATATCAAAGCTCAGTGCTACACCACAGAAAATTTATTTACTGTAGGGTTGTTGTAGATTTGTGTGTGTGTATATGTGTGTGTTTGTAGGTGTAACTGAGTTTGTTCTGTCTTAGAGTTTTTTTTGTTGTTGTTGTTGTTGACAGAGTCTCTCTCTGTCACCCAGGCTGGAGTGCAGTGATGCCATCTCGGCTTACTGCTACCTCCACTGCCTGGGTTCAAGTGATTCTCCCACTGAGGCTCCTGAGTAGCTGGGATTACAGGCACGTACCACCATGCCTGGCTAATGTTTTTGTATTTTTAGTAGAGACAGGGTTTCGCCATGTTGACCAGGCTGGTCTCGAATTCCTGATCCTCCCATCTCTTCCTCCCAAAGTGCTGAGATTACAGGTGTGAGCCACCGTGCCGGACCCCAAAATAAACTTGTATCATCCTGCATATGCACTTGGTTTACCTCTCCTTTAGCTGGAATAATGCAAATAGTCCTTCAGTTAACTACTTGACTGAATGAAGACAAATTTAGATTTGTACTGTAAAAGATAAAACAGCCAGATCTTAGAGTGGTAAAAACAGATTTTATTCAAATATTACTGACAGTAGAATAAAGAGCTGAGATCCACTTCAATTTGTACAAAGGAAAATTGGGTATTTTAAAAGGGGAATGAGGAAGGAGGTACTGAGGGGCTTAGTAGAGTGAAAGAAGTGAAAAAATATGAAGTGTTGGTTAGTGTCAATGTGATCAGGCCAGCTAAGTGTGTTAGCTGGCAGCTATCTAAGTTAGAATTCTGTCTTTCACAGACACCAGGAGACAGGATCTGTCCTCCCTAAGGATTACATTTCAAAGAAATGGCTCTCAGGTCCTTGAAAGACACATCGGAGTTGTAAGAGACACATATTCACAATTGTAGGCCCTTTTTGTAAATGCACTGAGAAAGGGCAGTTGGCCCTGTCTCAGATGTGGCTGGAACTGTCAAGTCTGTCAGCCTTGAGCTTCTTCAGGCAGGCATTTTAATGGGGTCCTGGGATCATCTTAGGGACATGGCCCTATGCTGCTAGAAGCCATGCTAGAGCTTGATGAAGTCTCTTAGGGGCGGGGTTTGGATGGGGTTATGAGCTGGGAGTTCTGCAGCTTCATTATGAATACATCAGTGAAAACTTTATTAGAGGTGTATCTACTTTCATTGGAAAACTATTAAAGTCCTGAAATATAAGTTATAGGTAAACTGATTTATGTGTATGTTTATTGTAATCACATAGTTATTATAATACAGTTGCATTATCAAAACTAAAACAAATGAAATTCAGAATAACTCCCAAAATTAATGTGAGAAGACAAGGTGTATACACAGGTCATGTTTTGTTAAGATCTTGAGCAGGCAACCTAGTGAGAATACAATCTCTGCTACGTTTATATCCAGTGTGACCTTGAAATAATTATTATCTTTAAATTTTAATCTTATTTTGAAATAAGCTAATATTTATCATCTGAAAGTTGATTCATAAAGAAATTCACCCCATGGATTTATTGTGAAGAAGCTCTAACATAATGCATTCAGAGTGGTTATCACAATGCCAGGGAAATAGTAAATCATCGATTGTTAGTTACTAAGAACTAGGAAAATGTCATTGCAAGAAATGTAATTTTTAAAAAAATTAGGCTGGGCACTTTGGCTCGTGTCTGTAATTCTGGTATTTTGGGAGACCAAGGCAGGAGGATCACTTGAAGCCAGGAGTTCAAGATCAGCCTGGGCAACAATGTGAGACACTTCCTCTACAAAAAAATAAAAAACTAGCCGGCACGGAGATGTGCACCTGTAGTCCCAGCTACTAAGAAGGCAGAGGTGGGAGGTAAGGCTTGAAGGCTTGAATCTAGGAGCTACTGCACTCCAGCTTGGGTGACAGAGTGAGAACCCATCTCTAAAAAAAAAAAAAAAAAAAAAAGAAGAAGGAGAAAAAGAAAAAATACTGTGAATAATAGCACCAGAGCATATGTAAAAAATACATTTGGCCAGGCGCGGTGGCTCACACCTATAATCCCAGTACTTTGGAAGGCAGAGGCGGGCAGATCACTTGAGGTCAGGAGTTCAAGACCAGCCAGGCCAACATATTGAAACCCTGTCTCTACTAAAAATACAAATTAGCGGGGCCTGCACCTGTATTTCCAGCAACTCGGGAGGCTGAGGCAGGAGAGTCACTTGAACCCAGGAGGCAGAGGTTGCAGTGAGCTGTGATCATACCACTGCTCTCCAACCTGGGCAAGATAGTGAGACCCTGTCTCACACACACACATACGTGCACACACACACACGCACACACACAAACATTCAAACTGTCCTATTGTCCAGTTATAATTACCCATATCTATATGCTAAATCTGAAGATAAAATATAAATCACAATACCTCCTCATTTTAGAGTTTTTTCATTATTCTATAAAAGTAAAAAGAAAGTATCATTAAGACAAAACAAATAAGATGTTTGGTGGGAGAATAAGTGTAAGAGAGAATATGAAAATCATAGCCAAAACTGTTTACATTATCATTAGACCCCAACAAATGACAACTCAAAAAAAGAGATACAAAAACATGACAAATTTATAATACATAGATAGTAGGGGGAAGAGGAGAGAAGAGATAATGGCAAAATGATACAGAAAAAAAGTTAGGTACAATAGTAATGAAGACCCTATTAATAAAAGATCAGGCTATCATGATGAAAAAATGTATGACATATGCTCCCAAAGTGGAATTTGGATTGAAGTTTTCCACATATTTTGTAGTATAAAAACTATTCAAATTCATATTATGTGTATATTCATAAAAATAAAACAAATTATGAAAGTATTAGCCAATGTAATCACCCACATAACAGCATGGGATAAGAAGCAGCTTCCATGTCTTGATTAAAGCATACTTTTATCTCTCATATGCGTTTTGTTTGTCTTTTTGCTAAACAAAAGATGAATGTTGCTTTTGGCAGAAAATATTTACAATATCTGCCAAAATTACTCTTGGTAGACGGCAATTCAAGTAGTAAATATCTTTTTTAAGGATAATTAGTTGATTGAATGTCTGTATGAATTAGAGTCTTTTAATATTCATGACTAATTTATATCTATGAATATTTTATTAATTTCTGTGTTTTGTGAAATAATGATGTTACAATAACACAGAACACAAACACTTGCCACTAATAAACGCTAAATAATAAGTCAGTGACAATTCTATGATAAAGTATCACCCAAGGCTTCCTTGACAGAGCATTATACAATGCAAAATAATAACTCCGTGACTCAGGTATAGAAATATATAATTTATTATTTTTCTAACAAATTTAAAAATCTAGCTATAGAGACGCCTTTATTATTTTCAATACTTTATAGAATCATTTGATTAAAGGAAGTCAAGTTTACATTTTGGTAGCAGAACTGTTATCCACAGAGTCGGTCCATCACCTGCCTTAGACAGATACTCACATTTTGGGGGTAGACTTTAATTTATTGGTCTCTCATATTGTTCTGCTTAGGGAAATATTTATTATTGGACTTACGTCAGTGTATTGCAATTCTTTGTTTACTTGTGTTTTCTTTTTCACTAATCTGTAAGTGTTTAACGTCAGAGGCAATATGTGATGTTTTGGTTTTATTTATTTTCAGGCTCTAATACAATAACAGCTTTCTATGAATTAACAAATAATTGCTTGGAAATTAAAAACCTTCACCAAAGAACAAGAGAAAGAAATTAAAAGTTAATTCTAAATACCTAAGCATGGGATGCTGAATCATCATCATAATTATCTGATTCTTTTCTAGAGTCCAGGAAAAGAATGGTTTGTGTGCTAGGGCTTACTTGTCAGATTCTTGCATCTCTTATATCTGATTACAGCAACAGCTTATCTGCATACAACTTCTGCAATATTTTCACTAGTGCCCAAATGTGAATCAGCCACAGGAGAAATCCAGGCAGGTGCATGCACCTGCCTCCAATGGAGACAGAGCCTCTAGTCATTCCAGCTGAAACAATCAAAAACCAATTTAGGAAAAATTTGAGCTGAAAACGACAGCTCCAATAGAAAACTGCCTCTGTAAATGTCACCATTCTGACTCATGTCAGTATCTACAGCAGCAATACCTCTGTAACAGAAAGCCTGAATCGAAAATCCTAAAACAGACTAACCATTTAAATTAATATATTTTTAGTGGTTGCACCAATTTCCAATCTCACTCAACCTATAAAAGTTACAACTTTTCAATACCTCTTCCCACATTTCTCCAATTTGACTTCTCTTATAAGGGTGATCTCACAGCATTACCATAAAGCAATGATCTGCCCTCCAGACAGCCAACCTGAAAGAGAAATCAGGCATGATAGACAAAGAGTGGCCTCAATTTCAATATTTGTGTCTCATATTTTGTAAATAAGAATAGGACCTTTTTTGAGATCTGGAAATATTTATTATTAGAAATATTGTTATGATAAATGTATTGATAAGAGTAGAGGATAATGTGACTATTATAATTTTAGAAATGGAATTCCAAAATATCTCTGCTTGAGCCCCTGCTCTCTCACATTAGTGTGTACACAAATGTAGCACAAATATATTTGCACTTCAGTCTCCTTTTATTAGCCTATTTACTAAAGCGTCTATGCTATAAATAATATATTTATCAATATGAAATATTATTTTTATTATTATTATTTTGAGACGGAATCTCGCTCTGTTGCCAAGGTTGAGTGCATGGTGCGATCTCTGCTCACTGCAACCTCTGCCTCCCAGGTTCAAGCAATTCTCCTGCCTCAGCCTCCCAAGTAGCTGGGATTATAGGTGCATGCCACCATGCTTGACTAATTTTTTTATTTTTAGTAGAGATGAGATTTCACCATATTGGCCAGGCTGGTCTCAAACTCCTGACCTCAGGCCCACCATGGGCTCCCAAAGTGCTGGGATTACAGGCATGAGTCACCGTGCCAGGCCTGAAATATTTATTTTAAATCCAGAATTTATTTAGTAGCTGAGGCAGACAGAAAGATATAAAGGAATGGTATGTTTTCCGTGAACTGACAATCAATTTAGGAAAAATTTGAGCTGTTCAAATTTGAGCTGTTTGAAATTTTATCAGTTCAAAGCCCAATTGTAGTAAAAATCTCTGACAAAGTTTAAGTTTATGAATTGGTTACTATTTACTCTCTGGTTTAGAATTATTTAAATTTTTTATAAATTTTATTTTATCAAATATGTTACACTATTTCTAAAGGGGATACACATAGCTGAGGATAGAGGCATTTTTCCATTACTTTATTGACAGTCACTGAAATGCATATTTGTTGTACAAATGCTAGCTAGCATCACCTTTTTAAAGATTTCTGTGCTTAGTCTTCTAACACTTTGCATAGCCGAAGGAAAAAAAATGTCGACATACACTTGGAGTTTAAATTTTTATGCAGGGTTGAAACAAGGCAAAGTTAAAATGTTCTGTATAGAACATTTAAATTATATAGAATTTAAATTATATACAATCGTGGCATGCAATGTTAGAACTATCTTTACTTGAATTCAATGTTAACATGATCAGCTCTATGCAAGTTAAACACCAAAGCTGAAAGAAATTGTTCACTAATTTTAAATTACACAGATAATTCATAGATTCTTAAGAACAATTTGTTAAAGATTATTTTATAAGCAGGTTTCCCCCTGTGTAATTAAGCCTTATAGAGTCCAAATCATAATTAATACATGTTTTAATAAGAGTCTTGAATGATGGATAATATTTTATGCGAGTTAGAAAGAAAAATTGTCTACCTATTTTGGAAGCCAGAGAAAACATTTTGTAGCCTTAATTACATTAATGAGCTAAGGCTTTGGGTTACACATGCTTCCTGATCATTTCATCCTGGAATTTTAACTACTTTCATTTGCTCCTAGTCAAAATCTGGTGTCTATTGTATCAAGGAACCTTATAGTCAGTTGGCTATAAAATGACTCTGTACTGGTTTAGGTCCAGATTATCATTTATCGCCAACTCAGTCTTGGTAGTATCTCTTAATCTTTGTCCCATGTAGACCCAAGAAATCCAAATCAACTTGTTCCCTTTTTTATAACAAAGCTTAATTAAAAATTTTAAATTATTCTCATTTTCTGCCATCTAGTTCTCAGAGTACAAAATCTTTATAAAAATGTAAGTCTGATTTGCTTTTTCTCTTCTATTTTTATTTGTTATACAAATCCATTCAAATGTTGGTATTTCAAAGTGCAAAATTCTCCTTAAATTCTACTTTGTAAATTACTAGAGCTACAGAATTTCTTTCTTTGGACAGAAATAAAATATTATTCTCTATATCAAGGGCAATCTGAGATGTCTTCAATTTCTCAAAAAATCTTTATATATATTTCTCTTTATCAAGTACCTCTCTGTAAAGCTGCAGCTGTATTTTAAAAGATTCCAACAGATCTCTTGCTCACTAAAGTGTTTATTAAAAGCCTCAGATCAAGGCAACCTCAAATTACCTACACAAGTATTTTTAGCACCAAAAATTATGCCCCACCATTAATTTTATCCAATCCTCCTTAGGAAAAGACTCTGGTAATATCTTTGATTTTTACTTTCAGATACAACGTGAAAATCAGAGTCAAATTCTTCTAAGGCAGCAGCTCAGCACTCTGGAGCTAGGCCAATGTCTTATTGATAATACTGATCATTATATTTTAATAGCATATTTACAATACGCTTAAAATTCTCTATACTTGTAAATTACAACAGAAAAATAAGCACTTTCTATGTATATTTCTTTCTTTTTAATTTTATTTATTTATTTATTTTTATTTTTATTGTTTTGGAGATAGAGCCTCACTCTGTCACCCAGGCTAGAGTGCAGTGGTTCGGTCTTGGCTCACTGCAACCTCAGCCTCCCGAGTTCAAGCAATTCTCATGCCTCAGCCTACCAAGTAGCTGAGATTACAGGTTTGCGCCAACACACATGGCTAATTTTTGTATTTGTAGTAAAGACAGTGTTTCTGCATGGTTAACCAGACTAGTCTCGAACTCCTGGCCTCAAGTGATGTGCCTGCTTTGGCATCCCAAAGTGCTGGGATTATAGGTGTGAGCCACCACGTCCGGCCCTGTGTATATTTCTACTGTGTATATGTGAGTATATGTAGGTGCACATACATGGTTATGTTTTTATGTACTTGAAAAGTAACCTCTCAATGATACTACTTACTCCTAGGATTACTTTATTTCGAGATTATTGTAGGAACAACAATATCTAATTATTGTTATCCTCTAAATTCTTAACACTTATATTTAGTTTCCTTTGGTGGTTGATTATAGATACCTAGAAAAAAGGAGAATGCTACACTTTTAAGTGTTTTTCTTCCTTTCTTCTGTCAATTGTGTCAAAGACATTTTTCTTACATAATAACGGTCTCAATATGCCAACATAAATTTCAATGACTACTTTAACAACTTTCAATGTTTTGTTCAGTTCTGATTGTTTCAATAAGGTTGATTTAGTTAATGTATCTTTTGTTATTGCTTTTTATTGTTAGCTATTTATTTGAAAATAAAATGCACTGTAGGAAATTGATTTCAATTTCAAGGGAAAAAGGTAACTGAGAGACAGGCAAACTAAGAAGAAGAAAACTGAATTAAAAGTACACATTGGAGACAAAGCTCAAGTCTTCAAACTCCTATTTGTAATTCATTATTTTCATAACCCTACACCCCTTTAATAATTCTGAGTAACAATCTGTGAATTATGCCTGAAACTTGGTTCAAATTCCTTTTACATTTGTAACATATTTTACAATTAGAAGACTCAGTTAAACATATTTAACCAATAATCTATATAACAATGGACATTGACCATTAAATTATTCTTAGATAAAATCTGGATCTGATTTTATATTAATCAGAGATCCAATAAAGCCAGAAATTTTAAAAATGTGATTAAATATAGCTATTTATTAATAAAGAATAAGAACAAGTGAAAATAAAATATTAAGAAGAAAGAGAGAGATATTTTACATTCCAAAGAGTCCAAATTTCAATAAAGGTGAGTAAAGTGTAATGTAGCAAAGAATTCTTCACAAACCTTTTAGTATTCAAATTATGGCATGCATGCCGCATGGTGTAATTTTACAAGCCCACAAAATAGTAACATTAATGGCCCAGCATCTTTAAAAATCAAAAGCTTGCAAAATGATTCACTTGCCATGCATATTGAATATTAATAACATCAAGTAGTTGAGTTTATTAACCTTTTACGTTAATGGTCAGAAATGAAACATGCTGAGAACAATTGCATGACAGAAGGGGGAAATGTTTCTGACAACTATTGGGTTTCGTTTGACAGTTAATAAAACCACCAAGTACATATTATATTAGATTATCTGAGAGCTGGATTCCATATGACAAGTCATTATTATTAAAGGCAAATGGAGGGTATTTTCAAATACACCCTGGAGTGAGGTAGACTAAAATATGATAGTACGCTCTTGAATGTCAAGGACACTTTGTGCAGTGTGTAATGGAAAACTACATGTAATGTGCAATTTGGGAACTATTTCATGTTCCTCTGAAGACCTCAAAGCATCACACTGAATATTTTATTAAAAGATGTCACACTCTGCTATAGGTCCAAGTGCATAACAAGTATTTATAGACAATCATCATTTAAATGGCAGAGATAATATGTCAAAGCTAAGTTCATTATAGTTAGCATATGAATAAGTGTATAATGTCTTACCCTTTCTATTTTTCCCTTCATTTTCTATTATTTAAAAATAGTCAGTCAAGTTTTACATCATCCATAAGTCATTCCTGTTAGAAAATTAGAGTCATAAATGACTGGGTGATTTTTCTCACTAATGTAGTAAGTGGTAAGCTATGGTTTTGACTAATTATGCCTTCCTAAATGTCAGCTATATTCATTAGAACGTGTGAAGACCATTGGCAGTGGGACAATTTTGTTTTAAGAATGCTAAACTTTTAAAGTATGCAAATATTGGTAACAGCAGAAATAAGTGCTTTGCTATGATGAAGAAATTCTAGAAGTTTGACTAGAGAAAATTTACTGTTCAGTATGAAAATTGTATTATGTAGTAAAAGCTAAGAATTTGGAATCATAGCATCCAAATTAGGGTGAAGTTTAATACTTAATGGCTAACTGCCATTTAATATGAGATCTACCCTAAGTAAACAGCTTAACCCCTCTAAACCTCAGTTTTAACTCCCATTATTCTTAATCATGCGCATGTGACAAGGTTGTGTCCAGAACTACATATATGGGAGAATCTTTATAAACTATGATAAAGTTATAAAATGAAACACATAGTGATTAATAGTTACAATGTAAAGAGTAACATAAAGGTGATCATTAGTTCCCTGAAAATGTGGGTCAGTAATTGTGAGAAATGAGAAGGAAGAACAAAGGACAGAAAGGAATTTGGGAGGATGATGTACATCTTCATTATTATTTTGACTGTGGTTATGGTTTTGAGGGGTGTATACTTATGCCAAAATTTCTTATATCCCAATAAACCTGTTTTAAAATACTAGGACTACTATCAGTGTGAAAAAAAAGTAGATGCATTTCACAAATATGGTATTGGACAAAATAAAGTAGTATCAAAATAATATGCAATATACATTGATTCATGTATAGCTTAGAAACAGGCAAAAATTATATAGACTTAGAAGTCAGGATAATTGATATTGTTAGGGAAGAGTAGTGATTGGTTAAGAACAAATGGATAGTGGAGTGATGAAAATACTCCATGTCCTAACCTGGGCTGCAGTTAGATGAGTTATGTTTCTGATAACTTATTGAATGATACATTATAATTTGTGCACATTGTTTTAGGTATGTTTTACTCCAATAAAAAGTTTATTTAAGAAAGCAATAATTCATGGGCTAAAATGGTTACCTCAGCTGAAGTTCCTTGATCATTTGTTGCATACTAATTGAAATAAGTAATTTACCTGGATAAGTAAAGATCTTTTTCTCCATAAGAACATACCTAAGAGTTCTAGTTCTAGAGTTCTACTAAGCCCTTAACTAATAAAAGTCTTAGTGATCACCAAGGAGCAAATTTAAAAACAAAAAAAAGGATGTTATCTAGTAAATATTTTATTCTAGCTTCTCCAGAGGAGTAGAACCAATAAGGTATCAATAATAATTATATAAAATAATAGATCACTTCTCTGCCTTTTGGCTGAGATCAAGTGTAAAATAATGGGTAGATTATAGATAGATAGACATAGATAATAAGTAATTGTCTAGCACAGTTATAGAGGCTGAGGTGTCCCAAGATCTCTAGTTGGCAAGCTGGAGACTCAGGAGAGCTGATGATGTTATTCCAGTCCAAGTCTGAATCTAGAAGGCCGGAGAAGAGTAATGTCTCAGGTTTTACTTAAAAATAAGCAGTTAAGCTTTACATAATCCATAAATCACTCCCATTAGAAAATTAGTCATAAGCAATTGGGTGATTTTTCACCCAGTCAGGCAGAGGGAGCAAATTCTCTTACTCGGCCTGTTTGTCTATTCAGGACTACAAGAGATTGGAAGCGGCCCACCTACATCCTGATGAGCAGTCTGCTTTACTCAGTCTACCAAGTCAGATGTGAATCTCATCCAGAGACACCCTCACAGATATACCCAGAATAATGTTAAACCAAACATCTGGACACCTGATATAGGCCCATTGAAATATTGAGGCCATTGTGAAGATGAGTTGACACATAAAATTAACCATCACGGAAAGTAAGGGTAAAAGGTCAGAGGAATGTGACATTCTGTATTGAGAATGGTAGACAAGGCAGTTCAGGGATAGAGAAAATACATAAAATAAACAAAACTGAATCAAACTTAGAAGTATATGCTTTAGTATTTCCAGTTGTGAATTTCAAAGACATTTGATCTTTTTAAATCTCTCCCTCGGAACCATATCAGTGTCATCACCCAGATCTGCCCATACCATTTTAATTCTTGCCTAATTCCTTCTGATTTTATTTCTACTAACATCAACTTGATTCAGTTTGTCATCACCCATTTAGCTGGACCATGTGTGTGTGCATCTGACCTAGTTTTCCTGTGTGACTCTTGCTGCTGCAATGCATTTTCTAAAAATCAGGCACATAGATTTCCTTAAAACATATACTCAGTTTGTCAATTAAAATGGCTGGGGAAGATTTTCCATTTCCCTTAGAATAAAGTTTCATAGGACTAAAATTACCTGCAGTGCTCTGCATGAACTAGTTGGTCTCTAGCTTCCTCTCAGGCTCTGTATTACATGAATAATTTGCTCTATCCATTACAATATTAACCTTCTCTTTGTTTGAGGAATTCTGCAAATTAATCCTTCCTTTAGAACATTCACACAGCTGTGCTCTTTCCATTGCACACTTTTTCCCAAGCTGACTCCTATGGATTATTACATCATTATAGGTTTATATTAAATGCTACTTTTTTGAAGACACTATCTCTGTCAACCTTTTTGCAAGGAAATTTATAGCTTATAGTTGTGTTCATCAGTATGGGTTAGCACTGTTCATCAAGTATTCATTAGCCCCAATTATTGCTTGTCTCTATATCTATTGACAGTGTCTTTGTATGCATTTGTAGCCAATTTGGGCAGCTAGAAATAGGTGGAAAAAAAAAAAAGAGTTACCTATCCTATCTATCATCTCCTGTTCTTGTACTAAACTACCACAAACTGTAATCACAAATATAATATTGCATTATTAATATGAATATTTTGATATGACACAATGGTCATGAATAAAATGTTGATTTCCTACTTTATTTATTGTGCAATATTTGAAAAAACATATAAATATTTTACCCTTCACCAAAGTGTGTTTATTAACATAGAGCTATGAACTATAATACTTTCTAGTAAATTTTCTGATGAAATAAAATTGAAATGGGAGAAATAACTAAACAATGAGACCAAATACCCATTCTGAGTCTGTCAATATTTTCTGTGTGTCTAATGGAGCTATACATTGAACATACTTCTGTGGAGCTGCTTCCTCACTTCCACTGCTCTGGAAAAGAGTAGGGAGTGGATGTTCATTGACATATAAAACTTCCATGATTTAATCTGCACACACTGCAACCGCAGAGCGTTCCTTAAGTCTTGACACAAAAACTATGCACACAACTGGGAATGCCTAGTAGAAACTGTGAATTGGAAACATAAGCTTTTTTTTTTTTTTTTTTTTAAATGATATTTGAAGACAATAGTGGAATGGCATGGTTTGGCTCTGTCCCCACCCAAATTTCAACTTGAGTTGTATCTCCTAGAATTCCCACGTCTTGTGGGAGGGACCCAAGGGGCAGGTAATTGAATCATGGGGGCTGGTCTTTCCCGTGCTATTCTCTTGGTAGTGAATAAGTCTCACAAGATCTGGTGGGTTTATCATCGGGGGCTTCTGCTTTGGCTTCTTCCTCATTTTCTCTTACCGCTGCCATGTAAGCAGTGCCTTTCACCTCCTGTCATGATTCTGAGGCCTCCCCAGCCGTGTGAAACTGTAAGTCCAGTTAAACCTCTTTTTCTTCCCAGTCTCAGGTATGACTTTATTAGCAGGTTGAAAATGGACTAATACATGGATATAGGAATAACTGGTTTTCTGGGACAGTGATTCAATATGAAAGAGAAAAATTACTATTTAGATAAGGCAAGGCAATTGTAGAAATAGTATACCTATCTATGCATACATACACATACATGTATATGTATATGAGTGTGTATGTATGTACACACATAAATACACATATATGTGTGTGTATATATGTACACAGATAAATACACACACATATATGTGTGTGTATATATGTACACACATAAATACACATATGTGTGTGTATATATATGTATGTATATATATATATATACAGAGAGTGAAAGAGAGAGACGTGTGTGTACATGTATGTGATGCTTAAATTAAGTGTGAACTTTACTGAATTAGGAATACCCAGAAAGCTGTATTATTGCATAATTTCAGTGCATGTCTGTGAGGAGTTTATGGAGGAGATTGGCATTTGAATCAGAGAAGTGAGTAGAAAGATATGCCCTCATCCAGTGTTGGCAGGCACTATCCAATCAGCTGAAGGTTTGGGTAGAACAAAAAAAGCAGAAGGCAAATTCCTCTCTCTCTCCCATTTTTTCCTGCTCTTGAACATTAGAACTCCAGGTCATCAGCCTTTGGCCTTGGACAGAGAGTTATACCACTGGCCCTCCTGCTTCTGAGGCCTTCAGACTTGCACTGTTGCAACCTGTAAGCTTTCCTGTTTCTCCAGCTTGCAGATGGCATATTGTGAGACACCCTGAGCCTCCAAAGCATACAGACAATCCCCATGATCAATTTCCTCTCATGTTTCTCTCTGTATATATTCTATTTGTTCTGTTTTTTGGGAGAACTCTGACACAATGTACCCATAGAGCGAAACTCATTCTGATACGAATAATAGGTCTTTATTGTGGGAGGTACTTGAGTGAGAAAGATCAGTTGCCCTTAATCTTTTATTTCATTTGTTACCAAGATAATACATGGAAAATGTAAATAGAACTGAGATTAATTGTCCTTACTTTTTTATTTCCTTTGTTACCAAGATAATGCATGGAAAAGGTAAAGAATGTACTGCAGTTTGTAATAACAATATACAAATTATTAACCATAAAAGATGGGAGAAATAATGATGATAATCTATGTCAGAGAATAGGAATAATCAATGAAGTGAAACTTGTGAGACCTAAGAGTACAAGTTGCATTGTTTCCCCCATTCAAAAGGAGGAAAGTCATTGGTTTAGTTATTAAAAATTTCAGTCAATTAGACGACAACAGTCTTCTATAATATTTATCTCAGTGTGGTACAGAAGGAATGTAGGCTTTTGATTTCACTATGCTGGCGTATTTTTATATAGTGCTGTTACAAGTAATCTATTTTGTAACATTTCACAGAAATAATAAGTTGTAACTTTAAATTCATTGTTTCTCATTCTTGAGTTACAAGTTCTTTTAATTTGTTTATGAAAATTGATGGTTCTAAATGGAATTTTGATGGTAAAGCCTCAGGTTATAAAATGCTTCATTTACATATCACACAGAATAGCACTTTCAATTTTTGCATTATTCTAATATGTAACTGAGTTTATAACAATATTATTTTTTCCTGCAATGAAAGTAGCACAGTACATTGATTAGCATGATTGCAGATTGATTAGATTTCATTCTACGTTGATGAGTCAAAGGAGACAGGCAAAGGAAAGTCTGCTGACTCTGAATTTATGAAATGGCAAGCAAAACACTCTCTGTTAACCAAGCAGCATTTAAAGTTATTTCCAATTCCCTGAAAATTTATTCTAAACTCTGCATCACAAATACCATAGGAGAATAAACATTGAGTGAAATAAAGCAATAAAACTTGCATATTAAAGTAGAGTAATTATTTTCCGGAAGGGTCCCCAAAGAAAACACCTAACGAGAAAAATATTCCCAAGGAAACAAATGATATGTACCTCAAGGAGAAATAAACAAACAGAATGTCAGTTTTGCCATGAAATATCCACAAACAGCAATACTATAATTGACATTTTGATGATATAATGAGTACAGTACTAATCTAGTTTATATTTATTTATTCAATATCAACATTTTTAATACTAACTTAAGCCAGGCACTGTGTTAGGCTCTGAGGATACAGTGGAGAGCAAGATATTTGTCTGGAACAGTTTGTCATAATCCTATGTGACTTAATCTCTGAACAACCATTGATAATTTTGGCACCTCTTTTTCTGATGCACCTTCTCTCCTTTGTTTTCAAGATAACTATAGTATGTTGGTTTTCTTTCTAATAAAACTTACTTTTATTTTACTTTAGCAGTGAAAAATTTCCTTTTGCCTCAGAATAGTTCTCAACAACAGATAGAAGAATAGATTCTAATCTATGTCCTGGGTTCAAATTTACTCTGTATATTTTACTCAGTTGTATGTCTTCATGCATTTAAAAAAATAGTATTTTGCCCACAAAACACTGATTTTTATTTTTTTCTAGTTCTATAATTGACACCAGTAGCTTTTTTTCATTTACTTTTAAAACTTTAAAGTAAAATATTGAGTTTTTTTTTTAGCCCTTTATTACTTGCTTACAGCAAGTAATGATTATGCATGGTAAATACTATAATTTCTGTTCTCAGGGACTCTATTCTCAGAAGGACTTAAATATCCTCGCTTCAGTATATAACACAATAAAATATTAGTACTTCATTATACACATTTTATCTTTACACCTCAATCCAGTCATCTTAACTCTTCACTTTTAAAGCCCAGCTTTAGTCATGTCACTTCTATATACTTCTAAAATATGTTTGCAAAAATAAAACCATAAATTGTGCTCCACTATCTGCTGAAATAAATGGTTTTCATTATAGCATTTAAGACCATCCATAACATAATCACTCATTTTTTTTTTTTTTTTGGAAACTACATTCTTAAGAAGAGTGAAGGGACTGAAATTTTACCCTGGTTTCATGTAGCAAGATAGCCTTCCAGTTTCATGGATGCTGGGGAAAACAAAGATGACTACTGGTTTTCCCCCCCACCCCCCCCCCCCCACAAAAAAAAGAAAGAAAAAAGAGGAAAAACCCTTATGATTCAAGACACAGCAGGCATTATGAGCTTCATGCTCCCATAAATTTCCCTTGCCCTCAAAGTCCAGGGGCAGTTTGGAGAAGCCCAGCTGGATGTTACACACACAAGAGACTTGTGTCATAGCTGAAAAAGTGATATGAATAAAAAATTGAAGTAATATGTCTCGTAAACTTGCTGATGCAATTTTTGGGAACCTTACGGATCTAGTCAAGCCTTGCCATTTATGCAACACTTTTACATATTACAATTACGTTTAGCCGGGTGTGGTGGCGGGCACCTGTAGTCCCAGCTACTCGGGAGGCTGAGGCAGGAGAATGGCCTGAACCCGGGAGGCGGAGGTTTCAGTGAGCCGAGGTTGCGCCACTGCATTCCAGCCTGGGAGACAGAGTGAGACTCCGTCTCAAAGAAAAATAACTGGCTTACAGGGATCCAAACACAGATTCTTGCTCTGTCTAAAAATAGTAAGGGGACTCTCTTGAGAGTTTCTCTTTGTGTTAGCTGAGACAGAGATAGGGAAGCAGGGGCCATTCTAGATTAGCCAATGTCAAGAAGTTGGAGCAATTTATGGTCGTGTATCCTAATATCTATCAAGAAAGCAAGAGAATTGAAGTAGAGCTAAATATTTACTCAGAAGAGGAGCACATTCAGTCATGTGTGTGGAATCAGTGTAGCCTGTCTCTGTCCTGTTTTGACTCTTGAGTACATTCTGATGGGACTCAATTCTTCATATTCAAAAGGCTTACTTTCACTTTGCCTGGTGTCCAGCAGGGATTACTTTCACCACTTTAATTAAAAACCTAATTTTTGTCCTGGCGCGGTGGCTCAACGCCTGCAATCCCAGCACTTTGGGAGGCCGAGGCAGGCGGATCACGAGGTCAGGAGATCGAGACCATCCTGGCTAACACGGTGAAACCCCGTCTCTACTAAAAGTACAAAAAAGTAGCCGGGTGAGGTGGTGGGCACCTGTAGTCCCAGCTACTCGCGAGGCTGAGGCAGGAGAATGGTGTGAACCCGGGAGGTGAAGCTTGCAGTGAGCCGAGATCGCACACTGCATTCCAGCCTGGGCAACAGCCAGACTCCGTCTCAAAAAAAAAAAACCTAATTTTTGAAATAAAATACACAAGGTATTAGAAAAGAAGTGATTAACTCAGGGTCTTACAGCTATAGTTGACAATGTCAGTATAGGCTCTAGAGTTCTAATTCCATACTCTCTTTGCTGTCACATTCTATACCTGCATGTTTCTGGGATTTGTATTACACTTACCTGCTTAAACCAATTGATACCCATTTTGACAAGGTCAAATTGTCCAGATGCTTCCAATAGGTAAGACTGTATAATTACAACTTAAAAATAATATGAAAATTTCCTGATTCCTTGGGTGTAACTCTTACCTTTGTCACATTTATTGCAATGTTATGTAGGTATGTTTTCAGGACATAATACCTAACATAGAAAGAAAAAAAAAAAGAGATGCATATTCTATTTTTCTACTAGATATCTCCAAAATCTTGATCGGTATAATGATCCTGGGTGGTTGACAACTTGTTTAATCTGAGCAGTTTCTGTTCAGAAATACACTGTGAAGGATTTTCTGTCTTCTCTGTGGATAAGATCAATCAGAGCTGGGATAAATTGAGCAGCTTTGTAGTGAAAGAGCCATATCTTGGTACTGGAAAATGCTCTGTCTTTTCTGGCTTACTTTAGATAGCTTTTCTCACAGAAAACTGAAAGCAAATACTGAATAATTCAATCTATACTCTATAATAATACCTAATAATTGCATCTATACTCACTCTAATATATACGTATTAATACTTTTGAAACATATGAAATATAGTTTTATTAGATATATAAAATTTGATAATATACTTTAAAAAATATATGAAATATTTCATATGGCCAGCAAAACAAACTGGAACAATTTCTTGCCCATTTCTTATTAATACTTATATATTGGAGACTAGCACAATAAATGAATTATGTAATACAGGGTGTTATATATTTTTGCTCTTTTCTCCTTAGAATGTGCAACCCCCAAAACAAGGTCTACTCAATTCTTCCCTTCAAAGGATTCGATTTAGCCTTTCTGTTCTTAACTCTCCCTTAGCCACTACATCCAGCCAGCTGTGAATTGCTGGCAATCTGTCCTAAATATGTTATTGATGTGTGCATTTTCCTAAGCATACATCTCATTGAGGCATATTCTCCTTACTGATTCAGCCTCTTGACTTTCTCTGCGCTGCACTTTCATGTCAACCCACTCCTCTTACACTTTCTAAAGCAGTGCATCTAAAATCTGAATTTATTCATGTCATTCCCTACATTTAAAATGTCAGCATCACCCTACTCCCTTTATATTAAAACCTAAGATTACCTAGAGTAAAGTCTAAAATTAACATGTGCTCTTTATGCCAGGGAGTGTTATTATCTCTAAGACTTAGTCCCCACCACGTACCCATCCTTTCTTTTTGTACTCCATATCCTAAGGATATAAAACTGCTTTACCGTTTTCTGAATACCTCTTATACCTCTGTATCTTTGCTCTCCATTATTCTTCCTCCTGGAAAATTCTCTTTTTTATTTTTTTTCCATTTTTTTGTTGGCCAACTTCTAAGACTGAAAGTTAATGCATTCATAACGTTGCCCTGACATGTTTTGTTGGCATGTCTGTTTCTTCCATATGGCATGTTGGATTTATTTATTTATATCATCTCTGGGAGAAGCACAGGGTCCACACAAGAATAGGCACGCAGATATTTGCTGTATTTTACTGAAATCAACCATTTTCATAGCATATTTTGCATATTTCTGTATGCATGCTTATCATTTTTACTATTATTAATATACTTAAATTTATATGTTTCATAATGGAGTTCATCCCTTTTTTTAAGCCAGAAACAATTCCCTAGCTTTTCAGTGCAATGCCTTCACATAGCATGCATTCAGTGAACACGTTATATAAACTATTGAGGAAAACACTAATAACATCAGAATTATAGAAATAATGTGTAATAATATAATGGAAGGTGAAATTAACTGCTTTAAGAATTCAGAGTCAGAAAACAGCTAACACCAGCACTACAAAAAGGCATTTTTTTTTTGTTTGGTTCTGTTGTGTTTTATGTATGGTTTTTCTATTTTGCTTCTAGTTTGTTTTTCTGCTGCCCCCATGACCTTTTTTTCTTTAACAAAAGTAGTGGAGATGCTCAGGAATCCAGCTATTTGGACTGAAAAATGAACTTAATTCTTATGGACCTCAGTTTATTCATGGGCTGAGTGACAAAGCTGAAATAGATATTGCCTTAAATTAAGCCCCTTGCCCCTCTGACCTTGTGTATGTCTTTGCTCTGCGTTACATTACCATTAATAGCTTCGGTCACCGTAAAGAGGATCACTTTCTCTGGTGAGATAAAGGGGAACGGGAGACAGATAAGAACTCTATACAATTATTTAGAAAAAGTAAGAGAGAAAAGAGAGACATCTATTCATCTAGGCTTATTTACAACTATTGTAAGTAATGATCAAATTCTTCAGATTTTACTTATTTCTGAAATTTATTATTTTAATTGACCAGTAAATATTGTATGTATTTACCACGTACATCCTGTTGTTTTGAAATATGTATACATTATGAAATGACTAAATCGAGCTAATTAACATATTTATAATCTCACATACTTATGTTTGTGGTAAAAATACGTCAATCTGTGAGGGCTAAGGGAAGGAAGCTCCTTAGCTTTGACTGTACTGGCATTAATGATAGACTAGTCAAAAATATAAAAAAATATATTTTTAAAACATCCTACATATTCTTTTTAGCAATTTTCAAGATTACAATACATTGTTATTAACTATAGTCATCATGCTGGACAATAGCTTTCTTGAACATATTTGTCAAATCTAAAATTTCGTAGCCTTTACCAACATTTTCCCAATCCCCTCCCTCCACAAGCCTCTGGTAATTAGCTTTCTACTATCTACTTCTATCAGTTCAACTTTTTTTTTTTTTTTTTTTTTTTTGAGACAGAGTCTCACTCTTGTCGCCCAGGTTCGAGTGCAGTGGTGCGATGTTGGCTCACTGCAACCTCCGCCTCCTGGGTTCAAGTGATTCTTCTGCCTCTGCCACCCGAGTAGCTGCAACTACAGGTGCGTGCCACCACACCCGGCTGGCTATTTTTTGTATTTTTAGTAGAGATGGGATTTCACCATATTGGCCAGGCTGGTCTTGAACTCCTGACCTCATGATCTGCCCGCCTCGACCTCCCAAAGTGCTGGGATTACAGGCGTGAGCCACCGCAGTTCAAATTTTTTACACTTTGCATTGAAGTGCAATCATGCAGTATTTGTCTTTCTGTGCCTACTTTGTTTGACTTAACATAATATCTTTCCAGTTTATCCACATTGTTGCAAATGAGATGATTTTCTTCTATTTTATGAATGAATAGTGTTCCATTGTGCAAATATACTACATCTTCTTTATCCATTTAACTGTTGATGAACATAAAGTTGATTTCATATCTTGGCTGTTAAGAATAATGCTCTTTGAACTTGGAAGTGCAGGTATCTCTTTAACATACTGATTTCATCTCCTTTGGATATATACCCAGCAATGGGATTGCTGAATCATGTAATAGTTATATTTTTTATTTTTTGTTTTCAAAAAATTTTCATTATGGCTGCACTAATTTACCTTCCCACCAGCAGTTTCACCCTTAACTTCTTAACAATGATAAACGTCAAGGACTTCTTCCGCCTAAACTCACGAGGAAATCTCTTTCAAATGGCTGATCCTAAAATATTCTGGTGAACATTTTTCCTATGCAAAATAAACTACCTGAAATTTTCATCAGACTGAAGACAAAAATGTCTTCCCCCAATCTTTGTATGAGGGCTAAGGGAGCATGCTCTTTAGCTTTGACTATATTGGCATTAATGATAGACTAATCAAAAATATAAAAATATATTTTAAAAAAATCCTACATATTCTTTTAAGTATTTTTAGCTTGCTTCATATAGTTCCCTAAGAGTTCTGTAAATAAAGATCTTGTTTATCTGCCTGTTATAAATATATAACTCAAGGGTATGGGCCACAGTTTTGCCAGACTGAGTGTATTAGAAATGCTGAAGACTGTCATTTACGCATCAGTTGATTATTTTCTGGTTACAATATTCTCTTGGGTTTCTTTTATCTAACAGAAAGGAAAACAGATGTATTTCATGTTATTTATTTCATTGTCAAGACCCATGGCTTCTCAATATAGAATGAAAAGTGGAAGCGAAGATTCTCACCAGAGTTAATTTAGGATGGTACAATGGAAGGAGAATAAGAACGTGCCTCAAAAGCCTGCAGAAATTATTGTGACATCAGGTTATATTTTTATCTCCAGTTATAGACTAATAAATACATCTGAACTCAGTGGTGTACTTAATGCATGGAAATAATATTTCACACAGACAAATAGGTACTGCTGTTTGTGGTAAGGACACATCAGCCTATTAGTTTAGATTTATTTTATTTCAAATAAGAAACAGAAAAACCTATTTTTAATATGCTTCCTTAGAAGAATTTTTGTGTTTCTTTCTTTTTTTTTTTTTCAAACAAATTATCTAGGCCAGGGTGTAGTGGCTCACACCTGTAATCCCAGCACTTTAGGAGGCCGAGGTGGGAGGACTGTTTGCAGCTAGGAGTTCAAGAGCAGCCTGGGCAACATATCAAGAGCTCAGCTCTACCAAAATTAAAAATAAATAAAATTAGCCTTGTGTGGCAGTGTGCACCTATAGTCCTAGCTACTAAGGAGGCTAAGGTGGAATGTATTTGATGATATAGTGTATTCCAGCCTGGGCAAAAGATCTAGACCCTGTCTCAAAAAAAAAAAAAAAAAAAAACCTAAGATTAAAAAAACTGCCTAAACTATATCAAAATTTCATTAAGACCATACGTAAAATCAAATCGATTATATTTCATCACATTTTTGTTGATTTCATAGGTAGTCTTTTGTGACAGGGTGGCAGAAAAGAGGATTATTCAAGAAAGTAACTTTGCAAAGTGACACTTTCTAAACTTGTATTCCAATGTCCCTCACTACATTTTTTATTCTTAATTTTACTGATTACTTCTAGCTTTCTGCCATATCTATTAAATACATCTTATTCTTTTAGAAGAGCACTTTGAACAAGAGTTCTGATAATGGGAAATGCATTTTTTATTGTAATTACTGTATTTTATTCATTACACTTTACATTCATATATTGCAAATACATGTTAAAGAGTTATTAAGGTAGTTTTAGATATTTAGGCATTGAATATTACTAAGGTTATAAAATAAGCTTACTAAGGGATACACTTTTTTTTTTTTTTTTTTTTTTTTGAGACGGAGTCTCACTCTGTCGTCCAGGCTTGAGTGTAGTGGCACAATCTCGGCTCACTGCAAGCTCAGCCTCCTGGGTCCACGCCATTCTCCTGCCTCAGCCTCCCGAGTAGCTGGGACTACAGGCGCCCACCACAACGTCCAGCTAATTTTTTGTATTTTTTAGTAGAGATAGGGTTTCACTATGTTAGCCAGGATGGTCTTGATCTCCTGACCTCGTGATCCACCTGCCTCGGCCTCCGGAAGTGCTGGGATTACAGGCGTGAGCCACCGCGCCTGGCCAGGACACAGTATGTTTTTATCTACTTTTTCAAAAGTTCACATAGAGAGAATTATTTGTTCTACTCTTAAATAAGTATTATAAGCTAAGCAATCCCTGAAAAGTAGAAGAAAATTGCATTTCAAAAGTGAACATATGGTTTATCTAATAAATAGTACAAAAGTAGAGTTTTGATGTCCATCATTATTTGCTTTAACTTATCCCAAGAAAGCTATTTAACTATTAATTAATATATATAATTCTGGGTGAACCTGTGTACTATATTACAAGCTTTTCTTTTTACAATTATATCTTGACATCAACTTTAACTGATAATATTGTTCTTGCATTTTTCCTATTGTTTAAAAGTAGACTGTAATTTGAATACGCTACATACTACAGTCAGTATGACCAAGTGATTTAGGATTCCCCGTATATAATTTATTTTAAGTACCAGAATAATCTGGACAGAGAAAGAATTTGTCAAATACTATCTTGCGTGCTTCTCAGCTGCCTGTCTTCATGTAAACAAAAATGGAGACCTTGCTCATCCTTATGTTCTTGTTATCTAATTTTGCTTAACAAATCATTCCAAAATGTAGTGTGTTACAACAATGAACATGTTATTATATCTCATGGTTTTTTGCTTTTAAAATCGGAAATTGTGAGCGTGTCTCAGGTGGTCATTTTTTGGCTCCATGTGTCATTAACTGAGGTCACTTGTTGCAATTGATTTGGCTGATGGACTGTCACAGAGAGGCCAGTTTGGCTCCCCTCACACCCCATGTGCTTTGGCAGGGATAGCTAGAAGGCAAAGCACAGCTTGGACTGTTGGTCTGAGTTCTTACGCATGGCATCTTCAACACAGTGGTCTCAGGATAGTTGGCCTTCTTTTGTGGAAGTTTTTGAACTTTGACCTAGCAGTCCCAGAGACAGTACATGGAAGATGCCAGATCTTTAAAGCCTGGTCCAGGAAACTGACAGTGTCACATCTATAGTGTTTCTTTTGTAAATTAGTAGCAGAAACAGCCAGATCCATAGAGATAAAAATTGAACTCTACCTCTCAATGGGAGAAGTAGCAAAAATATTTTGGCCATTTTAATATGCTGGAGTCTGCCCCCTACAAATTATTTATATTCCTTCCAAATGCAAAATAAACGCAGTTGCTCCAAGGACCCCCCACAAAGTCTTATTCCATTACATCTTTTGTTCGAAGTTGAGGATCTTGTTATCTAAATTAGTTCTAGGTGCAGATATGCCTCTTCGTGTTCAGATCTTTAAGTGTTCTTCAACTTAAATTATTATAGTAAATAAAAATAAAGTGTTAGTTTGGAAGCTTTTGACTTGTTAAGCTCTGAAAATACAACATATTTACTGTCTTCTAAATCACCATTTCAATATAGCATTGGCAAAAATTTTAGAATAGTAATATGGATAACATTTTCAGATAGGCACAAGATTACTTGTGTATGTTTTCTTAGGTTCAGTTTCTTAAATACAGTTTCTCTTGAACCGAGACCTGCAAAGTGTAGAGATCCATAATATCTTCTCCAACCCCCATACATCTACTAAATAACAGTGAGGCAAGTGTAGGAAACTATAATAGATATTTCTATTCAGAAAGGGAAAAACAAAAGACATATAGTCATTAATGGTTCATAGAAATTTTGAAATTTACCAGGCACATGGTGCCAGGTTCTTGAATAGGTCCCAGTACTGCTGCCTGGAAAATACTCTCTGTGGTTTATGCCTCTTTTCTCCAGGCTCTCGGTTTCACTGTCTGACTTGGATTTAAAGCTGAGTAGTTTTCTCTGCCTGCATTCTATTTATACAATTTTGAGAGTACAAAGTCATTTTTTTCATTGTACAGTCTCAGTCTTTTTCATTCAAATTGGTATAATTTACTTTAAAATTTTATGATATTTCTGTGAACAGAATTATTATTTAATTCATTAGATAAAAGTCACACTCATATTTCGTTTAAATCTAGACTCTTATACATTGTGCTGAGTATCATTTTACTGAGGTAACATCACACTTGAAATTTGTAGAAGCCTTTTTGTCTGTTTAAAATGGGTCTGGTAAGCATGTACCTAATATTCTAAGAAACCCAACTAGATTTGCCCTTAAATGTTCTTTGAAGTCACAATATGGTTTCTTCAAGTCACACTGTTGAGATCTTAAACTTTAGTCAGTGCTTTATTGTGAATGCTCTGGTATTGATCTCTGTTTTGTCTCTTACTTGAAAGATTTGTTAAAGAAGAAACTGGGGATCAGAAAAGTTTTAATTTGATCCCGGTAATTCCTGGATCCTTTATATTTCTTCCAAATTCTGCTTAAAACTGAAGAATTATTTTATTTTGGACAATTTTTTAACCATACCTTCTCACGTATGCCTAAAATAACTCCAGTCACCTGTCATTTAAAGATGAGATACGTTATGAGAAATGTATCGTTAGGCAGTTTCCTTGTTGTCTGAACATCAGAGATTGTACTGACAAAAACTCAGAAGTTACACCCTACTGCACACGTAGGATATATGATATAGTCTATCACTCAGAGTCTACAAACCTGTATAGCACATTACTATACTGATTACTGCAGGCAATTGTAACACAATGGTAAGTTTTTGTGTATCAAAACGTACCTAAACATAGAAAAGGTACAGTAAAAATGTGGTATAAAGAAAAAAAATAGGACACATGTATAGTGCACTTACCATGAATGGAGCTTGCGGGACACAATTTGCTCTGAGTGAGTCAGCGAGTGAGTGTTGAGCGAATGCAATGGCCCAGGACATTACCGTCCACCCTACTGTAGACTTTATAAACACTGTACCCTTAGGCTACACTCAATTTATTTTTAAAAATTATTTCTTCAATAATAAAGTCACCTTATCTTACTGTAACATTTTTCTTTATAAATTTTTAATTTTTTTAACTTTTGCCTCTTGTAATAACACTTAGCTTAAAACACAAACACATTGTACAGATGTACAAAAATATTTTCTTTCTTTTTTGTATTTTTAGTAGAGATGGGGTTTCACCGTGTTAGCCAGGATGGTCTCTATCTCCTGACCTTGTGATCCACCTGTCTTGGCCTCCCAAACTGCTGGGATTACAGGCGTGAGCCACCGTGCCAGGCCTCTTTCTTATATCTTTATTCCATAAGCTATTTTCAATTTTTAAATTTTTTGTTTTTACTTCTAAATTTTTTTTTGGTTAAAAACTAAGTCACAAATAGACAGATTAGCCTTGGCTTTCACAACGTCAGAGTCATCAATAACACTGTCTTCCACCTCCATATCTTGTCCCATTAAAAGACCCTTAGGGCCACTCTCATACATGGAGCTGTCATCTCCAGTAATGATGTCTCCTGGATACCTGCTGAAGGACCTGCCTGAGGCTGTTTTCCAGTTAACTTTTTTAATTAAGTGGAAACACTATACTCTAAAATAACAGTGACAAGTGTAGTACAGCAAACACATAAACCAGCAACATAGCCATTTATTAGCATTATCAAGTGTTCTGTACTATGCATAATTGTATATGTTATACTTTTACATGTCTGGCAATGCAACAAGTTTGTTTACACCAGCGGTACCACAAATGCATGAGTCATGCATCGTGCTATGACCTTTAGATGGCTACAGAGTCACTAGGGACTAGGAAATTTTCAGCTGCATCATCATCGCAAGGGGCCATGGTATATGTGGTCTCTTGTTGACCAAAATGTTGTTACAGAACCCGTGACTGTATTTAGCATTTTCAACATTGTCTGTGACAGGCTTCTCAGCAAAATTCAACCAGGATATTAAGTGTATTGTCTATTATATGTGTGACCAAAGATAACTGTGTTACCAAACCTTCTGCCCATTTTCTAATAACAATATCATCTCTGTCTTTTCAGCTCTCACCAAGAATTCCCTGAGGCTTCGCAGCTTTTAGGGCCGGACTCTTGTAGGCTATTCTAGCTTCTGTTTGCCATCTAGTCCCAAAGCCAATGTTGTGTATTTTAATTTTAGTTACAATGGCACCACAATTGCAGCTAAATTGTTTTAGATTAGTTACACAGACTATTTCAAAACAGAGGCAAAAAAAAAACAAAAACCAAAACCAGTCATTTCATTACATTTTATGAATCTATTTGTCAATGACTCAGATCTGTGTGTGGCATTAGTTCCGTACATGGGATGGTTTGGAGGCATGTAGAGGGCTTTGCACACACATCTGGCACATTTGTAGAGCACCTACAGGCTGGGCTCAACTTGATCTCTCACTAGATTGCCTACCCGTGGCCTCCCCAGCATGGTGTTCTCATTGTAGTGACAAGTCTTATATAGGGTGTGGCTTCCCCTAGAGCCAGTGTGGCATGAAACAGGACTAGATGCTATATATATACATACACACACACACACACACACATATATGTATACATATGTGCATATATGTATATGTATTTATATTATATATTTATTATATATTAATAAATATATATTAATATATTTTATATATAATATATATTTAGATATAATAAATATTACATATTTATATATAATAATATATATTTCTAATATTATAAATATATATACATATATATATATAAAATCCTGGGAACCTGTATTAGCATAGCATTACTTCCGTGTTATCAGATCAATTACAAGCAGTTTCTAGAGTTCACCAATTATTCAAGGGGCAGATATTAGATTCCACCTCACAATGAAAGAAAAAAATGAATGTTCAGTCATCTTTAATCAATGAATACCTGCCAATGTTGGTAACAAATTTTAATTTTTGATAGTTCTCTATCATAGAATGACCACACATATTTTAATTGTCTTTTTTTTTGTATCCCCTCTTAGATTGCAAGTTTTGTGAAACTAAGGCTGTATCTATGTACTTAAGCACCACATCTCTAGGGACAAGTGGAGTATTAGGTTAAGTTATTATATATTTAATGGGTGCATAAGTGAATGAATGCATTTGACTTTACCAGAAATAATTTGAATAATTATTTTTAATTGGTTATAAGGTTTATTTCATTCATTATTCTTTTAAAGATGCAACTGGATTTTGGAAGAAATACCCACATATGCAAGGTTCACAAGTCAGAAATGCAGTTTTCTTTAAGCACAGGTACAAGAAGAGAGAGTATGTAAAAATCATTTTTTTTTTGTTTTTTAACTAGTTTTTGTAACTCTTATACAAGTAATATCTTCTAAAAACAGATCTTATTAAAGAAAACAAATGAACCTTTGCCTTGTCTCCTCCACAATTTCTTTATAAGATGGACAAACTTCATTAATCTGTTTGAATGGAAAGTTATGGCTCTTGTTCTGAAACTTTGCTTTTCAATTAACCATAGTATTTTTACTTAGACCACGTTATGTATTTATGTGACTTTTGGCAGAAACTGATAGAGACTGTAGAAGGTCATGCTACATAAAAATAGAAAACAAAACAAACAAAAACCTGGGATTACACTATTTTTTGAACTCCAGGATATATAAACTACAAGCGATGGCAGGTTTATGCCAGTAAGGGGGTATAATATGCATCTTGAGGTTAGAATTTCTGCATTTGTATATGGCTAGAAGCACAGTTATGCAAATAATTCAAGTCTCAATTCTTTTCTTGATAACGCATGAATCCAGTTGGAAGATGCATAAAAGCTTCCCCCCAATCATAGACACTGCTGTATGCTCTTCTCTGTAACAGAAAACAGTGAAGGAAGTCGAAAGCTAAAAGGCAGTGAAGTCGAATTTTATAAATGCTAATTAGCATCATCTGTACCATAAAAGTTATGTATTTTGGAGTTTAAAGGTTACTATAATGTAATAATATGGAGGGCAAAATTAGGGCCTGTTTAAAACAGTTAGGTATGCAAATTGCGGGTACTGCCATGAGCTTGAGCAGATGTTTGAAAATTTAGCTGAGTGTGTTTATTCATTCTAAATATGTTTACATAATGTGTTGTATGCTATTTTCTCAAGCACATTTGCATGGAAATGTATGTATAGGCCTGATTCTGCCATCTTTAATCATGCAAAACTGCCACTGGCTTCTGGTGGAATTATGCGCGTGTCAGTTGTCGCAGAATCAGGCCCATGGAGAAGGTCCCACAATTGCTGGGGCAAATGAACCTATTGCTAGTGCATGTTCAGTTACATAGTAATGCTTGTGGGCAAAGATTGGTAAGAACTTCATAGGTCTGGAAAGGGAATGTATAGAAGGTGCCCTGTATTACTCAAAGAAATGTAGGTGTTAATTAATATACATGAGTTCTTTCAGTGACTTAATGCTATACTATTTTTCCTATATCTATATCAATTTCTAATGCTAATTTTCCCTTACTCTCCTCCTGTTTCATACACTCCACACACATACTTCCCACATATCTTTATTAATGACTAGAGTAGTACAAGAAACACTGATTAGGAGGTGATGAAAATACTTAGATGGTTCTCTCCTTCATTTTTTATATAGGGCACTCACAGCAAAGAAATTAGGGGTGATTTTCTTGTTTTTTTTGTTTTTCCAAATTTCAACAGAGTTTTAAGTCTCTTAGGTTAAATTTTTTCTAGGTCTCCATAAGCATTTTTTGATGATTATAGATAATCTGTCCTGATCAGTAATAATTGTAAGTTGTCAGATTTTTTTTATTTTGAAGCATTTGATGGCTTAATAAAAAAGTTACTTACTACCTGCTATTTACTAGACATTTTTTCTAGATTCCAAGAATACACGGGTGAATGAAATAACAATCAAAATATTGGCTGACCTTACGAAGTTTACAATCTTGTTAAGAAGAATAAACAGACATTAAGTAAATTAACATTACAGTTTATTATATAAATTTCAAAAGAAATGCAGATCACCTTGAAAAAAAATTATAGGGAAGACTTCATTTGGATTGAGGCATTAGTGTAATCTTTGAGTATGTGACCTTTCATCTGAAACCTGAAGGAAAACAATTAGATGTAGACAGAGAATAGGTTCAATCTTCAAGGCAGACAGAATGGCAAATGTAAAAGCTCTGAGGTGAGATAATGCGTGGAGAGTGTAAGTAGCTAAGAAAGCAAATGTCAGTGGTGTATTTACTGGAATGGCTGAATTTTTGACCACAGAACGGTAGGCGGGAGTCTGACCAAGACAGGGTCTTAACAATCCTATTTCTGTGTCTGCATTTTACCCAAAGATGTTGGAAAACCACTAACAACCTTTTAAGTAGAAAAAATGACAAAATTTTACGTTCATTTGCAAAAGATACAAATGGCTACTGTGCTAAAAATTACCTTAAGCTTTATTGTAGAAGGAGAAAAACCATTTTGACAGATATTTGTATATTTATGATGGTTTAAGCCAGTGTAGTGAAAATAGTCAGAAAAGTAAATTAATTTTAGAGGAATACTGAAGAAAGTGTGAGCAGAACACAGTCATGAAATGAAAGCTAGGATAAAGAATTTAAAAGGAATGACAATGGTAGCCAATATACAGATTTCAGCAACTTGTTAAATACAGACCTCATTTAGTTGGGACAAACAGATGAAAACTTCAAACTTAACCATTGAGAAACGTGTGCTGCCATATCCAAGCAAATATATTAAAGAGAAGCCAGGTATGAAAGTCTAGACTGTAGAAGGAATGTTGAGTTGGGAATGTGAGTTTTAGAGCCATTGGGATGGGGATAGTGACTGAAAACAAAAGAGAGATGAGCATGGTGGCTAACACCTTTAATCCCAGCTACTTGGGAGGTTGAGGCATGAGTATCACTTGAACCCAGGAGGTGGAGGTTGCATTGAGCCAAGATTGCACCGCTACTCTCCAGCCTGGGCGAGAGAGCAAGACTGTACTCACAAGAAAAGAAAATCCCCTGAAGGGAAAGAATAGAAAAGAATAGAGGGCTCAGCATTGACTCTGGAAAACTTTAAAACTCTAACTGAAGAAATGTTTTTTCTGTTCATAGAAAAATTAAAACTATTAGGTTGGTGCAAAACTAACTGCGGTTTTGCCATTTTTTCCTTGGGTGGTTTGTGCAGCTATAGCAAAATACCTGAGATTGGTAATTTATAAGTAATAGACATTTATTTCTCAAAGTTCTAGAGGCTGAGAAGTCTAAGATCAAGGCACCAGAAGGTTCAGCGTCTAGTGAAGGCCAGGTCTCTGCTTCCAAGATGCTACTTTGAATGCTGTGCCCCTTCATGGTACAAGGGATCAAAGAACAGAAGGGCCTGGCTACTTTCCTTCTGCTGTTTTATAAAATAACTAATCCCATTCATGTTATGAATCTGGGGACAGTTCAACAGTAGCACCATTGTAAATCCCATTAGCCCTATTCTTTATAATCTGTACCTACTGTTTATCATCAGAGTACTCTTGTTAAATTTGGCTTTCACTTGAATTACTACATATGTTTTTAGAATTTTAAAGTCCATTTCTTTTCCAAAATATTAGACAATGTAATGTTCTCTGTATTCTATTTCCCAATATTTTATCATAATAAGGCTACTGTTGGATCTCTGTGGTACCATTTTATTCATTCCTCTAAACTGCCCTTTTCAGTAAGCATTTTGTGTTGGTGTATTTGTTTTAGTCACCTTTCTCTCTATCATATTTCACTTGTCCATTCACATTGTTTTCTCCCTCTTCATTTGAAACTTAAATTCTCAGAAGATAAACTCATACTTCTTTAAAATCTTTTTAACATGCTTTTGGTACAACTTCTTAGTAATAATGCACATGAGACCACTTAGTATTTTTTTATTAAGATTTGTGCTGAGAAACAGAAATACAGATAAAAGTATATGTGAATAATAGAAGATAGAAACAGAAAAAACTGAATAATAATATAAAAAAATGTTTCTATAAAATTAAATAGAAACATTGGTAGTATGGTAATATATGCACGTTATATGGAATTTAAAGCTTGCAACATAGGACATACATTTTGTCTTTTTTTGAAGATATTAAAAAAATGAGACCTAATGACAAGAAATGAATTACTAAGAATTATAGGCATAAAGGCTGAAAAAATGTTCACCTCCCATCATGATTACCTTTAGGAAATAACATACTTGTGTCAACACACACACAAAATATATTTTTAGTTAGCTGGATTTAAAATTATACTTTTCTATCAACATTGACCAAGAATCTGTAAGTTTATTCAGAAATGAACCACAATCTCTATAATTACTCACTTAAAAATTTTTAGGATGGTATAGTTTTAGGTGATCTTTATTAGAAGTTAATGTTTACCAAGATAAAGAGGTTCCCATATACACCTGCTTTGATTTAAAAGTTGCTGTTGAATTTTATCTCAATTTCTTCCCTGCATTATTTGAAATAATCATACATTTTTTCTTCCTATTTCCTCAGAGATTGTATACTTATGTCCTACCTCCAACCATGAAAAAAAGAATAATTTTATTTTCTGTATAAAACAAACTACCTGTTAGATCACAGTAGAACCAAGTACAGAAATTCCTTGTGTTACAATAGGGTTATCTCCTAATAAACATACCATAAGTTGAAAACTTCGTAAGTTGAAAATACATTGAATACACAAAACTTATAAATATCACAGGTTAACCTAGCCTACTTTAGTAAATGTGCTCAGAGCACTTACATTAGCCAACACTTAGGCAAAATTATCTAACACAAAACCTATTTTATAATAAAATGTTGAATATATAATATAACTTATTAAATACTATAATAAATATAAAAGGAAGAATGGTTGTATTGGTATTCTAACTATGTTTTCTTTTGAACAAGACAGTATGCAGCAGGGTGGTGTATATACCTGCATACATAGACACACACGCGTGCACACACACACACACATTTTTGTGAGTACGTCCGCTCATCAGCTGTTTGTGCAGCTCGGACAGATGCCACCCTTATTATGGATCCTTGCAGCCAAGGTTCATTGTCTCAAAACTTATGTAACCCTCTTTATTTTTCCTCAGAAACCTTTGCCTTCCTTTATCTCTCTGAATAGGCCCAGCGTTTACTGTGGCACATGTATTCCCATTGCAGTGCCCATTCCTAAATAACTATCATTTTTTTATAGAGCTTTACTCTCTGTCATTTAGGTTGACATCTACATATCCATAAGTTCTCATTGTCTAAATTTTTAAAAAAGAAAATAGCCATTCCACAAAGTTTCTAAGTGAGTAATGTTATATGATGGTTCTTCAAATATTTAGAGAGACCTAATTTACTAAAATTTATTTTTCCTGAATAAGAAGCTATTCCCACTGCCTTTAAAATATACTGAATTTAAGATGTTTGTAAATATTTTCATTGCCAGTGGCCTCTATACACACATTTTATTATTTTACTCTGTTGGACGAGGCTCTGGAATCTACAATTCTTAATCAGAAAACCAAGCAATATTAGTTATCCAGGAACTACTTCTAAAAATGTACGTTTATTGATTGTTTTTAAATGTCAGAATCAACCTGGATATTTAAAAGAATGAAAGCTTTTTAAAATTCCATTAATGGCTTTGAGGTGATTATTAAAGAAATGAGTTTTATAGATTTGGGGAAATATGAAGCCATTCTAAGTATAAGTAGTAGAAATTCTGAGATGGGTAACAAGTACAAAACTTCAAATATTCTGACATATAAATTTTCTACCAAACTGTATAATATTGGTTAAAATTAGCAAGAATGAAAGATCCCTGACATGTTTCTCAGCAACTCATATGTGACTTGAGATTAAATGGAATTGCTCAGCTGTGGGGAATGAAGCCTGAGGGAAAACACTTTCTGAAGTACAGTAGCAAATGAGATAGTATAGGCAAACATTTAACTCTCCTAAGTTGGGAAAAGGGGGACTTCTAAACTCAGGAGACTGCCAGATGAGATAATATCATTCAAAACTGGGTCAATTTTCATCTACTGTTTTATTCAATGGGCATGTAATCCACAGGAAACTTGAGAAAGAATACTTGAACTTGATGCCATCTCAATTTATTTTACTTGCAACTATTACCTGTGCTATGAACATCTAATTTTACTGTTTGATTCCATTGTTTAAAAATCACACTTCATATTGTTTCCATGTGAAAATCAACAACTTCAGATAAACAAGAAACGAAGGCAAGAAAACTTGGTTGTATTTCACCTATTAATGTAGTGTGGGCCCATCTCTAATACTGTGAGTCAGAAGAACTAAAAAGAAGTTACGGGTGGGAACTCTGATACAGTGGAGTAAATCGTTCAGCAAATCCTCTTTCTTGAAACAACTGTATCCATGTTCTTAAAATTGACCAAGAGCATATGAAAACTTAAAAGCATTTATTCAGGAAAAACACTTAAATGTGAGTAACTGCTTTTTTATTACTGTGTAACAAATTATTCTGCTTATTAGCTGAAAACAAAATGCCCTTATTCTCTTGCCATTTGTGTGGCTCAGCCATCCAGGCCCAGCTTAGCAGGCTCCAGTGCTCGATGTTGGACAAGGCTGCAGCAATGTGCTGGCCGGGCTGCATTCTCATCTGAAGGCTTATTTGGAGAATAGTCCAATTCCAAGTTGATTCAAGTTGTTGGAAAAACCATTTTATTTGTGGTTTGTGACAGCATCTTTTTTTTTTTTTTTTTTTTCTTGAATGTAAGCTGGAATCTTCAATCAGGTCCTAGGTAATGTTGACAATTGCTAGAGGCTACCCATAGCTCTTTGCCATTTAAACTTTTTCATCAGGGCTGCTGACTTCCTTAAGCCACTACGAAGGGTGTTTGACCTCAGGGGTAGCCTGGTTCCTCTTTTGAGAGTGTTCACCTAATTAGGACAGAAACATTCAGGATAATCTCCCTTTTGATTAACTCAAATGTGACTGATTTGGGACCTTCATTACATCTACACAGTCTCTTCAATCTGACCATATACTATTATCTAGAAGCAAGTAATTTGTTCTGACCACCATCAAATGAGGAAATCACATATGTTGTGAACACCAGAAATCAGGAACCATGGGCCATTATAACATTCTGACTACCATGCTTGGTTTGAAAAATGAAGAATCTGTCGAGTTTCTGCATAGTGCTCTCTTTTACCCTACTTTTCCCACTTAAATCCTGGTCAGCATGGTAGTTCTCCAAGGTTAGGGCAGGCCATGAAAAATGATCAGCTTTGCCAACAGATGGGTGTTACTTTACTTAAAGTATAGCATAGAAAACCCCTTGCCCATAGTAGGCATTGACAGTAGGAGTAAGAATCTTGGTGCAAATAAATAAATAAGAAAAGAAATAAACAGTCATTCAAAGAACTCGAGTTTGTAGTAGCCTTGGTTGAGTAAGCAATAATTTAGCTGACTGGACAAAAATTTATCAGGAGGTAATAGGGAATGAGTCAGCCACTAGACGCTGTGATGAACTCATTGCATAAACCTGTTCCGCTGAAAACTGCATGCACATGCCTGGAGAACACGTTGTCTGGGGACACAGCCCAGACTGACTGTGAGACTGTGCACACATGCAGGGAAAGTGAGAGGGGACAGCAGAAAGGAAAAGCTAAGGCAACTGAACACCATTTGGTCTTTGAATATGCTACCCTAAACTCAAATGCATCAGCCACAAAGATAGAAGAATTACCAGCTCAGATGTCTGAGTACAGCTTCTGACCACAAAGCTATGCAGACACAAGGATGGTCTTAAAGAGGTCACGATTTAAATTAGTAATAAGAATTTTTTTTAAAAAAATTTAACTGAGGCACACAAAATCATATGCTGAGATGAGCATATATTTTATAGGTTTTGTCCAGGCATGTTACTAAGTAAACAAGCAACCAAACAAACACACAGCAAAATAACAATAATTAAGAAGGAAAAAAAATGAATCCAGATACACAATCATATAGTATTTAAAATGTCCAATTTTCTACCAAAAATTACATTCTAACAAAAAACATAAAGATGAAAATATTATGGTAAAATAATATCAAGAATTGACCCATATAAATAAAAACTTCAAATACAAAGTTTTTATATTTATAATTGAAAAGTGAAAACCAGGTATGGTTTTATGACAGAAAGAATGCACATACAAGGGTGATAAATCATATGTGTATGATTTATGTAACCATACATACATACACCAGGTATTGCTAAAACAGCATGCATAGTATGATTAGAGTAATAGAAGAGAAGAGAATATATAGGAAGAGCATTAAATAAAACAGCCATATATGAGATTAAGGCATTGTTCTGCTGTGGGCTGTTGATATCCAAAGGACAACCAAAGTAAAAATTAAAAAAAAAATCATGTTAATGAGAAAAGGTAAGTTTGTTAGATTTACCATACTATGGAAGAAAACTACCTTCATAGAGTCTTCTAGTATCTCCAAATATGGAAATTATGGAAAGGTTATTTTATAATTTAAGAGCCTATGGTGGGTGATTTTAAGGTAGGTCTTGCAAACCAAGGGATTAACCGGGATTGGACACTGTTTATAACATATTATTTTTAGATTGAGGCAAGTCTTTAAAATAAATCTTAAGCAAGGGGTTCTAGTTTAATCAGAGTCTTATCTTCTAGGAAAGTAGTTCGTAGAGCAAGACTGTTATACTTTAATCCCTGGACTTAAACATATGAACATAAAATTATGCCTGGTCTCAATATTGTTTGAGAGAGAAATAGAAAATAAAGTTGGTTACTCACTATTGAGTATGGAATATTCAGTATATACATATGAAGGAGCTAATAGGCATTATTAAATCATTTTGGCCAACAGAAATTACATATTCCATTGAAAGAATCATTGAACATTCAAAAATATACATTTTAATATTGTTCATAATGAAAATACCTATACATTCAAAAAATTCTGGGGATATTATTGTACTAACGTGGAAAGTTGAATAATAATGTATATATTGATTTATACAACACTTTAAAACAAAGAGGCCAGGCGCGGTGGCTCATGCCTGTAATCCCAGCACTTTGGGAGGCCAAGGCGGGCGGATAACCTGAGGTCAGGAGTTCGAGACCAGCCTGACCAACATGGAGAAACCCCGTCTCTACTAAAAATACAAAATTATCTGGGCATGGTGTCTCATGCCTGTAATCCCAGCTACTCGGGAGAATCAGGAGCTGAGTCAGGAGAATTGCTTGAACTCGGGAGGTGGAGGTTGTGGTGAGCTGAGATTGCACCATTGCACTCCAGCCTGGGCAAGAGTGAAACTCCATCTCACACAAAAAAAAACAACAACAAAAAAAACAAAACAAAACAAAACAAAGATAAAAAGAAACCTCTCTCCTGGTGACTATTTTAATATACAATTCCTGCTGAATATATAACTCTTAATCCAAGAGGAAACTGACATTAAAATAAAAATATAGAGAGAGTGGAAAACAGAACAAGCACTACAAATGAAAACCTGTGAGCTTTGAAAAAAATGGTTTTCCAAGGAATATGTATGTCCTTAAATTAATGTGTTGGAAAGCAAATTCAGAACATTTTCTTCTTTTACCTCTGTTCTTCTTGGAAGGAGTGTGCAACGGTATATGTGGAAAAATTAATATGAGAGATTTGTATTAAATTATTTTAATAATAGTAAAGAGTTTAAGATAACTTCAGAAGAATTTTAAAACATGTATATTCTTGTATCTATCCATTTATCCCTGTGTGTGTATTTTTTCCAGTAGCAGTGATTTTAGCCTATTCAGTGCTTGTATATAATATAAATAAGTTCAAAACAATGCAGTAGAGAGATTCTATAAAGCACTTAAGTCTTTTGGCTAAATGAGGTTCTTGGCATCCTGTTATGCTCAGAAGAAATACTAGTTGTTTGGTAAACCTTTTAACATAAGGAAGAACATATGGTTACATCACAAGCAATAATATTTGAGCACATCTCTAAAATGTTTTTCATATAAACATTGCATTAAGAATGGTGTTTAATATTATTTTTATCATTCAAACAATTAATCACTTCTAATAACACCAGTACACTATATTCAATTTTAACTAAGCAGCAAGTGTACTACTGAGTTCTTTTATGAGACTCTAATTCTATCCCCAAAAGTAGGAGGCTGAAGGATAAGTCAACTACCATGGTTAAGAAAAAAAAGTTCCTCATTAAGTTGTACAGACAAATTATTAACGTGCTTTTATGGCGTGAAATTAGATGATGATGTGGTATAATTGAGACTATCGACATCTCCTATAAATATAGCAATAGAAGATAGAATACGGATAGTTTCATTACCTACTGAACCTTTGGACACATGCATGTCCAAATACATATCTACTATATGCTCATTATAGTCTAGAGTGGCTTTGATCCAAGGTTCACAATCTAACAGTTATCCCCAGGTTTCTTACCTCCCAAAGATCAAATGGAGTTGAGCACTGGTAAGCCGATAGTTCAGTTGAAAACTACAACAGATCATAAAGTCACAAGATAGTGCTGAGTCAAATAGATTCAATCCAATTTATTCCTGTTCTTTTTGTGTGAAGGGTTTATAGGAAATGACTTAAACCATTCTGTTACCCTTGGCAGCTTCTAAACTCCATGTGGCTTAAATGAGAGGTATTCATGTTGATTTCATTTTCTCTCAGCTATTTCATGGAACACCTACATTCTTTCTTTGCTGTCATAGTTTGTGAAAAAACATTAATGCTTAGGAAAAATGGTTACCATTGCACATTTTTTGGGAATTTAATTTAACAAGGAGCACAGAAAAGCACAGAAATAGAAGAAAACAAAATGTGTTGAATATTAGGAAAAAATGGAACAGAAAATAAAAAATGGTGAAATGGTAGTGTATAAAAATGTGCAAGGTAAAGAGGGATTGTAAAAAAAGGAAGAAGAATGCACACTATTTGTGCTTTGTATCTGTAACATCATACAGATAATACAAGTAAATAAAATTAACAGTTCCAAGATTAAACGTGCTTCTCAAAATGGTCAACATTCTGAAATCTAGTATCTTCTCCTTCAGAAATTCCTTTCCCCTCATTTTCTTTTCATTTTCATAACGTGAAGTTATCAAAAATAAAATAAACTGTTACATTTTGGGATTTCCTAAGTGTGGTCTGGCCTGAAGGTGGCATTGTTGGAGTACATCAACTCTCGGGATCCTGATAAAATATTCAGCATACCAGCTCTTCAGTGAGGTCGGAGCATTTTGTTCTGGGCCTTCTAGGATTCATCTGTGGTACCTAACCTCCAAGCTTTTCAGAACAAACTTTCAGCAGCAGGAGAACATTGTTACTTTTCTTACCCTGTATTTGGAGTGGAGTGGCATGCCACAGATCAGAGATTCCCTATAGTTGGATTTGTATTAACTTTAAGAATCTTGTGACACAGAAGGTTTTCAAATTTTATTGTGATAAAAGTATTAGTAATCACCAATTGAATGTCTTAAAGGAAAAATTCTTTTTTGGAAATTCAATCACTTAAGTAAACTTTTTAAAATTTTTTATTTTTAATCAATCAATTAATTAATTAATTAATTTATTTATTTATTTATTTTGAGACAGTCTTGCTCTGTTGCCCAGGCTGGAGTGCAGTGGCATGATCTCAGCTCACTGCAACCTCCACCTCCTGGGTTCAAGTGATTCGCCTGGCTTAGCCTCCCAAGTAGCTGGGACTACAGGCGCGTGCCACCACACCTGGCTAATTTTTGTATTTTTGGTAGAGACAGGGTTTCACCTTATTGGTCAGGCTGGTCTTGAACTCCTGACCTCATCATCCTCCTGCCCTGGGCTCCCAAAGTGCTAGGATTACAGGCGTGAGGCACCGTGCCCGGCCTTTAATTTTTAATTTTAGTTTTTGTGAGTACATAGAAGGTGTATCTATTTATGGGGTATGTGAGCTGTTTTGACACACACATGCAATGTGTAATAATGACATCTTGTAAAATGGGGTGTCCATTCCCTTGAGCATTTATCCTTTGAGTTACAAAGAATCCAATTATTCTCTGTTAGATATTTTTAAATTACCAATTAAATTATTAAACTGTTTTTTAAATACATGCAAACATTAGGACTGATAAACTTACAAATTTAAAATTAAAGACAGTTCTTCAAACTGAATAACACTTGTATAGGTGTTAGTGTTGCCAGTTAAAATATGAGACTCCAGTTAAATTTGAATTTCAATTTAATTCTTGGGACACACTTATTCTAAAAAAAAAAAAAAAAAAAAAAAAAACTGTTGATAATTTGAAATTCAAATTTATCTGGGCATCAACCTTTATTTTTATTTGCTAAATCTGGCAACTCTAACTGGAGCGTAATTTAGTGGTGTACCTACTAAGCTTTATTTGCAGGTAAGCATTTTGAAATGATGATCACATAACGCAAAGTAGAAATTGACATACTAGCAACCCACAATGTGACATGCCTGACATTTTTGTTAAGATTCCCAGGTACCTAATTTTCTCAAACTTGTGTTTTTAAAGAAAATTTAAAGTTGGTTTTGATATTATTATAAAAATAATACTTTCAAAAACAATAAACTGAAAGATGACTAAAAATAAGAATTGAATAATGTGTCCAAATACAAAATAATTAAATGTATATATATTCAAATTTGTTTGTGAGAATAAATGTAGGTAATTGTGAAATGAATTGTGAAAATGGATGATGAAGGTTGACTTGCCATGCCAGAATTAATCTTGTACTGACTTATAGAACAGAATAGAATCCAGAAACAGATCCATGCAGTATAACTTTATGGTGAATTTTTTTTTAAGGTGAAGAAATGTCAGAGTTGGGCCTGGCGCGGTGGTTCATGTTTGTAATCCCAGCACTTTGGAAGGGCAAGGTGAGAGAATAGCTTGTGTCCAGAAGTTTGAGGCCAGCTTGTGTAATATAGTGAGACCTCATCTCTAAAACAGTTTAAAAAATTAGCCAGGTGTGTGGTGTGGCATGTGCCTATGTTCCCACAAGTTACTCAGGAGGCTGAAGTGGGAGGATCGCTTGAGCCCAAGAAATCAAGTCTGCAGTTAGATGTGATCATGCTACTGCACTCCAGCCTGGGCTACACAGGAAGACGAGGTCAGAAAAAAAAAAAAAAGCCTTATTAATTAATGGTTTATAATGAATTGAATATCTATTCTAAAATGACAGTAAGCATACACACAACTTAGAGTTTATTTCTTTTAAAAAATAAGTTTTATGAAATGAATATTACACTTTCAAACAGTAAAATAATGTGTTGAATGTGGAATTGAAATCAGCTGACTAATACAGGATTAATCATTATTTTAAATTCTTACTGATTATTAATTTTATAACTTTTGTGTGACATAAAAATAATATACACAGGGTTTTTCAAAATTAATGAAACTTTTAAAAGTCAAAGGAAATGAAATAACAGTAAAAAATAAATAGGTAAATAGATTTGTAAAATATGCATTATATCCTTAATGACATAAATGTAAAAAAAAATCAGCTTTGTTTCAGGATAACATTTGTAACTTTTAAATATACTGAAAGAGCTTACAGGAAAAAAAAGTACTCTAATAACTTGTTAACTACAAAATTATACAACTTATTTTGAAGAGGAATCTGACAATAAAGATAAACTATTTAAACATATATGCTAAATAACAATTAGATAATGTACTAACATATATAAAAAATCCATTGCAGGGATTTCATACTAAAGAACAATTTAGATTTTTCTAAACATGAAATAGATATTTTATTAACTCTAATAAACAATTTGTAATATCTCTGCATAATGGCGTAGTAAGCAGACTGTATAAAAATGAAAGAGAACTAAATGTATTGACTTCAAAAACAAATAGTAACCTATTGCATTGTGAAAGAAGTAGATACGGCATTATATTTATGGCATGATCCCATTTATTAAAAGATTACACAATATAATCAGACACTGATATACAGAATGAGAGGAAATAAAGTATCATATATACCAAACTCAGGTTGTTCCAGTGGGTTTGGTAATGTGCAGACCTACCATACAATATAACATGTGAAAGATGCACATAAAATGATGTTAAAAGTGAATTTGTGCCATTTCCCAATGCCTTTCAAGGTCCTCAAATCAGTGCCTGATCTTTGGTGATTAATGCCTTTGGAGAGAGAAGAGCAAAAAAATCAAGTACTTGTAGCCTCTTATAATTTCAGACTGGTTGTGGGTCAATTCATTTCTTCAAAATATATTACCCATTAATTTCTTTCCTTCTGCACCAAAATTATGTATTTCTACTACTTATTGTTGCATCATTATTCTTATAGAATCCCTGGTTATGGCCTTTTACTAGGATATATTTTCATTATTTTCTTCAAACGCTAAAAAAATAGATTTGATTAGAGCTGTCTTTTGCCTTGGTGTAGTATTTTCCAATGTGTACCCCTCCTCTGTCATTTATTTTCTGTTTTGCCTATGTGGGTGCCTGTGTGTGCCTTTGTCATTCTTCAGCCCTTCTTTCTGATAGTTAATGGTCAAGGAGACTTCAGGGATCTTGCTCAAGAAAGAAGTCACTGGTTTTGCTCCGACCAGTGAACACTTTGTGTTCTTGTCTCTCACAGAGATCTGACACTGCAGGCATCCCATCCAGGGGCTGATTTCCTAACTTCAGCAGCTGTTCAGCACATGAATTAATTTCCAGCATTAGGAGCTTATACTGTTGCCTTAAAATTGTGATCCCCATCTGTCTTCCGCTCCATTTGATGTTTGCAATGCGAAAAAGGTTTCAGGCACATCTTTTCGTACCACATTACAATCCAAACTCTTCAGGCAGTAATCTTAAAATATATCTATAAATGCTTACCCTCGGAGTCAGATGTTAAATTCGTCAAATAAATACCAAATGATTGTGCACACGGTCCCAGCATTTCTATTTGAGGTAGAAGCTAAAACACACACACAACTTTTACATTTTCTTCCATTTACATAAAAGAAATAGTACAGGAAACATACAAATACTCTTGATTTGTTAGGCATCTGATAGAGGTGAGAATCTGTCAGTATAAATTAAGTGATAGTTCTAATAATTTGTATTTATTCCAAAAATTATCTTGTACACATTACCGGTCTATGAATAATTTTTAGCAATAGAAATGCATAATTACATTCATCACGAGATGAGCAAAGGAAGATGCCAGAAAGTATCTTCCCATTTACTTATTCTCCATATTTCCAACCTTATGAAAGGTTGACTTGCTATGGAAAAAATAAATCAGTTTCTTATGAATGAAACTCATGCTGCCTTGATTGACATTCTATGTTTCATTCTTTTCCATTTGCAGCAGTGAAATTCCTGGAATATGCAAAAGTAACTCTGTAACTCACTAATTCATTTGTTCACGAATTTATTCATTCAATAAATGTAAATTGGGATTTTTGCTATGTGCCAATGTTTTAAAGACTGGAGAAGCATTAGGGATCAAAAGAGACAGAACACAGATCTTAAATTCTAGTGAGATGAAACAAATAAACAATTAGTAATATAAAAAGTTTATTAGCTATGGATAAACAACAACAGCAAAACAGAAAATAATACAAAATGAGGTTTTGTGTTACATTTTTGTTACTTTGACCATAAAAACTTCCATGAAAACATATTTGACTAAATTACAGAAGAAATTGAGGCTACATATAATGTTAAATTGTGTTCTAAGAAGATGAACATCCAATACAAAGACCCTAGGTCAGTGATTCTTAACTATTTTGATCCCCAGGAGACACTTATCAGTGTCTGGATATAGTTTTGGTTCTCACAAATTGAGACAGGGCTTGCTACTGGTATCTAATGAGTAGAGGTTAGAAGTGCACAATACAGTCCCCTACGGCAAAAATTTACCCAGCTCAAAGGATCAGCGGTGTCAATCCTGAAAAAGCCTGCCCTAAAGTGTTAATGTACCTGTCCTTTTCAGATATAACAAGGAGACAGGTGGTGCTAGATCAGAGTGAGAGGAGGAAGGGCAGTCTTAGAATATGAGCATCTGAGCTCAGAGAGCTAACACTGCAGGGAAACGGAGAAGGTAATGATGGGCCCTAAAGTTTGCCAACATGACTGTCCTTTCCTCTGTGAGAGAGGGGAAAACATAAAAGGATTTCCAGCAAAGCAGTGACATGAGCTCCATATGGCTTAATAAGATCACTGTAGTAAGAGTATTGGGTTGTGATAAGAACATTGAATGACAAGGAAATTTTCAGGAGCATGGTTCAGAGTTTATGACAATCATTCAGGCAAAATAAGATTTTTCACTTGGACTCATGATATAGCAGCAGGGGAGGTGAGAGGTGGTCAAATTCTGAATACACTTTGAAGACGAAAAAATAAGATTGCCCACCATATTGAATGTGGAGAGAGGAAGAGACAGAGAGACAGAAAAGAAAATAACAGCAAAAGTAGAGTTTCCAGTAATTGAGATCGGGACGTCCTGACTGTTGGGAGCTTAGTTCCACTTGTGTTAGGTTTGAAATAAACTCTATTTTTGTACGTAACATAAATTTGAATTTCTATGATCACTCCCTGTGTTTCACAAGATTGTAAATCATGTAAGAAAGCAATGTGGGATTTGAGGTGAAGTTTAGGTGTCTAATTTGTATGTTATAAATGCAACAGTTGAGAAAATTGGAGATATTTAAATGGTGGAGTTAGAAGCCATAGGAACGTGGGCATAGAGGCTTCTAGATTTGGTGGCTTGCTGTTTGGAAATGGTACTATAATTATTCAGGGATGTCCCGTAAGACTGACATAAGAACAATGAGAAGAGCTTAGAAGATGGCAGATTTTGCCAAAAAATAATAAAAAAAATGGAAGGATAGATTTTCTGCACCACTAGAGAAGTCAGCTAGTGAGCTTTTCATTTGCTAGCAGTAGTGCATGCTGAAAGTGAATGATTGTCTTTGGGGATTATTTACTAACATTTCTTGTGTTGGAAGATATGTGAGGCTCTCTAACATTCTGCCCACCTTAAGTGAGTATGAAGTATAAAATACCTTTGTTGTCATTCACTGTCTGTGAGCAAGTCATAAATGCACCCAATTAGGTTATTGGCTGCCAGTAAATATAAAAAATACACCAAATTATTTTCAACAATATCTTGCTACAATGAGATCTACTAGATGTTGGTATGAGTTCTAGTTTTGTTTAATGATTCAGGCTAATTAAACTCATTAAACTACCTTTTCTTGATTTTGAGGGAGAAAAAAACAGACCACTTTTCAAAAATCTGCACAAAAGTATGATAATTTTCACTCAACTATAATAACTGCTGCAATTTTTTCCCAGGTGCCATCGTTAAAGAAGGTTATGCCTTATAGTCTCAGAACTGTCTGATGAAATCCATTTGGTTATTTTTCTCCAGTCAGCACCATTTAACAATTTTGTTCAAAGATATATATGAGCTGGAGGGCATTGCATCCTTTGTTCTCCATTTTAAAATGTGCAAATGTGGGAAGCTGGTTTCTATTTTTGCAATTATTAACTTTTTCTTGAATGAGAAAGATGATTACAGCCAAATTCTGTAATGCTTGTCAGTTAGGAATTTAAGAATGCCTGAAGCAATCTGAAACTACTTGAGCTGCTTTGGGCTATTTTAGAAAATTATTTGAGACATTATTTTTGCATTCCAGAGGGGTATGACCCTTTTCCTTAATGGCTGCATCTTAAGTTCTTAAGTGAGTACTTTGGTATGGAGTATGGAAGAATATTTTTAAAAATGGATACTTAATAATTTTCATCATTCTGATTATCTTTCAATTATAAGAGTTTGTCGTAAAATGGATATAGATTAAAAAAGTTTGCTTCCACTGTTTTCAGGATGATCATCATTACATTATTTCCTGAACATCTTGCCTTGCGCCTAGTTTTTCTTTCTTTAAAGTCAGGACTATTGCTGGCTGATAAGGAAAGTCCAGGCATTTTTATCAGCTTACACTTTGGCAGTACAGACGGATGTGACAGGTAAAATAGACACCACCCTAAATGCTGATTCTCCTTGCACAATTAGTTTATCATTTTGACACACAAATCAACCCAAAAGGAAGAAAAAATATTTTGTGATGGTGCCAGCTCTTTTTTTTTTTTTTTTTTTTGACAGCACATACCGTCATTGTTGTCAAAACTGAATGGAAACATAGACACAAACCAATTTTATATATTTTTTTGTTTATTTGGTACAGTCAGAAAAATTGCTATTATACAGCAATGCATACGTCTGTCCTATTCCAATATTGGATTTCTTACAATATATAAGAAGCACTTATATGAATAATAATTCTGCAATTATGAGTTAAATCCCTTTTCTTCCAATATGAAATTCCAAAGGAAAAAAAGGTGCGTTAAGATTGGGTTATCCAACACATCCGCTAAATACAGATACTTTTTAGATATGTTGACTTGAACAAGTTACTTTACCTTTCTCTACCTCAATTTTCTTATCTGTAATATTGATAATAACAATACAATCCTTATGTCACTCACAGGGGAGAAGCACACAAGAACCGTATGTGAAAATGCTTAGAAACCAAACACATGTTTACGAATGTAAGCTCATTTGACATTGTCATTATATTAATCCATATTGCATGTCTTTCGTATAGATGATGGGCACAATTTCTCCAAGAATTGCAGTCTCTCTCACTGGGACATTTACTGGGCCTGGCTTCGTTTGCATAAACTAGTTTATAAGGGGACTTAGAAAAATAAAGAAACCCAAGAACACAGGGTATTATACCTAATGGCTGATGTGTACTAAAGGAAAGAGCAGTTAGACAACTCACTTTACTGCTTGAATAGAATTGGAGGGAAAACTTGTTTACGTGTGTGTGTGTTTATAAGGGCTGTGTTTGTTGTATTTGCAGCTTAGTGTGTATCGAGAGTAAGAATTTGGAGCATTTCTTATCAGTATATGTGAAAAAGAATTGGTGGCAACAAACGGGGCTTGGCTGGGGTGATGGGAGGAAAGTGAGCTGTTCAAGTGCAAATTTGGGTCTTTATGTGAAATTTCAATATTTTGTTTATCATGCATTTCATCAAATGAACTTTGATTTTTCAATAGTGCATTGAAATTAACATGTCTCATGTTTACAATTGAGATTGTTGGTGCCTGCTTAAGTTTTGCACCTTAGGCTCATGGCTCTCTTGCCTCACCTGCCTCACTTTAGACTCTGTGCTGACATGGCAGTGAAGATGGAGAAAGGATTTCAAACTTGGTTTGTTATTTTTAATGTGTATAAGGTATTCAGCCACTTAGCATTTTTTCCATACTTAGATAAAATACAAGGAATTTGTTTCAAACATTTTTTGGTAATAGGCCATCATTTCTCTGAATGTACCTCCATTTAAAGAGTCAAAGCCAGCTTATTTGTTGTTTTTGTTGCTATCGTGTTTTCCTTGATTATAAGGAGTTGCATAAGATATACTAAAAACTCTAGCTCAGAAACCAGAGATAACAAAATGTGGTCCTTACCTTTAAGTTGCATGAAATCTTTTGGTAGATAAAAGTTAATTGTGTTCTCTTTCAAAAGAAGAAGAAGAAGAAGAAAAAAGATAAACAAGCAAGAAAGAATTTCTGTCCACAGTAGAAGTACTAGATTGTATGATACAAAAATGTAACGTAAAAATTTGGATGTGAAGGTTAGAAAATTGCTGTTTTTCAGGCATTCAGAGAATGAGAAAAGAACTAGAATGTAGAAGGGATGCCAGAGATAAAAAGAGTGGAGTGAAATATATATATGTATGAAAGAGAAATAACAACAATAAATATTTCAAATTCTTAATGAACAGCTCAAAAACCTAATGACCTGAAGTTAAAGTGCTAAAATCTGAAAAATAAATAAATAAATAATCACTGAAAACATAAAAAAGAATTAAATTCATGGATGTCTTCATTACCTTGTTGTTTTTTGTGTTACAATTGGATGAAGACGCAGAGAGAAGCCCTAGAGGCCACCATGATGGAATGAGAAGTGGCAAAACAGAGATAAGCATGAACCTTTCGTCCTCTTTTAACCCAAAGGCACACATCATTTATTTTAATTCTCACTTTGAGACAGCAATCCATGTGAAATTTCCTTTTTAAAAGTCTCTTCTATATCTTTTTTTAAAATTGTACTTTAAGTTTTAGGTTACAGATGCACAACGTGCAGGTTTGTTACATATGTATACATGTGCCATGTTGGTGTGCTGCACCCATTAACCCGTCATTTACATTAGGTATATCTCCTAATGTTATCCCTCCCCCCTCCCCCCGACCCCATGACAGGCCCCAGTGTGTGATGTTCCCCTTCCTGTGTCCAAGTGTTCTCATTGTTCAGTTACCACCTATGAGTGAGGACATGTGGTGTTTGGTTGTCTGTCCTTGTGATAGTTTGCTCAGAATGATGGTTTTCAGCTTCATCCATGTCCCTACAAAGGACATTAACTCATCTTTTTGTATGGCTGCATAGTATTCCATAGTGTATATGTGCCACATTTTCTTAATCCGTTCTGTCATTGATGGATATTTGAGTTGGTTCCAATCTTTGCTGTTGTGAATAGTGCCGCAATAAACATACATGTGCATGTGTCTTTATAGCAGCATGATGTCTTTGTAGCAGCAATATATTACTGGGTATATACCCAGTAATGGGATGGCTGGGTCAAATGGTATTTCTAGTTTTAGATCCTTGAGGAATTGCCACACCATCTTCCACAGTGGTTGAACTAGTTTACACTCCCACCAACAGTGTAAAAGTGTTCCTATTTCTCCACATCCTCTCCAGCACCTGTTATTTCCTGACTTTTTAATGATCACCATTCTAACTGGTGTGAGATGGTATCTCATTGTGGTTTTGATTTGATTTCTCTGATGACCAGTGATGATGGGCATTTTTTCATTGTGTCTGTTCGCTGCATAAATGTCTTCTTTTGCGAAGTGTCTGTTCATATCCTTCGCCCACTTTGTGATGGGGTTGTTTGTTTTTTTCTTGTAAATTTGTTTGAGTTCTTTGTAGATTCTGGATATTAACCCTTTGTCAGATGAGTCCAATATCATACTGAATTGGCAAAAACTGGAAGCATTCCCTTTGAAAACTGGCACAAGACAGGGATGCCCTCTCTCACCACTCCTATTCAACATAGTGTTGGAAGTTCTGGACAGGGCAATCAGGCAAGAGAAAGAAATAAAGCGTATTCAGTTAGGAAAAGAGGAAGTCAAGTTGTCCCTGTTTGCAGATGAAATGATTGTATATTTAGAAAACCTCATTGTCTCAGCCCAAAATCTCCTTAAGCTGATAAGTTACTTCAGCAAAGTCTCAGGACACAAAATCAATGTGCAAAAATCACAAGCATTCTTATACACCAATAACAGACAAACAGAGAGCCAAATCATGAGTGAACTCCCATTCACAATTGCTTCAAAGAGAATAAAATACCTAGGAAGCCAACTTACAAGGGATGTGAAGGACCTCTTCAAGGAGAACTACAAACCACTGCTCAACGAAATAAAAGAGGACAAAAATGGAAGAACATTCCATGCTCATGGATAAGAAGAATCAATATCGTGAAAATGGCCATACTGCCAAAGGTAATTTATAGATTCAATGCCATCGTCATCAAGCTACCAATGACTTTCTTCACAGAATTGGAAAAAACTACTTTAAAGTTCATATGGAACCAAAAAAGAGGCCGCATTGCCAAGACAATCCTAAGCCAAAAGAACAAAGCTGGAGGCATCACGCTACCTGACTTCAAACTATACTGCAAAAGGCTACAGTAACCAAAACAGCGTGGTACTGGTACCAAAACAGAGATATAGACCAAAGGAACAGAACAGAGCCCTCAGAAATAATACCACACATCTACAACTGTCTGATCTTTGACAAACCGGACAGAAACAAGAAATGGGGAAAGGACTCCCTATGTAATAAATGGTGCTGGGAAAACTGGCTAGCCATATGTAGAAAGCTGAAACTGGATCCCTTCCTTACACCTTATACAAAAATTAATTCAAGATGGATTAAAGACTTAAATGCTAGACCTAAAACCATAAAAACCCTAGAAGAAAACCTAGGCAATATCATTCAGGACATAGGCATGGGCAAGGACTTCATGTCTAAAACACCAAAAGCAATGGCAACAAAAGCCAACATTGACAAATGGGATCTAATTAAATTCAATAGATTCTGCACAGCAAAATAAACTACCATCAGAGTGAACAGGCAACCTACAGAATGGGAGAAAATTTTTGAGACAGAGTTTCACTCTTGTTGCCCAGGCTGAAGTGCAATGGTGTGATCTCGGCTCACTGCAACATCTGCCTCCAGGGTTCAAGTGATTTTCCTGCCTCAACCTCCTAAATAGCTGGGATTACAAGTGCCCGCCACCACGCCCAGCTAAGCTTTGTATTTTTAGTAGAGATGGGGGTTCACCATGTTGGCCAGGCTGGTCTCGAACACCTGACCTCAGGCATCCCAAAGTGCTGGGATTACAGGTGTGAGCCACCACATCTGGCCCTCTTCTAAATCTTTATAAAAGCTATTTCTTGAAAGAAAGTTAGTGTTACCTTAAAATATTTTCAAGCCTTATTTTAAAATTTGAATCATACTATTTTTATTTATTTTGAAATATGAAATACTCAAAATGGATCACAAATAAAATATTTTGTTGGCCAGGCGTGGTGGCTTACGCCTGTAATCTTTGCACTTTGGGAGGCCGAGGTGAGCGGATCACAAGATCAGGAGATCCAGACCATCCTGGCTAATATGGTGAAACCCCGTCTCTACTAAAAATACAAAAAATTAGCCAGGTGTGGTGGCGGGCACCTGTAGTCCCAGCTACTTGGGAGGCTGAGGGAGGAGAATGGCGTGAACCCGGGGGGCGGAGCTTGCAGTGAGCCGGGATCGCGCCACTGCACTCCAGCCTGGGCAACTGAGTGGGACTCCGTCTCAAAAAAAAAAAAAAAAAAAAAATTTGTTTAAGTCTCATGTCCAACAATAGTGTTGAGAAAGTATAATGTTGCACCCTGACAAGTCATAGTCCGTCTGTCTCATTCTATGAGTTTTATAAAATGTTGAGATACTGAATTTATGCCAAGACATTCTACATAGCACTAATTTCTTTAAGTTCTGAAACTAGGCTCCTAAGAGTTTAAAGTCTCAAAGATAAATATTAAAGTTAAAACAAAAACCGTCTGGGCACGGTGGCTCACACCTGTAATCCCAGCACTTTGGGAGGCTGAGGCGGGCAGATCACGAGGTCAGGAGATTGAGTCCATCCTGGCTAACAAGGTGAAACCCGGTCTCTACTAAAACTGCAAACAAATTAGCCTGGTGTGGTGGCGGGCGCCTGTAGTCCCAGCTACTCTGGAGGTTGAGGCAGGAGAATGGCGTGAACCCGGGAGGCGTAGCTTGCACTGAGCAGAGATCGCGCCACTGTACTCCAGCCTGGGCCACAGAGCAAGACTCCGTCTCAAAAAGAAAAAACAAAACAAAACAAAACAAAACCAATTGTGCACAGATTATCTTTTGATTACCTATGATCTGTTCTTGTTTTAAATACTGATATAATAACTGAAGAATACAGAGAAAGGCTAGGTGGAAAGAGTTTATTAAAGTCTTTCATTTAAAGTGTAATACACATTTCAAGAAGTGTGTTTGTGGTGTTCCTTTGTGGTTGCCCCAGGCTGCATTCTGTTATATGAACATGAGAAGTTTTGTAAGTCTCCAACTCATCCCAAGATTCTTCCTGTAGTTTCATTTTGGGCATCCCATTATTTGCCTGCAAACAGCCCTGCTCCTGTGTTGGAATCACTGACACAAACAACCAATGAATTATCATCTTCTTATTAAAAGAGGAGGTTTAAAAATGCTCTCTAGTTGATTTCTTGAGTTCCTAAAGGAAAGAAGGGGAGAAGAAAGAGAGTAGAAAGAAGGTGGGAAAAATAAGTAACAGTAGGAAGAGAAAGAGAGAGAAAAAAGTGGAATTAAGTCAGAGAAAGATGAACGTGGGATGGAGAAAGAACCCACTGAAAAATCGTTCCCTAAGCCTCTTGGATGCTTCATAAGTCACTCTAGAATCATCTGGAGTTTTAGCAAAGAGGAAGTCACTAAAATTTCCTCTCAATGAAAAGAAGGAAAGAAGAGAAAAATGAAGGAAGGAAGGAGGAGAGAGAGAAAGGAAAGAGAGAGAAAGAGAAAAAGAAAGAAAGAGAGAGAAAGAGAAAAGAAAGAAAGGAAGGAGGGAAGGAAGAAAGGAAGGAAGGAAAAAAGAAAGAGAATGAAATAAAGAGAAAGAAAGAAAATAAGGAGAAGGGGAAGGAAGGAAGGAGAGAAAAAAAGAAAGAGAAAGAAGGAGGAGGAAGGAAATAGAGAGTGGAATGGGGGAAGGAAATTTTCCTTCAGACACTAGCCAAGATTAAATTTAGAAATTTTAAAGTAGTTGATTTAAATAATTCTGAAGTGGAAGCTGCTAAGCGCATGCTTCATGCTCGAGAAGGGAAATTAAAATGAGCAGTAGAGTTTGAGCAATTCTGAATACAAGTTCCTGTCATTATTGACACCTGAGGTTGAAGGTTGGCGTGAAAGGAGCAGCTGGTTTCAGTTCAGTTTCCTATGGAATCTTATATATTTATTTATGAGGCATTTGATTACAGTCCAGGTGATAGCTGAAAGCTATTCATACTTATCAAGTTGTTTACAATTGTTGTTTCCTTTTAGCCTCAAAAAGGTTAGAATAGTATTTCCATTTTTATGGACGGAGAAACTCAGGTTTAAGTAGGTTAAATAACTTGCGGTCTCAGAATTAGAAAGTTTATCACTCCAGTCTTTAAGTTTAAACCTTTCTGACCTCAAAGACAGCACGTTTTGAATTGTTTGGCAATGTTGTATAGTTATGTGGTATTTTCATTTCTATTTCCCCTGGTCCTTTTTCACTTATTAACTGACTTTATTCTGCAGTAGGTGAATTCGTGGACCACTTCCTTCTCTTTGAAATGCTCATTTCCCATAATTGACTTAACATCATTCTCTCCTCTTAACTCCCACACCCTCAGCCTCCTGCCTATGTATTACTTTTGTAAGTCATTATTCTTTTGTGCATGTTTTCTTTTTCTTTCTTCATACACTATTATTTGGTTGATCACCTGTTCCATCCTTTAGTGCATATAGTAGTGCAATTATGGCTTCTTTACAGAGACTCCTGATTCTCTAATGACAGTCCACTTACCTCTCCTAAGTTCCATGTACCCATCAGTATGCCAAAGTTCTCAAATTGACTCCTCTGGCATCTGAAATGTAAACCTCAAGCTGATATATTCTTCACTCCAATCTTTTTGTTGTAAGTATATTCCTTCTACCCTTGATGTATTTTAGCTCACACGACCAAATGTAGCAACTTGGGCATTATTACTCCTGACTCTTTCATCCTAACAATTTCTTTGGTGACTCAGTTCCTTTGTAAACTTAAAATAAATGCTGGTTTTAAGAGGCACAGTTCAGATAACCTATCCTAATTCCTGTGAGGGCCAACGGGAACATGTCCCAAGTGTAATACTTGACCTACATCAGCACAATCAGATGAAGGATACTTTTTTTTTTTTCTTTAAGAGTTTCTTTTTCAAACAAAAAAGAAACCCAGACTATGACTTAAAAAGCAGAGTCTTAGTAAAAGCTGGAATACTCAGTAACTCAGGAGAACATGAATCTCACCTCTGGTTTTCTTAGGCTGGATACTTAGCTTCTGATGCATCCTCTGTGCAGCCTCATGACTAACATTTGGCATTCATGCAAGAAAGGAAAATGCCATGCTAGCATTCTTATGATGACATCATAGATGGAAGTGGGACCTTTGACGTAAGTAACTCCAATTAATTTATTTGTTGAGGGAAGTTTTAGATTTTATAGAGCATGAAAACTGCTACTCAAAGATGTCTCTAAAGCATTAACCTTGAAAATGTTACGAAGTCACCACCACCCTACACACACACACACACACACACATACACACACTACTGCTAGAAAACAGAGTGAGTAGTACAATTAACAAAAGGCTTGACCTTACATACATAGGTAGCAGAGATCATCTGGGATTGGAAGCTATGTTTTAATATCCAGTGGGCAAGGGAAGAATCTGGGAGTAATGTTAGCGAGGAATAGATGGTCAATTTGGTGGGTGGAAGAAAGAAGATTACTTTTATGACATCCTCAAAAACAACTCTCTAATTTTGAGGGTCAGGGTATATTCCTTGTTATAAAGACTCACTCGACCAAACAGAGCAGAGAGTATTATGCCACATCAGCAGATATCTAGCTTCTGCAATAAATACGTACTAAGCACATGAAATTGGCCTTACGGAGTATCTTGAGTCTTCTGACAAAAACCTTCTTTGGAGAGCATCTCTCTCTCTCTCTCTCTTAGTCAGGATAAGTTTTTGTTATGATTTGGTGGTGGTAGAGAGGGCAGATAACGTAGCCTGCCTACCAGTTTACCTGATATTTCTCAAGGTGATCTATAAATAAGACTTGGGTTCGCTGGGTGTGCTGGCTCACGCTGGTAGTCCCAGCACTTTGAGAGGCTGAAGTGGGTGGATCACTTGAGGTGAGGAGTTCAAGACCAGCCTGGCCAACATGGTGAAACCTCGTCTCTACTGGGAAAAAAAAAAAAAAATTAGCTGGGCATGGTGGTACATGCCTGTAATCCCAGCTACTCAGGAGGCTGAGGCAGGAGAATCGCTTGAACCCAGGAGGCAGAAGTTGCAATGAGTCGAGATCGTGCCACTGCACTCCAGCCTGGGTGACAGAGTGAAACTCTGTCTCAAAGATAAAAAAAAAAAAGAGACTTGGGCTCAAACTGTGGTTCTCTACCCTGTTTCCTGGCTGCTGTATTGGACAAAAATAATGGAATATTTGTCAGTTATTCTTTGACAGATCAAAGACGACCTGAGGAGAGGGGTTGTGCTTAATTAATCTTGCTATTTCTGGAGTCAATGACAGTGCCTTAAAATAATTAGCATTCAGCAAATGTTGCCAATCAAGTGGCATTAGTTAAGCTGATGGGAACCTACTTGAAAATAAAATTCTGACTTTAGTTTTAGTAATAAACCAGCGTTTATAATTCAAATAAATATTTTAAATAAATGAATGGTTTAATCCTAACTAAAATACTTAAATATGAAGTAAAGTTAAATTGTGTATTAGTTTGTTAGGACTGCCATAACAATATACCACAGACTGTTTGGCTAAACAATAGAAATGTACATTTCACAATGCTGGAGGCTGGAGATTCAAGATAAGGAACAGCAGATTTGGGTCTTGGTGAGGGCTTTTTTCCTGGCCTGCGGATGATTGCCTTCTGACTGTGTCCTCATTTGGAGAAAAGGGAGCTCTGGTTTCTTCCTCTTCTTAAAAGGGCACTAATCCCATCTTTATGGGTCCACCCTCGTGATTGCCTCTAAATCTAATTACCTCCCAAAAGCTGTTGCCCAAATACCATCACATTGGGAATTAGAGCTTCGACATATGAATTTTGGCAGAGACTCAGTTTAGTCCATAGCACTTGATATGGTTTGGCCGTATCCCCACCCAAATCTCATCTTGAATTCTAGCTCCCATAATCCCCAAGTGTCATGGGAGAGACCCAGTGAGAGCTAATGGAATCATGGGAGTGGGTTTTTCCCCTGCTATTCTCATGATAGTGAATAAGTCTCATGAGATCTGATGGTTTTATAAAGGGCAGTTCCCCTGCACACACTCTCTTGACTGCCACCATGTAAGATGTGACTTTGCTTGTCTTTCGCCTTTTGTCATGATTGTGAGGCCTCCCCAGCCACGTGGAACTGTCAGTCCCTTAAATTTCTTTTTCTTTAAAAATTACCCAGTCTCTGGTATTTCTTCATAGCAGTATGAAAATGAACTAACACAACACTCTTTGTATTTTAAAATATGCTTTATAAACTTTCTGTCTAAGGACAATGTGTCTTCTACAAGATATTTGCTCCATAAAAATATGCTTAAATAATATATTTAAGTCACAAAGAATATATGATGTCCTCTGCTGAATGTAATTTTCCAATGCCTATATTCAGTAGAGAAGCTGGAAACAAAAGGATGTGACATTTTAAATCCAATGTATTATTTTGTTAATGCTGTTATATCACTTTTCATAACATACTCTCCTGCCAGAAAAGTAAACAGGTTTATCTTTCCTATGTCTGAGAGTTTTACATATAAGAAAGGTTGGTTAGGCGTCTCCAAATGCTATTCATGCTATGATTTTGTGATGTCAATGATATTTGACATGTTAAATTGCATAACACTCAAAGCAAGTTTATCTTGACATTTATGAATAATGACATTTACAGGGAAAAAAAAGTCTTGTTTTTTAAGATTTTATGAACATTAATAGAGGCTTCTGTATCAGTATAAGACTGGGAAATTTAGACATTTAGATGTTTCAAAGACTAAAAGGATTTAGTATTTTTAAACTTTCAAAACATTTATTTCATTCAATATTATATACACACAAGAAAAGTGTGTTTTTTTTCTTCATACAGGTAACATATGTACAAATGGAAGTCCTCATAAAAGTTCTAATTTGTGATAATCTTTAATGTATGTTTAGTAGTAGTGTTTTATTTTAAATATCATTCAAACACAGCTGTATCTATCATTGGTTTTCCAGGTATTATTAAGTCTCTTAGCTCACTAAAGGAATGATGATTTTCTTGAAAACCAAAATAAATGTATACCTAGGTGAGCCAATTGGTAAATGATACTGATAATGAACTTTTTAATTATCTAGGTGTTAATTTGGTCACTTTGGGAATAATTAATGATTGTATGAATACAGAGAATAAATAAAATCTATTCTGTCATAGATGAAAAATAATTCTATAATAAAAACCATCTTAAATCAATGAAGAATTAAATGACATTCTAAACCATCTTTTTCATGAAATGAAAGTAGAAATTTTTGTTACTGTTCTAGTCAATATTATTTAGGATCCTTACAACAATGCTTTGGTATAGTTTGTGATATCCTTACTTTAATTATAAGTTGTCAGAGTAAGCATGTTTCTTAAATATCAGGCATATAACTTGTGAGAAGGTGAACTGAGGGTCAAACTTCTGTCTATATGACTATAATTACAGTGCATCTTTCATTATATTGATTGTAATATAGTGTCCATGGTTTTCACTGAACAGATGGATTCTGTGGTAGTACAGCATGATGCATGTCCTACCACTGAGCACCAAGTTTATTTGAGAAGATTTGACTGACTTTCTGGCCAAGCACCTACTTCCTAACCAATAGCCCAATGTTGGTCCCAAGTTATAGTAGAAGAGATTAGACTCTGCAGGAAAAAGAAATGTATATGATGTAAAAAAATACACAAAAATAGCGAAGAAACAAATAGCTTATGTCTATTGCCTTTCCTTGACTAAATAGTTTAATCAAAGTGAAATGTTGCTCCAGTTCAGCATTCTGTATTAGGATGATTCTATCTAGTGAAAACATTTATAAAGTTTTAAAATAATTCTATAGATTGAAATGATGTTGATTTGACATTTGATATGAAGAATAATTAAGGAGTTTATGGTCATCACAAGCACCATTTTCATTGCTATATTTTTTCTCTTAAATAAACATATTTATTCCTTGTTATATTACTCCTTTATAGCTAAACATTGTATATACTAGTATTAATCAATATTTTTTCAAAATTAACTGATGCTTCTTAGTTCATTTTCTCAAAATCAGAAAACATAATCTTCTGTTAAATTTGAGGCTTTAATTGGGGAACCTTATGCTCTTATTGCACTGGGTAAAGAGCATTACATAATCAGTCACGAATTATTAGTCTTCATATGTGGCTACTGGAGAATTTTCTATTTTAGAAACTGAAGCAACAAACATCCTGTTTTATTTTATATTGCATAATAAAATGAACTTGAGTTCTGCTATTGTTGAATGGTAAGTGTCTAAGAATCCTACTCAAGAAGGGGTTCAGATTTCACATGTTATGGATGTAAGAAGTGTGCTCATACTGGCTCTTGTGATATTTGTTTTTATAAGGAATATTGACTCCTTTTTAACTTAATAAAAATAATAATAATTACTGTCAGAATAGGCAAGAAAAAATCACTTTTTATACTTGTAAGAATTTAGTAGGACGAAACTGAACAACACACATATGGCATATGAGTTTGCAGAAAGTAATATTACTAGGCATGTAATTCATAAAAGCAGAGCACAAAGCAGCCTTTTAGGAGGCTGACTTTTGTGAACTGGACCTGAATGAGCCTAATGTTCCCTAGTTGCTGATTTGGAAACATAAAGGGTTTGGATCACAAAAATGGCATTTTGAAACAAATTGGCCTTTGTACTTTGCGGTCATAGCCTTGAGATATGAATAATTTTCCAAGCAACATTTCAAAATAAGGGAAGTGCTCAGCACAAGATGGAAAACAAAATAGTCAAGCAATAGAATGTTAGGAAGATGAGCATGAACCCATCATTACATTGCTTATAGGCATGTTCCATAGTTATCATTTTCTATCAGTGCAAAATATAAATATGTGGATTGGAAAAAAAAAGTCCAAATAGAAAAATGTTAATAACTCTATGCTAGTTTAAGAAGAATGATGTAGCAAAACTGATGATTGAAGAATGATGTGAAAACACATTCAGTACAGTGTGGCTGGGAGAATTTCCTCAGAAACCCCCTGAGATATACAATTACAATCTCTGAGTTACAGCCTCTGCTTTCTGTTCACCCTTTTCAGTTGTCCTGGCTGTTCTCTAAGTTAGTGCCAGAAGTCTGGTTTTAAATATAGGGAAAAACAGCAAAGATGAAAATGCAACTAGAGTTTAAAGTTAGCAAATGCAGAAATGTTTCACAGAATAAGATGATAAACTTGAATAATTTTGGTAGGTTATCCATATTTGCCAACTGACTGGTGAATAGATTAACTCAATATATGGGTCTTCTTTTGTCTTTTTTTTTTTTTTTTTTTTTTTGGCAGAGTCTCACTCTGTCACCTAGTCTGGAGTGCAGTGGTGAGATCTCGGCTCACCGCAAACTCTGCCTCCCGTGTTAAAGCGATTCCCCTGCCTCAGCCGCTTGAGTAGCTGGAATTATAGGCAGCATCACCATGTCCAGCTAATTTTTGTATTTTTAGTGGAAACAGGGTTTCAACATGTTGGCCAAGCTGTTCTCAAACTCCTGACTTCAAGTGATCCAGCCAACTCGGCCTCCCAAAGTGCCAGGACTGCAAGTGTGAGACACCGCACCTGGCCTTTTTTCTAATTCTTATGCCAACTAACTATTGGGCAAATAGTATAACCTCCATCAACTTCAGTTTTTTTAAGCTGTAAATAGAGGAAGTTAAACTAATGGTTCTTGAGATTCCATGTAGTGAAAACATGTATAAAGTTTTAAAATAATTCTATGGATTGAAATGACATTGATTTGACATTTGATATATGTTCTAGAAAAAAATACAAATCCCAACCAAAAGTAATAAATGATATCTAAAATTACAAACTGTCAGATAAACAGTGATGTCTCTTTTGTTTACCTCATTTAAATGTTGATAAGAGGAAATAGAATTGAAATCTAAATTATACTGTCCAGTTGAATCAGAAGTAATTTGAGACCTTAGAGAAACTGGAAAGGTGGACTAGAAACACACAAAACAGAAGAAAAATTATACAAAAAAGGTAACATGAATGCCACACATTTTCCAATATAAGATTTTGCTCAAAAGTCACACAGACTGATGATTGAATTGAGAGACAAATCTTATAATTTTATTGTACGACTAGAAATATTAAAATAAATATCAATTTCTAAAAATTTTCTAAAAATGAACATGAAATTTTATTTTTCATGTGCATCAGCTGCACTTTGATTTCTTGAATGTACCAAATGTTTATAGTATATGTAATCTGAACATATTTTGAATATAATATTTATTATGATGTTGTGTTTTGAAATACTGGTACATTTGTAAAAATGTCAACATCAACTTCATGGTCATTAGTTTCTCTCTGTGAAATGGTATTCAAATCCTTCAAGAAAACAGGTGTGAAAAACACTTGATACAGGAAAATAAAATTGAATATGATAAAACACAGAAGGTGTTTCATCACAAGCTCAGGAAGTGGTGTATCTAAAGATTGTTCAAGTCAAGAACCACTGTCACATCCTGTTCCATTAACCAGCTCCCATTATGCCAAAGTATCTTCATTCTTTCTATATTTGATTCCTGCTCTTAAGTAGGGGCCAGAAACCATCATTTGCTTTGACTATTTTGATAGAGGTGAACTCTCAGCTACCACCAATTAAATGCCTTTCAATATAATCTTGACTTCTATACTAGGGAATATCTGGGCCCCTTCTACAACTAATTTTGAAGATGCTTTGGCATTATTTTCAAGTTATCCCAATCTGGACAGAAAAATTGGAGGATTCTTGGTTTCTTAGGCACCACAGTATCTCAGGAGTCTGTAAAGTTTGCTGCACATTTTTCAAGGATAGATTTAATTTTTATTTTCTTCTCTACATTTCCTGCATTTTGCAGTGATGGTTTTATTCTTATGGCTACATATACAAAAAAAATTCTTTTTATTTCTAATATACTTAGAGTAAAACACATACACACAAAGACACACATACATACATAGACAATATATATTTTTGATGTCTCCCAGATTAATTTTCTCATGAATATTCCTTACTTTTCAAAATTGTTTTGTAAGCTAAGGAGCATAACTTGTGTTTTCATTCTTAAAAGCACATAGTTAATAATAATAATGTATATTGCATATTTCAAAGTAAGTAGAAGAGAGGATTTTGAATGTTCTAATCGCAAAAAAAATAATGACAGGTGGAAAGGCGCGGTGGCTCATGCCTGTAATCCCAGTACTTTGGGATGCCAAGATGGGCAGATCACTTGAGGTCAGGAGTTCGAGACCAGCCTGGCCAAAATGGTGAAACCCCGTCTCTACTAAAAGTACAAAAATTAGCCTGGCATGGTGGTGCTCGACTGTAATCCCAGCTACTCAGGAGGCTGAGGCATGAGACTCACTTGAATCTGGGAGGCAGAGGTTGCAGTGAGCCAAGATTGCACCCTGCTCTCCAGCCCAGAAGGTAGAGTGAAACTGTGTCTCATAAAAAAAAAAAAAAGTGTTCGAAGTGATGGATATATTAATTACCCTGATTTGATCATCGCACAATGTATACATGTATTGAAACATAACACAGTCCACCAATAATATGTACAATAATTATCATCTGTCAATTACAAACAAAAATAAATATTATTTTGAAAGCACACAGTGAAATACTTTCATATACAACTCACTGAAAAAAACATAATCGTCAAGATTTATCAAATCTTAACTTGTGGGAGAGGTTGTGCTAAGTGAAATTACCATCTCTAGTTGTTAGATGAAATGAGTGAGGCTTTGGTTAAATGAGTTGCGGTCACATAGCCTGCAAGACAATGCATGTAAAGCTTAGTCTGTTCGATTTCAAATTCATGCATTTCATTTATTTGCAAGTGTCACCCTATTATTTTCTACCATTCCGTTTATAATTGTTTATACCAACTGAGCATATCAGAAACATATGCTGTAATCCAAAATAAACTTCTTTAAGTTTCGTCTTGAAGCTTTTCCCCAATTTTGTGAATTTATGATTCAGGATTTTGGGTGCGTTCTGTGAGTTTTGCACACTAGTTTGATCAGCCACAGATAACCTGTGAGCTATGTGTGTAGCTATAATCTGTGTGCTGCGTATGCATTTGATGCATTTACCTGCAGTGGCCAGGCATCAGTCAAACTATGACCAATCTATTGTCCTCATCAAGGCATGGGAGCCTTTGCCCTTCATTTGCCTTCTCTGATTCCTCCATTGCCTGCTGTTAAAAGACAGCTAGATTAGAGCAGGGCCCTGCCTTCCAGGGACTCACATCTAGTAGGAAAGAAAAGGCAAAGGCATAAGTTCATGAGTGAATTTTAAAATGTAGTAGAATCATATAGTACATGTTCTGGGAGTGTTTCAATGCCACCCTCCTCTCCACCATCGTGCCCTTGCTTTGGAGATCTTAGAAGCATTTGACACAGTGTTCTACTTTCCCTTAGATTTTCCTATTTCTCCTTCTGGCTGCAGACCCTACAGCATAGGCTGCTCACAAGATACTCCTGCATTGCTCAGGTAATATTTCCAACAACCTGTGGGGCCCTCTCTCCTGAGTCACAAGTGCCTTTATGTTATTAGGTTTCTCCTATAAACCACCATCCTAAAATAAATACATAAATAAAATGCTATGGTAAGATAAATTAATTAAGCTAAACTAGCATAGTATGTATTTGTCTGGCACCTTTGCTTTGGTAAGCTGGCTGGAAGGGTTTAACCAGCTCTCCTCTACCCACCCAGAGAAAATGGCTCAGGATCTGTCACAGAGCTCTGGGAATCAGATATGTGAACAAGCAGTGTGAGCCTTCCAGTGCACAAGCTGGCATGATCCCACCCTGGAGGAGGGCCTCAGCTACCCCATTTATCTTACAAGTAGCAAAGCAATGTTTAAGTTTTATTTTGTTTGTTTATTCATTTATTTATTTATTTATTTAGAGACAGTGTCTCACTGTGTGGTCCAGGCTGAGTGCAGTAGCATGATCACAGCTCACTGCAGCCTCAAACCTCTGGGCTCAAGCAAGCCTCCTGCCTCAGCCTCCCAAATAGCTGGGAGTACAAGCATGTGCCACTATACCTAGAACATTTATTATTATTATTATTTGTAGAGATGGGGTCTTTCTATGTTGCCCAGGCTGGTCTCAAACTCCTAGACACAAACAATTCTCCCGCCTCAGCTTCCCAAATTGCTGAGATTATAGGCACGAGCCACCATGCCCAACCACAATGCTAGAGTTTATTATTATGCCTTAAAACATACACTTTTATTAAACCTGTTTGTGTGGAGAAATATTGTACTAGAGGTGACTTTCAGTGCTTCCTACCAGTTAGACATGGTTAATTCTCTCTTCTATGTTCCTCGTAAAAAGCCCTGTGCATATACCATTTATGCCTTTTACAAAAACATATTAAAATGTGAATTGACCTGAGTTTCTTTCATTTAGAAAGTAGGCAATCTGACAGCAAGGGCTAGTTTCATTTGTCCTTGCAGTTTTTATAGCAAAGCCTATGCCTGTCATATATCAGATAGACAAGAGACTTGAACTGTTTTTGGAATGAATGTATCAGAAATCACTCTGTCTTAGTGGTATTTCAGAGAGTACTCTTGATTTTACATTTTTACTGTGACTTCTGAACAATATATTCAAGATCTGTAATAACTCTGTGTTTCATTGAGAAAAATTTGATTGTAGAACAGTCAAGTTCTACAATAAACAGCTGTTCAAAAAGGCAAGTATCTGAGCCTAGGGACTAAGCTGCTCATGGAGTCAGTACTTGTGGTTTGTTTGCAAAGCCGCCTACCTTTGGCATGGTTTCTTGTATTTCCACTTCACTTCTGACTGGGGTGTGGCAACATGAACTTTCTCCTCTTATTGATTCCTAGTGGTTCACAATTCTACCACAAAGCTTGATCTTGTTTTACAATATGTCTTTGTTTAGCTTGCAAAAATTCAGGACAGTACATTCCGAAATTCACTATCATTGATATAAACATAGCTTCATCCACAAGAGATATGAGCGTAAGCTCTGTTCTCTGTCTTCTGAAGTTTGATTTCTTTCTCATCTGGTTCTTAATGTCATTGCTAATGTTCCTCATTTGGGAATAAATAGGAAGAATTGTAGTGACATTATAATGTGTCGTACAAGACTTTGTATACCTCATGTAGGTAATGTTTTTGGAGGCTAGAGGGAAGACTTTTAAAGGATGATATTTTTATTGTCATATTTTTAAAACAAAATCTCAGAATAAAGTGATTTTGGAAAGATACCTTCTTCATAATGATTCTGATAATCAATTGACAATATAACCTGAGACTGAGAAGAAAATAGTGAATAGAATGTAAAAAAATAACTAGAGTTATTCTTTAATAACCAACCATAGCCAACTTTTTCTAATTAGTTGTGGAGCTTTTTAAAGTATATAGCAGAGATATAATGGCTTTCTACTTCCATTTCATTTTGCAATTTTGATGTAGTAAAAGATTCTCCCAGAGTCTAAGGAAGCTTTCTGGGCCCCTCTCTACTACTAACCTACTTCCCAATCCATTAGAGTCCCACTCTTCCAGAAACCCACGATTACAAGTGTAAGTGCTCTCAGAACATGGCTCTCAGTTTTCTCCAACTTACACTTCCCTTTCAGACTAGAACTCTTCCTATCCTAAAGACTGAAGCAAATGCAACCTACATGCCATCTAAAGCATCAACTTCAGTCACCGTTGATGTAGCTAAAATAGCAAAAGATTTCTTAGAGGAGACAGTCTTTCTTTCTCAGATTTAAATCAGAAAGGGCCCTTTCTGCATGCTAATATTTCACATCCTGGACAGACTGAAAGATTAGCCCTCCAAAGCCAATGAATGCAGTTGTTCACATTGAACAAGCACAGCTTGTAGTCTATAATAATCACACACATTTATTTGTCTCAAACTTTAGTTTCAACCTAACTTAGTGGAGGAAACATTCATTCTGTCCTGAATGAAATTTCTGCAGGCCCTGAGACTTTTCTGCTCAGCATAAGATAAAAGACAGGCCAGACATATTTCCCCCTTTAGTGTCTCTGTTCTTTGGTATGTCTGAATATTTGCTGAATTAAAAAAAATGATATTTTAAAAGGATTGAAGCCAGGTGCAGTGTTTCATGCTTACCATCCCAGCATTTTGGAAGGCTGAAGCAAATGGATCACTTGAGCTCAGGAGTTCAAGACCAGCCTGGCCAACATGGTGAAACCCCCATCTCCACTAACAGCACACAAAAAATTAGCTTGGCATGGTGGTGGACTCCTGTAATCCCAGCTACTCAAGAGCCTGAGGCAGGAGGATCCCTTGAACCCGGGAGGGGAAGGTTGCAGTCAGCCTGGATGACAGAAAAAGACTGAGTATCAAAACGAAAAAAAAAAAGGATATTGAGACCCACATAAAATAGTACTGTTTTCATTTGTGTTTAATTTTTGTTGAAAGTTCAGAGGACTTGTTGCTGCTCCTTTTAACTGATTTATGTTATTAAAAAATTGTTGACCCTTGGAGAAATATACTAACCATTATTTACATCTGATATTTATATGTAGAGGTAAATTTTCTGTAGAAGAGAGTCTAGCAAGGTTTCTAGGCGGGATTGGCTAGAGAAGAAGTTGAAAAAACCAACACATATACATCTAAACAATTGGGCCATTCTGTCTCCCTCAAATTTTGCTGATATCAAATAGAATGAAGACAGGAAATTGCCCACTAAATGTGGCAACATGGAAGTCAGTGTCAGAACGTTCTGACAAATGATAAAGGAAACAATTGTGGCTTATTCCTTGAATAATGTTTTAGAAAAATGAGAACTGTTTTGAGATTCACTGCAGAACTGGAGAGCTTGGCTGTAGATAGGCAGGGCCGTTATTCCATTCCAACAAGTGGAAAACCACGGTTTCCGGGTACAGTTAGAGTAAGAGATTTAATGGTATCAGGATGAACCATTCCATTTGTTTGCTTCTTTTTCCCTGTTGAAATAAATCAAGGTCATTTCTTACAGGTGTGCAATGAAGAAGTTGTACTGGTAATGTAAAGAGAATACTCACTACAACAATCCTTTCTGAAATTGGGAGAATGCTTTGACTAGAGAAAATTAGTAGGCTTGTTTACCCTGCTGAGTTGCAGTGGTAAATTTAGGTTGATATAAGTCAGAATGGTTGGCATTCAATCTTAAACTGCTCAGGAACAGACATCAAGTAAGTGGAATTGGCATTCAAGGAAGCTGTTACAGAGTAGGGGAGAAGGGTGTTGAAGGTGTATGTAAAAGAATAAATATTTTTTAGAAGCCTCAAAATCCTAGATGAATAATGAGGAATGTGGAGACATGAGGGAGATGGTCAGTGAGTAGTTGAGAGGCACAATGGATTGGAGGTCCTTGTTGGAGCAAATAATTTCTAGAAATGTGCCCCTTGAATGAATGTTAGCATTCCATTTTAATTATCTATTGACGTTTTAGCTATGGCTGTTTGCATTTTTTCAATATTGCTCTAGAGATTACATTGTGCGTTGTCAACATATTAGTCTGCTTAAAGTTACCATTATACTACTTCTCGTAAAATAAAAGAAGTTGAAACAAAATAGTTGCTGCTTTCTCACTGTTTGTGTGATGTGTGTGTAATCATTGTGATATAGAGTTACAATATTTTTCAACAATTGTATATTATTTAAATAAATTAAGAGAAGTATATTTATTTAAAAATATTTGCCTACATGTTTGGCATGTCTGCTGCTCCTTCTTCTTCCCTACACATCTGAGTGTCCACCTGGTGTCAGTACTGTGTTGCTGATGGACTTCTTTTAGTGTTTCTAGAAGTATAGGTCTGTTGGTTTAAAAAAAAGGTTTCTCCAATTTTATTTTAATATAGTATTTTGCCTTACTGAGAGGTGAAGCCAGCTGGACGTCCTGGGTCGAGTGGGGATTTGGAGAACTTTTCTGTCTAGCTAGAGGACTGTAAACACACCAATCAGCACTCTGTAAAAATGCACCAATCAGCACTCTGTGTCTAGCTAAAGAATTGTAAATGCACCAATCAGCACTCTGTAAAATGGACCAATCAGCACTCTGTAAAATTGACCAATCAGCAGGACGTGGGTGGGAACAAATAAGGAAATAAAAGCTGGCCACCCCTCAGCCAGCAGCGGCAACCTGCTCAGGTCCCCATTCCATGCTGTGGAAGCTTTGTTCTTTCATTCTTCATAATACATCTTGCTGCTGCTCACTCTTTGGGTCCAGGACACCTTTAAGAGCTGTAACACTCACCGTGAGGGTCTGCGGCTCCATTCCTGAAGTCAACAAGACCACGAACCCAGTAGGAGGAGCAAACAACTCCGGACCCACCAGCTTTAAGAGCTATAACACTCACGACAAGGGTCTATGGCTTCATTCCTGGAGTCAGCGAGTCCAAGAACCCACCAGAAGGAGTAAATTCCGGACACATTATCTTTTGAAGATTATTAGCTCTTGATTGAGAGAGTATTTATTCTGTTTTCAGAGGTCTGAAGATATTGTTATATTCTCTTCTAGTCTCCTGTGTTTCTGATGGGACACTCTATATATAATATATTATTTTTTCTCTTGCTGATCTCAATATTGTTTTCTTATTTTTGGTCATTAGTAAATTGACTATTACATGTCTAAGAGCAGTTTTCTATTTATCTTTCTTGAAATTTGGTTAGAAAGTTCATGGTTTCCATCAAATTTGGTACATTTTCAGTCATCAATTATTCAAATATTTTTGCCACATTTTCTTTTTCCAGAAACTTCACTGATATTGTCTCAATATTCACTGAAGTTGTCCTCATTTTCAATATTTATCTTTCCTTTACATCAAATGATGTTCATTGTTCTTCACATTCACAGACTGTACTTTTAGCCATTTTTCTTGCCTAATCTTAAGGTTATTTAGGAAATTTTATATTTCAGACATTGCAAATTTCACTTCTAGAATGGGTATTCTTTTGTTTCATCACTTTGTTGAAATTCCTCATCTGTTCCACAATCAGATACATAAACTTTGCTCTAAGGTTTTGTATGTTAATTGCAAAAATCTGGATCTTGTTGCAGTTGGCTTCCATCAAAAGCCTTCTACCTCACTTCCAGACACTGTAGTTTGTGAGATGTGCTAGAAATGCACTGCTACCATTCTAAAAGTCCTTCTAGAAAGCAGTGTCCTAGGACATTTACTTATACATACCCTAACTCACCCAGTGTTGCAGAGTTGGCGAGTTGAAGGTTTGGATAAATGGGTGAAGACTGACTGGTATTCTTGAAGGTATGTAAGGGAAGATTTGATTTGTTCTCATGGTTTGGAAAAGAGTTAGATAAGCAAGGCTCATTATAGTTTCCTTCCTTCATCTACATTTTTATCCAACATTTATAATTTGAAAAATGTACTGTTATAATTCTCAGTGACTGACTGACTCCATGACATCAGAATTATGATCATATTGACTTAGTAGCTAAAGCATATGAATTCTTAAGCAACAAAGACTTGCTTTGATCTAATTGCCTTTAGTAGGAGAGAAGGGAGCACTTTGTAGGAGAAAGATTGTTTTCAAATAATCCCAAAGTAATTTTCCTTGAGAAAGTTATCTACTGATATATATATATACATAATTTGAATGGCTTCAAAAGTACATTTAAGGGCACATTTTGATGGTAAATATTTAAGTAGATAAAGTGTAAGTCATTAGTTTGCCTACTTTGGCTGTTGGCATTTTCCTTGGGAGCTTTGCAAACTTGTCTTTAAAATTAGAAAAAAAGAGAAAGAGATTTCTATACTTTTTTCTTTTAATCTTAAATACTATAAAAATTATAGACACAAACACATACATGAGCACACAGACATACACACACATATACATACACAGAAGGAGATTTATTACACATTTGATTTCCTCATGGATAGCATTTTAGTATCATTCAAATACTAAATATATTAAATAACAGTCATAATTTTGTAATTTAGAAATGAATTTTATTGAAATTAATGGCTGAATTTGGATAACATAATTAAATTTTGATAAATATACACCGAACTTTATATAATATATAAATATGTCTATAGCTGTTGACTTTTAATAGGCTATATATTGATTGATATAATATGTATAAAGTCTATTATATAAATGTTTGTAAAAGTAGGACAAGCCCCTTATATTAAAAATAAATTAGAAAATATGAATTAAATTTTAATCCAGAATTGTTTGATAAAATAAAAAATGTTCAAAATTTTAAAATCATTTTAATTTCTCTTAATGTGATTTACATGTGTGTTTCTAATTAAAAATAGGTATGTCTGCATATAGTAATATCATATATGATATTTATTATAATGACTAAACATTTATGGCATTAATTATATCCCAGTGAATTTTCTTTCATCTGAAAAACAGCCCTATATTTCTTAATATTTTTCTTGCAAATTAAGCTATAATGAAGCAACGTTAACTAGTGAAGATATAAGAGAAAAATACAGCTTCTCTTTAGAAAGGAAGTACAAAAAGGTCAGAGAACATACCCTAGAAAGTATTCCCCTTTGATCACATATTTTTAAGTATAGGAAAAAAAAATATTTCATGGGAATAATTATTCTATTTCATACTAAAGGTTTAAAGTTTTAATCATCGGATTCTCTTGGTTGTGAGGCACATTCATTTTAATGTCTGTATACAATTTTATGTTAACCTCTAAAATCCTATTCATCTAAGAATAACCTGAAGAGATACTGGCCCAAAGAGAACAAAGGCTTTCTTTAAATAACTATATTTAAAGTCTATGCCTTATCGTTAATGACTAAGATAACAAAGCTATAATCTGTAATGTCACTTAGTTATCTTGGTTTGCAGTTCTAGGATCTTCCATTTGTGTAGTGTCATGAGTTCTGATATTTCTTTTAAACTGCCTTTAACGCTCAACCTCTTCACCCCTGCTGCGAACCCCAACCTTTAGGCCTTCTCATATTCTATCATGCAGGTTGTACTTGCCACTTGAGTCTACTAGACATTGCCACCTTGCTGACTTGCTCTCAGTTGCTTTTTTATGTGTGATAACAGCACCAGAATCATCATCAGAATTCTTTATCCCTTTACACTTCTGACGCATATATGGAAAAGAAGGGTGCGTAAGTTGACAATTTATTCATATGAAATATAGGAAGAATTTTGCCTTTTTCTCTGATAAGTTTATTTGTAGCAAATATATATATCCTCTTTCCCACATGACTTTCACGGTAAAGCAACTTCCTTCTGCAGCAAAATGAACTACTTACAAACACTTTCTGACATTCTGGTTTAGCATATGTCTTATAACATTGACTGGTTTTGGCTTTGATTGAGAGCACATATTTTGTGAAATGTTTCACAGTGGGTAGGTTCCTGGAGAAGTTCCACTCATTACCCCAAACTACTGAAATGTAACTTCCAATAGGAAGCTGAGCTGACTTCTTAGTAATACTGAGGTGCCTCTCATTTTGTGTTTGTGTGATGCTCTGTGGCTATCTCCTACTTCAATTCTCCCATCATCATAAGTGTTTGTTGACATGTCGATTGCTTTCACTATACTGCACTAACCCAGAGAGAAGATTATATTGCCTATTATTCTTGTCTACCTGTGTCTTTTCGTATATGAATTCAGAAACTCAAGACCTTTATTCCTCTCCTGAAGTATCACATGAAAATACATTCTGAGAGGAAAAAAAGTTACTTATATATTTGTGCAAGAAGTTTTTAAATAACATATGCAAACCTAAATTCTATAGCATATCAACGTATATAATCGAAATACCATGAAAATCTCTTATTTGCAAATTCAATCTTATCTCTATGAATATTACAAATATATTTTGGGTATTCAAAAAAAAAGGCTATGAGATATTGGAAAAAACATTCTGGTTTTAAACAAAAGCAACAACAAACAGCTAGTAGAGAATCCTAAAGAATGGAGGATTGCTTGCCAATGTAGTTGTTAAGTAAAATTTCTAGGAGTCCACTGTTTTGAGCTGAGCTTCTACTCCAGACCTCAACAAACCAAGCCAGAATGCAGCCACTCATGCTAAAGTTCCATGTATGTAACTGAAACTAAGTTGTTTAACCTTCCAAGAAAGAGGAATAAGAGATTGTAGCCATATATCCAAACAGGCTAGTTTTAGCCTTCCTGCTAAGGAAGTTCCCCCTGTTTTTACCACTACCAAAAAAGCAAACTGAAATAATCTAACTGAAACATAAAAACTGCTTTTTGTATTATGCTGTTTCTTTGTTCCCACTAAAGTTATTATATAAAAATAGACTGTTATGCCATACCTAGCGGAGAACATTTTCTATAACTTTCTTTGAGACTCTGCCCAATTCATGAATTGCTGATAGAAACCAATTTGCTTTTTAAAACTAATTTTTTTTGTAATTTTATCTTTTGACAGTTTTACATGCATAAAAGTGACTACTCTTCATTATAATGATACATGAAACATCAAGATGCAGTAAAATAATCTTGTTGATATGGTTCGGTTAATTGAGATTATTTATTATTTGATCCCCAAGGCTGTTGTGGTTGGTTTAGTGGGGGCTTAAAATTAATTACTCCTATTTAGCAGGTAAAGATAGAAAGCTGAGTGGGAATTAAAACATGCCCATCTAATATTAATGTATTTGATAGTCATTATATAGGTCATGCTTGATTGGTAGCACTTTTAAACTTTATAATAAAAAGAATATTTTATAACATATAAGCTTTTGATAGCACTTAAGTATTTTCTGAATATTCTTTGGGAGGGAGGTAAGTTAAAAAAGTGGCAACATTAACTTGTCATTTTACCAAAATGCTTTGGCAAGATAAAAATGACATTTAATACTAAGGGGTACATTATCTGAAAAACAGTAGATATGAAAGAAGAAAATGTAGAAGAAAACATAGAATTTTTCTGTTGGTCATTTCTTGAAATTGGGTTAAGAAATAATTTTTTATTTACAACACCATGAGCACAAAAATCAAAGGAACAATAGATGAACTCAATCACATAAACATTAAAAACTTGTTTGCTGCCAAGAATACCACCAGGGAAGTAAAAAGACAACCCAGATAATGAGAAAAAAAATATTTGCAAATCATCTATCTGACAAATATCTAGTGTCTGAAAGATATAAACATCTTACAGCCAACAACAGCAAGACAAATAACCCATCTGGAAAATGACTAAGAATTTAAACAGATATTAATCCAAAAGAGATACAGACAAATGGCCAATAATCACATGAACAGATGCTCAATATTATTAACCATGAGTTTTGTGGGAATCAAAAACACTGTGAAAGATGAATTCACATCAACCAGGATGATAAAATTTAAAAAGCCAGCAATAACATCAATAAAATGTGTTGGCAAGGCTGTGGAGAAGTTGGAATATTCATATATTACTGGGGGGCATATAAAATGGCACAACTGTTTTGAAAAATAACATTTTGGTCTTAAAATGTTAAAACATAGATTTACCGTATGACCCAGTAATTTCATTTTTTAAATATATACCCAAGAGTAATGGTAACATTTGACCACACAAAAACTTTTATATGAATGTTAATAGCATAATTTTTTCATAATAGCCAAAAAAGTGAAAGAACCCAAATCCCCATCAAGCGATGAATGGATACGTAAAATGTGGTATAACTACACAATGAAATATTATTTAGGGGGAAAAACAGAATAAAGTACTAATATATGTTACAACATAGATCTGGAAAATATTAAATGAAATAAACCCATAATAAAAGATCACATATTGCTTGATTCCATTTATATGTAATGCCCCAAATAGGTAAATCCATAGAGATAGTGAATATTTAAGTGGTTGTCAAGGGTTGAACTGGGTGTTTAATTTAGCATGGAATGACTGGTATTTGGTATGTCATTTATTTTAGGTAAGGGAAACATTTTCTAAAATTAGATTGTGATGATGGTTGTGCAACTATGAGAATATGCTAAAAAATATTAGATTGCATAATTTGAATGGACAATTGTATGATATAAGTGGTATACATCAATAAAGCTGTTAAAAAATAAGTGAGATGGTAAGAAGCTTTGAAGAAACCCCAGCTGTAGAAAAATACAAGATTGAAACTGAGCATAGATAAACAAAGCTCTTCCAAAGTATTAATGTTTTCCATTAATGTTTCCAATGTTTTCTAAATAATCAACACTAGGTTTTCCTTAAATTTTAAATTAATTTTATTTTTCTCCAGTTAAATATTTTTAAGTGTTGTTTATATTTCCAAATAAAAGCCATATACATTTGCTAGGCAGTAGCCAAAATTATGAACTCTATTAAAGGCTCCTTTCAACCTAATATAGGAAAAAAAAGGAATCTGAGAATGTTCTAAAAAAAAAACTCAGCCACTTCACTGTTTTCACTTCTCTGTTTCAAAAACCAAATTATGCATGGTGGCAGGAAAAGACAGAGAGTCCAGCATTATCACCTGCTCAGAGGGTTAAATACACAGCCCACCCACACATCTTTCCTATCTCTTTGCCTAGTTTTTGTCAAAATATTCTCAAGTCTATGCTTAAATAAACATTACTTTCTCATGGAAGCCACCCATAATTCCCCAGAAGAGTGTAATTTCCTTAAATATGCCCTGGTACAGCTTCTCTACTTTGTAGAACTTTGACATATATACATATTTAGTTAAATTCAAACTAGCCATAAACTATTTCCAATATTTATGTTTCCCAATACACACTGCAAGCCCTACAATGAACTGGCTGCATCACCAGAATGTTTATCAGTGTGTCATCAGCAACCAGCACATCACCTAGAATATGGGAGGTAGAATTTTAGAAAAAGAGAGAAATGTATAAAAGTCATCTTATTCTGTAATGAGAGGAAAAAAATCTCATTTCACTAAAACCATTGCCAATGTGTTATTACTATGGTATCTCATATCCTACAAAGTAAGAATTAGAGTATAATTTTCAATGTAAATGAAATTATATGTCCTTAGAGCAGCTGACCAGGTTTTTTGTTTGTTGTTTCATAATATTTGTCACCTTGCTTATCTTTATCTGGGAATACATACTCATTCCTTACAACTGAGTACATTTTAAGTTTCAGCAAAAGAAATTTCAGGGTATATTTTAAACATTTAGTCTAAACTCTCATAGTATTTTCAATTCAAAATGATGATGGAAACTGCATTTCCACCCCACATCTCCAAACCCAGCATCTGCCTAGAATTTTCCAAGTACCACAGCTTCTATTAATAATTTTACTGTCTCAGTGAGCACTGTGATCTACTTGGTTTATAGACTCATAATTTGCTGGGGTTTATATATATATTTAAAATTAAACATGATAACAAAGAAAACACACAAAAAAGAAAAAAATCACTATAGAAAAGCAAAACCAATCTAAAGATCAGAAAATCAACACGCATAAACACAAAACAAATACATGAATATTAGAAATGGGCAAGCAGTTGATATTTGTTGTTTATTTCTTGTGACTGTTTAGGAAAACTATATCTAAACATACAATTTTGAGTTCTAAATTCTGTTATAGGACTTTCTCCTTAGTTTAGCTAAAAGCCGGGTTCTTGTCAGACGATCATGAAAGATTAGGCTTGCAGACACTTTGAATGCTGAGAAGAACAGGTTCTATTGGGTGAAAAGGAAATTAAAAAGGGAAACAGGGACTCTCAGCAAAGCGAGAGTCCTGGTAGTAGGTTTCCCACCTCACAGATGGAATCCCAGTTTACCAGCCCAGAGCAGGAGATGCCAAGCTCCTCCCCGCTGCAAAAGATGCTAACTTCCGAGGCTGCACCCCTTTCTCCCAATGTGCAGGCCAGTTGGAGTTTTTCTGGGGACCTCTTTATACTTGGCTGTCTCAGTTCCTCACCTCATTTTCTCCACTGGCTTCCACTGCCTCTCTGCTCCCACTGCAGACTCATTATCGACAAACTCATATCAATTAGTTGTTGCTAGGGTAAAATTATCGCAGAGTGAATATACAATTTGTTACCAGGGTATTTGGGGGTATGAACGTGGTTGCTGTTAAAAATATGTGGGTATTCCTGGAGTAATAATGACAGTCTCAAGCACGTCCATCAGCTACGAATTCAAAAGCAACCTGACTATATAATTATTGGATGACAAGTTGATGGACGTGTTTACTCAGGATGCTGTTTTGGATGATGAGAATAAAATATTTTTAAGTCCATTCTCCAGTAGGCTTTGATCCAGCTTATCCTCATTCTTTCCAACTAGAAGTAAATTATGAATCAAGTCAGTACACAATCCATGTTAACTACAATAGAATAATATTAATCTTAGAGAAATACATACCCACTCAATCATATAAAACACTAAAATAGCACTTGGTTATCTTTTTTACCTAGAGTGGCATAATGTATTTAGATTCCATTAAACTTCTATTATATCACAGAACTTTATGTTCCCAAACTGGGGAAGGCACCGAAGTGTGTCTTAGCTTTAATTTCAGATAAAACTACCATCCATCTGCTAAATGCCAGGAATCTTTGAAATCTCTAGAAAGGCCAGATACTCTTTCAAGCCTGCGTAGAATAATACTATCCCTTTAAGAAGTCATTTTTCACAGACCTGAATCTCCCAGGGAGATTTTTTTTTTTCCTAACAACATTTAATGTACTTTAAAATTGGCTTTCTTTAACTGAGCTTTCTTTAATTGTACGAAACAAGACACCATGAAGACAAAAGTGGACCATGCATAGTCATGTATGGCTTTTATTGATTGTGAACCATGGGGAAGATAAATACCAACACACCTTTGCTTCTCTCTTATAGTACCAATGCCATTGCATTCCAGAAGATCTGAAATGTGTTTTAATTTCCAATTATGTCTTTCCAAATAAACTTTTAAACTGAGATGCAGAGCTTAAACCAAAAACAAAACCAAAAATCTCCTTCAAAAAATGATAGGTACCCATTTTCACTATTATTCATAACTAAGTTTACCTTCCTTCCTCCTTTTATTATGTTAGGTAGGACATCAATTATGAAACTTTTGTGTGTAAAATTATTGGCATTTGTAAAAGGATAAACAACTCTTTGCTATTTGATGGGGCAGTTAGCTGGAGATGGCAACTTTATATTTAGACTTCATATAGTATAAACTTATCCTCTTATGTAATAAACTCATTTAAATATTCTAATTCAGAAGGGATTAGAGCTGTAAAATGAATGTGCATTACTGAAATGAGTGACATATGACTGAATAAAAATCTATGTTTAATATTTTATTCTTTTTTTTGCATACTTACCAGATGCTAGGGACTTTTTTAGGTACTGACTATATACATCCACCATATACATTGTATTTTAATTAGGGAAACAATAATCGTGTATGAAGGTATACAGACACAAATATAGATATCAATAAATACATAGATATAGATAGAAATAAGTTTAGAGATACATGTGCAAGGAAATATAGATACAGGCACTATAGATACAGATATAAATATGACAATGAATATAAAATAGAGACATGATTATAGATAATATTAGTAAAAAGAGTAATAAATCAGTCTAAGAGGCTGGAGAAACATGGTAGCTAGTTGACAATTTTCCTTTTTATAATTTTTTTTCTTCAAATATAAAGTTAGGTGTTGCCAAAGTAAATAAATTATTAAACATAATTCCTGAAAAATAGTTTAAAATCTCAGATAAATATTACTTTTTCAAATATACATTCATTCTGTTCTTTCAAAATGTGCAAAAAATAAGTTTCCTAAATTAATAGTGCCTATTTTGACTTTCAATTCTTAGTGCTTTATTATGCATTATATTAGTTGATATCTTATGCCTCTGCCTGTTTCCAAGTCATAGGAACTTTTTGACTTTTAAGTTTCATATGTTTTTAATCCTACCTCACACTTAGTTTAATACTGACCACAAGTTTTATACTCAATAAATACCTGATGAATTTAATCAAAATGATTTTAATTAAATCCAGAGTTTCATTACTTGACATATTGGGGAAAGCAATTACAGTAAACTTCGAAAATGCCACATATAAATGTATCAGTTATGTAAATACCATTTTACGGAAGTATTGAGGAGACTGTACGTTTAGAACTAATTTTAAGCCATCCCTTTAGGTGTGCCTGAGTTTATTTCTGAAAATATGTGGGGACCATAGGGTAATGTCATAAGCCATCCTGAAAAATAAATGGGAAATATTGGTCTTGAATTGCTTGCTTATTAATTGGGGATCTTAGATCCTTTCTTAGGCTTTATGCCATGCAAACCAGAGAGGTAAAGACATGAAAAACCAAAAAATGCTAGTGACGATAACATCAATGAGGGAGAAAGCAACTGAGTCATATGTTGTTAACATGTTTACTATTCGGGATGTAAAATGTAGGGTACAATTATTTAGCATTTATTCCTTCATAGGCTGACACTGGAAAAGTGAAATGTCCACAAATTAAAAACCTGCTTGTTACTGGAAACCAACAAGCATGAACAATATGTATTAAAAGCAGACAGAGATGCAGGATAATCCAGGGTTGGTAGAAATATATATATATATGCACAGATTTTTAAATATGTTAGTTATTAAATAGGTTAGAGATATTATTTATTTTGCTTACTATTTTTATGTATTTGAGAATAGTAAATATAAGCAGGTAAAATAAATGAATATTCATAATTTCAATTTTGTTTTAAAATTAAGCCATGTATAAAACATGTCCGGTTCAACAACTTTTGAAAAGTCTCTAAATTTGTATTAATATGTAAGGAAAATATAGAGAGCTATGATACGTACCTCTGCTTTTTCTTTTCAAAAACTGACCTTGCTTTTACTAGACATGAATTTATACTTTAGTGTTGCTTTTATTTTGAGTACTATAACAATAATATTGATTCAACATCTTGCTCAAGAGGTTCAACTTTCCTCCATAAGTGGAGGCAATGATAGAGCAAGTCACCCTGCAGTAATTTGAAAGTAGTGGATTTACAGCGGGGAGGAAAGAAAAGGACTACAATTGGAAGATAATGGACTTGAGATAGCTGCAAATGCCACAATTTGTCACCTTCTTTATTTCTGTTCTCGACTTATATTTTGTCTCTCAAATCTCTAAGGCAAGTTTAGTGACATGTTCCAGAAGCAAAATTGTAATGAAATCGAAAGCAAGCAAAGAAAAAAAACAGACAAAAAGTACAGACATCCTGTTTGACATAAATCATGAATTTGATCTAACCATCATTTTCATGTGAATAAATGGCTAATGCATCATTGCATTTTTGAAGTATTACATATGAGCAATTTTGTAACAGAATTACATGAACACAAATTATTTTATAGCACATCTACAAGTGGCATCAGTGGACCCTAATATCTCTCAGTGATCTATATATTGTACTATTTAAATTGTTTGCTAAATAGTATTTTTTGTGAACATGAAACAAATGACAGATCTCCAGTAAGGGAAAACAACTCTATAATGTTAAAAAACAGCATTTTGAAATGATTGTGATGAAGGAAATGTACGCTTCATCAGTTTAAAAGAAATTAATGCATATATCAAGGACGTTTTCCTTGCATAGGACAGACTCTCTCATTTCAGAATATAATCTGTGTCAAAAATACCGAATCACAATCATTATCATATGTATAATGAATACTTCAGAGAAATTATTTAAAGTAATTGGATATAGAGCAGCATAATTTCTAAGTAATTATTTGAAACTAAATGTAATATGTCAAAGATAAATGATACTTTTCAAATAGCTTAGAAATGATACTATTTTTCCCAACTTAAAATGCATGAACTATCTAGTTTGAATAAAGCATAGTAGATACTTAAAGAAAATTGTTAATCCCCTCAGGTGACTTACCCTTTTAGCCTGAATCTCAAACTCCAGGATGTGTCTCCTTCAGCCTTTTCCCTGTATCCTCTATTCACTGAGTCCGATATACAGGGTTTCTCAATCCCATTGGTTCATGTATTTATTTAATAAAACTTATGAGAAAACTCATGTTCCTAAGATCGTGTAAGACTCAGAATATAATATAAAATAAGCTACCACCCTTGACTTTAAGCTCCTATGGTCTGATAAATATCTGAGAGAAAGTACCTCAATGGTCTTAAATTATTGTTTTTTTTGTTTATTATTATTACCATTGCTATTCTAATAGTTAAATATGAAGAAGCCTAGACCATGCCTTGAAATCAGTGGGGCAGGATTCAAACAGGAGGATTGAGAAGAGTGGAGAAATTTTGTATTGGTGTTTAAAAGGTATGGGAGAGGGATGAAAAATTAAAAGCAATTATGGATCGATCCAATGTAGATTTAATTAGAAAGGACTTGAAAATCATTTCTTAATTTTATACTTTGCATTTATTTGATTACTAGTGTGAAATTGGTATGAAATCAGTTAGCTCATATGTGCCTGATAAATGTGAAAATTATGTCAGAATAGCTAGGAAGCATATTGGAAAACCAATCTTCTCCAGACAGGATAAGTCAGCATAAGGGCAATAGAATTATTACATTCAACAAGACAGAAATTGCACAGGGAACAGGGACATTTTTCACTCTATTTTATGAACAATAATAGCTGCACGTGAAATTCCTCTTCAAAATGATGTACCCATGCCTTGTTGGTCTGGTGTTTGCTGCCTTCAGTGCCTGCTTTCAATCACAGCCCCCATCTTCAAGCCTCACTTCCATTAGCCTTGTCCCAGGGCTCCAAGAAAAGTCTTACCTTATTGACCACTTGATTGCTTTGTTTAGTTTTGATACCTGCTGTAGCACTCTTCATCACTTCCCCATATACCAATTATTGCCCTTATTGGCAATGTTTTGGTTTAAAATTTTCATAGGTGTTTAGGGTTTCAAGTCTTCCACTCAAAAGCTATTTTCCCATAGGCTTTGGGGCCCAAACAATTGCAGGCTATGTCTGAATTGAAAACAGTAGCTCAGTTGATGATTTGTGGCCATTTAGTTCCACATTCAAATATGATTTTGAAAGTATCTGCAACTTGCAATTCTACAGACTGAAGCTTATGAAAAAGCCCTTTGGGTATCACCACTCAGCAACAGTATTTGGGATTTTGGACCAGAAATTTCCAAGCACAATGATACGACACATGCCATATTGGACTGATATTGGGCATTAATTAAAACTGCTCCTATGATTGAAAGACATTAAATAGTCTAGAAACTTAACATACCCTAATGATTTGGGTACTCTAACTCACTGAGTATTGGTTACTCACTGAGAAAGGTGGTGCCCAACAGAGCCCCACAATACAATTGAAATGGTATATACAGGGATATGCTGTGGGAGGAATGCAATGAGGCTCTCATTGTGTACATGATCAGGAAACTGATATTGGAACCATTTGTGGAGCTGCCAGAACCTACTGATGCTGGGTAGGTGAGTTCCAACATGGGGGCTTAGCTTAAGGAGGTTCTTGGCTTCACTTGGGAAAGAATTCAAGAACAAGCCAGTGGTGAAAGAACATAGCTTTATTGATGTGGCAGTGTTACAGCTCTGTGAATGCTCCTGCAGAGCAGCTACTCCACAAGCAGCGTGCTGAGAGTAGCAGCTGAGGTGCAGTTCTGCAGTCACATTTACACCTACTTTTAATTACATGCAAATTAAGGGGTGGGTTATTCAGAAATTTCTAGAAAAAGCATGGTAACTGCCAGGTCATTGCCATGGCAATGGCAAACGGACATGGTACTAGAGGGCATGTCTTATGGAGAGGTGCTTTCACATCTTCCCTGTTCCAGCCAGTCTTCAATCTGGTCCAGAGTCGAGTCTTGCCTCTTAACTCACTATTGCCACATAGCTTTTCAGTCTCAAAGTTTCAGTTTGTGAAGTTTTGTAATTTTTTAAGGAATTTATTTTACAGCAGAAATGTCAGAAACTTTAGTGTGGGATTTTTACATAAATACAGACTTGACATCGTTATATACTCTTCTTCACTTTATTGTACTTCAAAATATGATTTCTCAAAAAACATTCTCTTTTATCATCTCTAAGTTCACCCTCAAATGATGTCCTTTGCTTTAACCCACTATTACATTTCTTTTAAGTTTATATGTGGATATATCTGTGTGTGTATGTATGTGTGTGTGTGTGTATATATATATATATATATAAAATTTCCCTTTAGTTATATAATGTGATTCAGAAGGTAATACAAACAATAAGTTTAATATCTTTCAGTGGAGTTTGTAATGCCACTTGCAGCAATTGATAGCCAATTGCAAAATACTTTGTTCCATCTCAAAAACTCCTGTAGATTTCTTATATTTAATCCTCTTCCAATATTTCACATCTCTTTATCCATCAAATCCAGCCAGTCTGTAAATTGTTCAAGATACAATTCCAGGACCTCAGATAAATGAGGAATTAAGCCATCTATTAATTCATTTATTCAAAAATCATTTCCTGTGTTAGATGTTGGAAAAGCTAGGAGATTCAAATATAAAGTAAAGAAAACACATATTACTGACCATATTGACATATGAATTGTTACAAACATAAGGTGAATTGCAGACATTAAAATCAATTTCAGCTGCTTGAGTAATCTAGCATTCTGTGAGATACCAAGGCTTACAAACTACTCTTTTTTTCTCTCTCAACCAGCCACATGCACACTGGCCATTAATATTTGCCATGATTCTTTACTTTTAAAACTTTTTATTTGCAAAAAAATATTTAAAGAGCTTGAGCAAGAGTTCACCTTTTCTTTCATAGGCAATTTGAAAAAGTAAATAGAGGTTTTCTTGTAATTGGTGTAATTTGAATTAATTTAATTTTCTTGCAAATCCAACTGCTTTGATGTATTTGGTTAGAATTATAATGATCCAGCCAGAACTGCGGAAATGCTAAAAAGAGTTAGATGCTAATGATTGTCCAATGCATCCTGCCACATTGATAAGAGAGGGATATTTGGGGGGAAAAACAATTCTTCAAGGATTAGACAAACTCTTCTGTTTGAAAAAAAAAGAAGAGTCATTCTAGTATATAATGGCTATGAGACTTTCCACAAATGTAAATAGGACTTCTCAATGTATGTCATTTCCAATCGGACAAAAGTTTTCTCGACATCGATTCTTCTTTTCTTTTCTTTTTTTTTTTTTCTTTTAGACAGAGTTGCACTCTTGTCACCCAGGCTGGAGTGCAATGGTGCAGTCTCGGCTCACTGCAACCTCCGCCTCCTGGGTTCAAGCAATTCTGTCTCAGCCTCCCGAGTAGCTGGGATTACAGGCACCCACCACCACAGCCAGCTAATTTTCGTGTTTTCTAAAATTCAATTCTCTTATCCACTAAATAAATACACAGTTGTCCCCCCTTATTCATAGGTTCACTTTCTGCAGCTTCCATTACCACAGTCAACCTCGGTTTGAGAATATTAAATAAAAACTTCCAGAAATGAACAATTCATAAGTTCCACTTGCAAGTTTCATGCTTTCAACTTGAAATCTTGCAATTCCACTCCATCCCATCCAGGATGTGAACCAGCTCTTTGTCCAGGATACTCACACTGTCTATGCTACTTGCCCCTTTGTCACTTATTAGCAATCTTGGTTATCAGATCAATAAAACAGTATAGTGTGCTCTTGGTATCCACAGGGGATTGGTTCCAAAGACCTGCTGTAGGTAACAAAATTTGAATACACTCAAGTCACTGGTGTAAAATGGTGTAGTATTTGTACATAACCTATACACCTTCTCTTGTATACTTCAGTTCATCTCAACATTACTTATAATACCTTCCTGTTTAGCTGCTTAAAACTTCTAGTTAGTGCCATTAAGCAATTCAGCCAATGATTTCCATATAGTTTTATTCTTTCTTTTTTATGTATTGTAATGCAGTAAAATACCATTCATGTGGATTATATTATATTGTGACTCAAACTAACTTAAAGTTTGTTTTATAGACTTCCTGCTTTTAAAACATAGATAATTATGGGCCAGACATATTGATTTGAAAATATAATAAAAATGCAATACTTTTTCTTTCACACCTTTTTAAAAACTATTTATTAAATTACCCAATTTAATTTTTTAAACAAGAATTTCGGTTAAAAACAGAAAGCAGGGCAACCTGCTGAGGTCCCCTTCCACGCTGTGGAAGCTTTGTTCTTTCACTCTTTGCAATAAATCTTGCTGCTGCTAATAAAAAAAAAAAAAAAAAAAAAAAAACAGAAAGCAATACTGAGTTACACTTGAAATACCACACAATTCACTTATTTAAAGTGTACCATGCAAAGCTTTTTAGTAAATTCACAAGGAAGTGCAAACATCACCAAAATTTAATTTTAGAACAATTTTGTTCTACAAGAAGAAATGCTATTCCAGTTGACAGTACACCCTACTCCTCTAGAAACTCATTTCCAGTCTAGGCAACCACTAATCTCTGTAAATCTGCCTGTTCCAAGCATTTTACATAAATGGAACCAGATAAGTCTTTTGTAACTTGCTTCTCTCACTTAGCATAATGTTTCCAAAATGTATTCATGTTGCATTTTATTGATCTTTATTGCTGAATAATATTCCATTATATGGGCATGACACAATTGTATTTATCTACTAATCACTTTTTTATGAAATGTGCTGATATCATTTTTCTTGTAATGGTTTTGTTGTGGACACATGTTTTCATTTCTCTTGACTATACCTGGATGTAGCATTGCTGGATTTTATGATAGCCCTATGTTTAACATGTTGAGAAACTGATGAAATGGTTTCTTCCCTCCCTCCCTCCCTCCTTCCCTCCCTTTCTCCTCCTCCTTCTCCTTCTCTTCCTCCTCCCCTCCCTCCCTCTTTCTTTCTTTCTTTCTTTTTTTTTCTTTCTTTCTTTCTAGATAGGGTCTTGCTGTGTCACCAAGGCTGGACTGCAGTGATACAAACAACTCACTGTAGCCTGGACCTTCCTGGGCTGAAGCCACCCTCCTTCCTCAGCCTCCTGTGTAGCTGGGATCATCACGCCTGACAAACTTTTTTGATTTTTTTGTAAAGGCAGTGTCAAATTTTGTTGCCCAGTTGTTTTTTTTTTTTGAGATGGAGTCTCATCTGTCGCCCAGGCTAGAGTGCAGTGGCACGATCTCAGCTCACTGCAACCTCCCCATCCCAGGTTCAAGCGATTCTCATGCCTCAGTCTCCCGAGTACCTTGGATTACAGACATGCACCACCATGCCCAGCTAATTTTTGTATTTTTAGTAGAGACTAGGTTTTCCCATGTTGCCCAGGGTGGTATCGAACTCCTGAGCTCAGGCATTCAGCCCGCCACGGCCTCCCAAAGTGCTAGGATTACAGGCATGACCCACTGTGACCGGCCAGTTGCCCAGTCTTGATGAAATATTTTCTAAAGCAGCCATACCACTTTAAATTTCTTGCCACCACTTGGTTTTGTGTTTCTTTTCTATTACAACCATCATTGTGGGCATGAAGTAGTTTCTCACTGTGGTTTTGATTTGCATGTCCTTAATAGCTATTAATTTTGAGCATCCTTAATTTACTTGCTGTCCTTTTGCAAATCTTCTTTGAAGCAATGTCTATTTAAATTCTGTACCAGTTTTTAACTAGGTATTTGCTTCTATTATTGAGGCATCAGAGTTCTTATGTCTTCAGGATATAAGTCCCTTTTTAGATGTATGACTGGCAAATATTTTCACCATCCTGTAGATTGTCTTTTCACTTTCTTGACAGTATCCTTTGAAACACAAACATTTTGCATTTTGATGCAGTCTAATTAATCAATCTTTTTCTTTTTGTTTGTGCTTTTGGTGTCATAACTAAGAAAGTTACTTAATTCCAAATACAAATATTTACTCTTGTGTTTTCATCTATAAGTTTTATAGTTTTAGCTTGTATCCATTTTAAAGGAATTTTTGAATATGGTGTTGGCAGGATGGGGGATGCCACTTTGTTCTTTTGCATGTGGATTTCCAGTTGTCTCAGCACCTTTTATCCAAAAGACCATTCTCTTTGTTGAACTATTTAGCAGACTTGCCTCCATATTATTTGCCATAAATATAAGAGGTTATTCCTGGATTCTTAAATTCATTCTATCTATCTATCTATCTATCTATCTATCTATCTATCTATCTATCTGTCTATCAATCATCTATCTTTATACCAGTATCACACAGTCGTAATCACTGTAGGTTTGTAGTAAATTTAAAAATAGAGAAATGTGAATCCTACAGTTTTGTTCTTATTCAAGTTGTTTTGGCTGTTCCATGTCTCCTGCATTTCCCAGTGGAGTTTTGGAAAGGTTTGTAATTCTGCAGACTAGCCAGTTTGAATTTTGGTAGGAATTATGTTAAATCTGTACATCAATATGGGGAATATTGTCATCTTAAAAATGCTAAATCTTTCACTCGTGAATGTGGGTGTCTTTCCAAGTCTTTAAATTTTCTTTAGTATCTTTTAACAATGATATACAGTTTCTAATACACAAATATTACTATTATTTTGTTAAATTTAAAACATCTGCATTTTTAAGCTATTGTAAGTAGAAATATTTTCTTTAATTATTTTTTAGGCCATTCATTATGGATATATAAGATGCCTTATGTGTGGTTTGAGGAACACTTTCTCATCTGTCATTCTTACTTCTCTGATTGCTTTTGGGTGGGTGGAGTCTTGTACAACAAACAGTTCTCTGGGCCCTCAACGGTAACTGTGCTCCCATAAGTGAAATTCTTTGCTGACTCTTCCCCTAGTTCCGTCTTTTAATGAGAAGTAAAGAGATTTGTTTACAGGTTAATTTAGAGATGAATGACAAAATAAGTCTTGCATTCTTGCTATGAAATAATCACTATTTTTATTTTGCTCATTAAGACCTTATATTGTCTATCTCTGAGTGTGTTTCTATTCCATGTATTAATATATTGATTTGTACAATAGCTACATTGTTATAACAAGTTGTGTGCTTGTGTCTATTTTAGATTTATAGAGATAAAGGCTAGGCATAGATATGCAGCTAACTAGAGTAAATCATTTCATTTGATATGTTAACATATATATGGGACATGTAGTTATTTTTATTTTCTGTTTTAAATAGGCGACATTGTATTAGTCTGTTCTCATGCTGCTAATAAAGATGTACCCAAGACTGGCTAATTTATAAAGGAAAGAGGTTTAATGGACTCACAGTTCCACATGGCTGGAGAGGCTTCACAAACACAGCAGAAGATGAAAAAAGAACAAAGGGATGTCTTACATGGAGGCAGGCAAAAGAGAGCATGTGCAGGGTAACCCCTCCTTATAAAACCATCAGATCTCGCAAGACTTACTCACTATCATAAGAACAGCACAGGAAAGACCTGCCCCCACGATTCCATTACCTACAACCAGATCCCTCCCAGGAATTATGAGAGCTACAATTCAAGATGAGATTTGGGTGGAGACACAGCCAAACCATATCAGACAATAAACTTGGAATGGATAGTGATGTCAGTTTCAAACCTGTTCAACAATTTTATTTATTTCATTATCTTAGCCTATGCCTATTTTTGGACTACTTTTAACTATTACAAGTCATATGAGGGTGACAGAAATATCTAATGCCTGCTACAACAGAGAAAGTAGAAGAAATAATAGATTAAGAGTCAAAACAGTTGTTCTAAAAATACCTGCCATGCTGTGTATTGTCATACTGTTTTCACATTCAGTCTTACCTGATGAAGATAAACAGGAACAATCTGATTTAGGCATAATTGAAAAAATACAGTTTAATAAATCAAGTGAGACCAATTCTCAAGCTATGTGGATGATTACACAACAATACACTCTTTTTTTTTTGCTTTTCATGAATAACTTTTCTTTAACATAGTTACTTTTCTATAACACAGTTATTTTTTCTCTGTATTTACGCTGATAGATATTTATCAACATTACAAAGTGCTAATTGTAATGAAACAATAATTAAAACCATCTGTTACTAGCAGAGGCAAAGACAGATGGTTGGTCGGGACAAAGTAGCCCTGAAAAACATTCTTATATAGAAAAATTCGCTATGATAAAAAGTGATAAAATAAAATTGCTATAAAAAAGTTATATTCGATACAAAGGGTTGAGAAGTTTGGTTAAAAATGAGAGAATTAATAAATTTAGTACATACTCTTCAGAACATTGACAAATAAATAGCTGAATAATTAATTGATTAGACTTAAAAATAGGAATTATATCACCATAAGATGATAAAATTGCTAAACATAAAACTAAATACTAGTAGCCTGGACAAAGCATCGTTTTCTAAAATTAGTATAAATATAAGAAACACAAAGCAATAGATAAAAGTTATCTGCATCCATATAAATAATGCATTATATTTTCCTCTAAATTTGCTATAACAACAAAAATGACAAAACAGAGAAAATGTTTATAATAAATGTGTACATTTTTTTCCAATTAGCTAACAACTTGTAAGGAAAAGTAAAGATTGATAAAAACATTTAGCTTACAAATAAAATTTAGTAATGGAAAATAAGCATTTAAAATAATTTTGACTCAACAATATCTCCAGAAATGGGAATATATTATCGAGATGAAGTTTTATTCACTTGTTCCATTTAGCTAAGAAATTATTGAAAAAAAGAATAATGCCCAAAATTTATGAGGTTGTCTCTCATACAACATTATAAATTGATACATTGTCTTAGACTATGCATCAAGATTTATAAAAAAATACCATTTTTAGAGGGTAATTGATAGCATGAAAATTGTTCAAAAATGAAAGTATGTTGAATGTCCACATTCCAGTCTTAACTTTAATAATGGAAAAAGTAGGTAATCATAAATTTGCATGCAGCCATTCAAATGAAAATTATGACTTCCTATTAATCACGTAGTGGCAATGACAAAGAAAATAAAATAAATAGCTATACTGTGATTTAAAAATAAACTAAGAAATAAATGAAAGTATGTGTATTGAAAGATTTTAAATACATTTTTGACATAATGAGTCTTACACTTCTTTTAGCATAATGAATCCAGTAATATATTGCAAGAACAATGAATAGTGACCAAATGTGTTTTACCTCTGGAATGCAAGATTGATTCAACATTTGAAATTTAATCAATGTAATATATCATATTAATAGACAAAAAATACCACAATGACATGCCATTACACACCTATTTGAATATCTAAAATTAAAAAGTTAAACCATACCTAATGTTCAGGAGGAGATGAAGTAAATTAAGGCTCATACACTGCTGGTAGAAATGTAAAATGGCAAAATCTGTTTGGAAAATAGTTTTACACTTTATTAAAACTTTAAACATATGCCTACCATGTGATCTAGCTATTTCCCTCCTATATTTTTACTCAAGAGAAGTGAAAAGCACATATCTACACAAAAAGCAATAAGCAAATATCCACAGCAATTTTATTAGAGGTAGCCAAAACGGGAAAGAACATAAATATCCGTTAATAGGTAAATGGTTAAACAAAGCTAGACAATGACATATTCGCTATTGATATAAATAACCACACGTATGCATCTCAAATAAATTTTCTGAGTGAAAAAAAGACAGTAATTCTCTGCCCCTCCCCTACCAAAAGCATTTCTAGTATGACTTCATTTACATAAAATTTTAAGAAATGCAAATTAACCTGTAGGGAAAGATAGCTTATCTGTGTTTTTTGTGCCTGGGAGTTTAGGAGCTACTGAACATGATTATATTTGGGGCACAAGACAATTTGGTCATGGAGATACATTTATTATCTTGAATGTAGTTTCACAGATTGTGTATGTATGTGTAAATATATACACACACACAAGCAGTCATATATATGTATATATAGTTGTACATGGTAAATATTTCCAGTCTACTGCATGTCAGTTATACCATGGTTCAAAGCAAAATTCAAAGAACAGCCAGGGATATTATTGGCATTTCATTCATCAGTGTGTCCCTAGATTGTGAACTCCTTCTGTCTAGAGGCAGGCTATGGAGTGAACAAAGCCTCATACCTTTTCTAGCTCCCAAAACGTAAGTAGCACTCTCTTCTGATTCATGCTCTTAAAGTAAACTTGCTGACTTCTGTGGAGTGTGGAGCCCTAGTGGATCCCTTAAACTTGAATAGGACAGATAACACATATTAAGGTTAGTAAAAGACAGGAAATCTTGGGAAAGACTAATGTCCACTGGCAAACTCGACACTAGTTCTCTAAATTGAGGAGAAAAAATAATAATGAGCATTTGGCCTGTTTCTCTCCCAACCCTATTTCCTCCTATGTGGAAATTACAATTTGGACAAGACTGTTTTTAATTAATGTGACAGAAATACTTATAAAAACTCTCAGGACTTGAGCTCAGAGCTGGAGGTTTTTGTGTATTCCCCATTTACAGCCTGGGAGGCAGAGAGATGGTTGGGACTGGTACTGCTGAAAAATATTATATAGAAAAATGGACTATGATAAAGAGGAGTGAACTAAAATTTCTAAGAAAAAAATGCTTAGTTAATATAAGGATGAGAATGATGACCAATCGTAACTGCTTCCTGCTGACAAGGGGTGCTCTTTTGGGAATGGCAGTCAGATATCCCTCAGAGGCCAATCTAAGGGTCCCTGATAAAAGGGGGCCGTTATTTGAGGCTCTGGTTGCATGACCATTTGGAATTTGATAGCCTGAAGGCAAGAATACCCAAACTGGGTTATTGGAAAACATGTATTAAAAAGAAACAAAAGGGGGGTGCGGTAAGGACAGCTCAAAAATCCCAGGGCTATGGGCATGCTCAGATAACTGATGGCTATAGTTACGCTTGCTAAGATTTGGGCACATGGGGCTTGGCTTTGATTAGCTCCCTTGGTTTTATTTTCCCAAAAAAGAAACCTCTGGGTTATGGGCACCCTATTTACTCCCATTACCTGGCAGGATTTGGAGGATAATTGCCCAGAACTAGAATATTAATCCAGATTTTTGCAGTACTCATCCCTTTTGTATCTTCTGAGCTGTAGCTGGAGAACACTGGTTGGTTTACAGGAATAAGCAGGGTTACTCCAAAATGTAGGCAAAAAATTTAAAAACAACTAATGGGGCTATAATTTAATGACAAATATAAGTTTTGAAACATAATTTATCTCTCTCCAGTCCTCATTTTTGTTAAAAGCAAATCATGATACGACTGAGTTGTTTGCCAAATAAATGGTCTTCTGTTAGGCCTGATTATTCACCTAAAGTATAGCAAGAATAATTATTTTTACAAAGGCTTTTAAAATTGGCTTTGATGGAACTCTGTTCTACAAGGATTCTCAGATAGGACTTTTTAAAGCCAAACACAGGCATGGGTTTGTACCCTCAAATATCTGTGAGTTGCGTGAATTCCTCTCTTCTTCAGGTCCCAAGAATATGGGGTTCCTGGACCTGTTAGAAAGTGACATTCTTTACTCATCACAGGTTAGGAAACTTGTAAAGGGATTGTGTAGAAAAAGTATGAGGCCAGTTTTCCCAAGGGGTTTTTATCAGCTATGGAAGTCGAGATTGATTCCTGAAAGGGAAGCTACTCTTCTAGTCGAAGCCTTGGTAAGACAACCAGTATCTCTAATTGCATCCTCTTGCAAAAGAAAATGTATTCTTATTGCACTGATGCAAATAGCCATATTTCCATAAGTTAAGAATACTATCAGATAGTTTCCAAGTTCTAGAGGAATCAGGCAGAGAGAAACAAACATGCTCCAATTCGGTTCACAGGAATATACCTTACTCAATTATTAAAGGCTGTAAGTGGCTAAAAATAAAAGCTTCCTTGACTTTAAAAAACAAAACATGGATCAGCAATGTTTCAAGCAAACCATTTTAAAAAAAAGATTACTTGAGTTTTCTATTACTTCAGTCCATTCCATTAACTCTTGTTTTGCTTGATATTCATTAACGTTTCATCTCTTCATGAGTCCTGTATGTTTTTATTTTATTCCAACATCACAATCCTCAAAATTATCAGAAATCCATATTGAGAACACCTGTCAAAGTTCTATAGCTGATTATAAACCATCTTTTGAAGAGGATCAAAACAAGACACCAATTGTCCCCAAATGACAAAATGTCCAGGGTAGTTACAGTTAAAAACACAATTGACAAATAATTTTGTTTATCTCCATGGTTTACAATAATTTAACATAACCTTAATTATGATTGATAGCATATACTCAGACATTAGAATTTCTACAAATCCCATGCAATTTTGGAACATATATTAATATTATTCCCTAAAATATAACATGAAGAAGATTAAACATCATTTTGGCAATCCCACATATCTAAACATGTCTAATAATACAGTTTAACTCCTTCTGGATGCTCCAGGGGCCCCATGTAGCACCCAAAAGATAGGGTTCAGGAAAGACAATTTTGAAACTGAAGTTTGATTTTGAGAAGCCTGGTAAACATGTTAGAGCTTTAAACACTTGACATTATGAAATACAGTTACAGATTTCCATAAGTTATTTATTTTGTCAAAATGATGATGCAAAAATTTTTAAAAAGGCAAAAATCTTTACTCATTAAGAGGGAGGAATTTGTCTCCTGTCTTCTCTTTATTTTCCTTGGCAGTCTATCTGCAGGGCAAATGGTAATCTTTCATTATCCTTCACTATTACATGAAAATCTTGTATGAGAGAGAAAGCCAAACGTTATCCTTACATTAGTTTACTATTGATATCAATTCCAATTTTCTAATGAAACCTTACAGACAATTCTATCCAACCTTAACCATTTTGACCATGAAGTAAGAGTCTTATAAACCTTTTATAACCCTTGACAAATTTTGCTAAAAAGCAGAATCGTGCCTTAAGGGAACAGTCCTGTGCTTTTATTCCAATGCTCAATTTATAGAAAAATCATATATAATACTCTTTTGAATTTAATCAATGTTCACACACAGAATTCTTTTGCATGATTGAATTTTAGAAACTTTCTACAACTTGTTTAAACCTTTAGCTTTATTTTATCTAATTTAAAACAATATTTTACCACTAGGCAAAAATTTACATTTCCATGCCTTCTTATATCTTTTACTAAGAACACAGTTTACTGTCCTTACACACCTTGCATGTAAATCTGTTTTCAGTGGACTCAATTACATGTTATAATGGTACCTTTTAGCAATGTTTAATGTAAAATCTGGTAAGTTGTTTCAATTATGCACTAGGCACTGATAAAGTTTAACTCCTTGCACCATAGTGAAGGGTGTCGTTAATTCCAGTATGTTCCCAGGTCTTACCAAGTTGTAAAGCAAGCAAGTTGAAGTTTTCAAAGGCCAAAGAAGCAATTTACAACCTTAAAACATTTAGCAAACCTAGTATCTGACTTGCATAATTTAGACTATCTATTTACATTTTAATGGCGTCTGCATTTTACCAATGATCTTTAAGACTGCTTTTATTTTTCAAATATTATGGTCACATGAACTTAAAGCCATTGCCATTAAAGCTTTCACTTTTCCTTCAAAAAAATTTCATCAATGTGCTTATTTTTCTTTAAGCCAATTAATTTGAGCTCTTTTTTATAGGTACACACAACACATATATGACTACATGGGCAAACAGAAGAAGATCCAGTAGCTATAAGATTGTTCCTTTGCCAATCTCCTAATTGGATTATTGGCCTCCAGGTGGGACCCTTTAAGAGCAGGCCTAGGGATGCATGCAGTTTCTAGGGCCTGATAAACAGGTATAGCTGTAAGACAAAAACAGCTTTTGCGAAGGACCTCTTTGCCTCTAATTCCTGGGGTTGCATAAGGAAAACAGAGATTTCACCCATGTGGAATCCATGGAGACTTTTCTGTTTTTCCCAAGGAGCCTCAGGCCATCAGAAATTATCTTTGAGCCTCACATGCATGCATTAATAGTGACAATACTAGGTGGAGAAAAGTAATTCAGTTGACTGAGAAAAAACCATTAAAAAAAAAAAAGATCCAAGAAGAGAAAAACATAAAGGCCTTTTAAATATAGATATAACTTGGATATCCACTTTTAATAAGCTGGGCACTCTTTAAGAAATTCCTTTTAAATCCCTTATTACCTGACTTTAGTCATTCCAAGCATTCAATATTGCTGGCTTTGAGCTTTATCAAACGTGACCTAGCAGGTGAACCCAAAAAGCCTCAATTAAGAGACACAAAGCACACCAGATTGGCTAAAGCTTAATACCAGCCTCATAGATTATTTTTCATTAATCAAAATTTTAGGGCCAGGTGTGATGGTTCATGCCTGTAATCCCAGCACTTTGGGATGCCAAGGCGGGCAGATCACTTGAGGTCAGGAGTTCAAGACCAGCCTGGCCAACAAGGTGAAACCCCATCTCTACTAAAAATACAAAAATTAGCAGGGGTGGTGGCATGCACCTGTAATTCCAGCTACTCAGGAGGCTGAGGCAGGAGAATTGCTTGAACCAAGGAAGTAGAGGTTTCACTATACTCCAACCTGGGTGACAGACTAAGACTTCCTCTCAAAAAAAAAAAAAATATATATATATATATATATTTACAGAGAAAATAAACAGTTATCTTTATCATTCCTTTTACTGCTTTGCACAAAGAGAGGGAGGTCCAAAGTCCAACTGGTAACAAAAACTTTTACCCTTTTTCCAGCATGTCAAGCTTCTGGGTTCCCTTACACTGATCTCAATTCTAAGCCAACCAGTTTAAGGTTTGGGAAATTAACTTTTCTCAGTTTGGAAAATGCATCTGAGGAAAGTATCCTGTAGTTCGGGCACACAATTATCCATCTGTGAAGACAGGACAGAAAAGGAAAAAGGAAAAAAGAAGGCATTTTTTTTTTTCAAAGGAGCTTCAGGGTTAAGGATGCATTTGAAAAGAGGACAGACTGAAGATGAATGGCTACTCATCTAGAAAGGAGGGAGCCAGATATCCCTCATTCCTTTCTCTTCCTAGCAAATACCTGGGGAATGAGAGAGAGAGAAGGAAAAAGTGTCCTCATTACTTCTTTTGACCTTATATCCCTGAGTCCCAGTGACCTGGACAGGGTGACTCCCATGGTTGCCAGTGTGGCTTTCACCCATGCTAACAGGGGGCCTAGTGGGTAGGATTATCTGCTCTTACCCATGCACTGCCTTTCCCCCACCTGGCAGTAGCCTTGGATTTCCCTAAACCTCATTTATGCCATGGATATTAGCATGTCCTCTGTCCATGAAATGGGAAGCTTGGCTTAACTGCTAGGAATTAGTCAGCTCACCTGCACTATGCCTTTTAACTTCCATTGTCATCTGCCTCTGTATCCCTCAGATGCAGTTTTATTTTTCTAGGGCTTTGGCCTGAAACTTGGAATTGAATTTGGGATAAAAGAGCTGCCTCAGCTAGGTGCATGGACTCATTGAGCCCCAGGTGCCCCTTGCCAGACTGGTTGTTGGCTCCTAATCATAAGCTGACTGCTAAGGTGAAGCCTTGGAATTGGATCCTTCTCAAAGAAGGGAAGGAAAAAGGGTTTCCTGTGAATTGGAGTCCTGGTCCTTTCAAGAAAAAACCTATCACGTAAAAGTTAACTCCCAACAGCCAAGAGAAAAGAAAAAAAAATTAATTGTGGATGGGGAGAATGTCTAGGGGAAGAACCTCTTATTCTTATGCAAATGGATTTCTACAATAGAGAGAGAAACTTTTAATTGCTGTCCCCTTTGGCCAGGGGGAAGACTCTGTGGATGTGTCATGGGGAACACTGGCCAGCGAGGCCTGAGTCCTCAAGGCCTGGGCCTTTGAGCCCATCTAGGGGCCTGGGCAGTGGCTGTGGCTCATTCCCACCTTGTATGGCCATTGGATGCCACACTCACATGTGGCAGACATGACCATGTGCCCCAGCCAGGAGAGAAGGGGTGGGAAGGTGCCACTCATCCTTCTGTCTTGCTAGGGCACCTATGGACATTGTGGTGAGGGTGGAACACCTCCATATTTTAAAAGAATAGATAGGTGCCATTACAGCGCCCCCTAAAGGAAGAAAAATGCCATAGAAAAGACTGGGTTGTGGGAGGTGGAGCTTGCAGTGAGCTGAGATGGCATCACTGCACTCCAGCCTGGGTGACAGAGTGAGACTCTGTCTCAAAAAAAAAGAAATGTATACATATGTAACTAACCTGCACATTGTGCACATGTACCCTAAAACTTAAAGTATAATAGTAATGAAATAAAAAAATTAAAAAAAATACATACAGAAAAAAAAAGACTTGGAGAAGATAAAATATGATGTACCTGTAAAGGACACTTACCATGAATGGAGCTTGCACGGGTAGAAGTTTTCTGGGTAAATCAGTGAATGAATGGTCAGTGAATGTGATGCCTAGATCATTACTGTATGTTACCGTAGAATTTATAAACACCGTATACTTTGGCTATACTAAATTTATTAAAAATGCTTTTCTTTCTTCAATAATAAATTAACCTTCACTTACTGTAACTTTTATACTTTATAAAGTTTTAAATGTTTAAAAAACTAAAAAAAAAAAAGAAAAAGAAAAGACTGGGTTGAAACAAGGCCAACATTCCCAACACCTGAGAGCAACGGCAGCTGGGGGTAAGTCTCCCTTGCCTTCAGAAAAAATCTGAAGGTGAGAAAGGTCAGAAACAAAAGGGAAAAAGATTTTTGGATGTGTATTTTACTCAACCTTCCTCGTGTCCTCTTATGGGCTACCAAAACAATGCAGAATTTTTTGCTCCTTAGTTCAGCTAAATCCAGGTTCTTATCTCACAACCCGGAAAAATTAGGCATGCAGACACATTGAAGGGTGAGGAGGTTGGAATTTATTAAGCAAAAGGAAAGCTCTCAGCAAAGAGAGGGGTCCTGCAAAAAGATTTCCACTTCACAATACCAGGGATTCCACACACAAGCTGAAGGGGCTAGATTCTTCCCCACCATAAGGCACAGATTCCTGGTGGCTCCACCCAGTTCCTCCAGTGTGTATGTGGGCCCTTGATCTGAGCCACTCCACATTGATTTATTTCCCTTACTGCACATGCATTAAGGGAAGGAAGTTTTCACTGTGCACATGTTTAGGCAAGCCCCCTGTGCAATGACATGGGTGGTCGGAAGTTCTCTAGGCAGCCTCACCCATCTGCCTAGCATCTATCTGTCTCCTACCTCTATCACTTTTATTATTGACTCAAGTGTATTTTAACTGCATTTCTCATATAGTGGAAGTAAAATAATTGTGTATTTGAGTGACATAATTTAGTAATGTATAGTGATTTTTAAATTGATTTTCTGGCCAGGTGCGGTGGCTCACACCTGTAATCTCAGCACTTTGGGAGGCCAACGTGAGCAGATCACGAGGTCAGGAGATTGAGACCAGGCTGGCCAACATGGTGAAACCCTGTATTTACCAAAATACAAAAAATTAGCTGGGCATGGGGGTGGGCGCCTGTAATCCCAACAACTTGGGAGGCTGAGGCAGGAGAATTGCTTGAACCCGGGAGGCAGAGGTTGTAGTGAGCTGTGATTGCACTGTTGCACTCCAGCCTGGTGAGAGAGCAAGACTCTGTCTCAAAAATAATAATAATAATAAAATAAAAATAAATTGATTTTTAAAAATCTTGTAAAATTTAACTATAATTACACCATTTTGGTTAATTGTAAATTTAAATTTCTTGGAAACTAATAAAATTACAATTATATTGTACTTTAAAAAGCATTTGGCATTTAATTTATAATATATACACATTTGTAGAATATGTGAATTAGTTACATAAATATGTATGTAAATAATGATATCCCTACAATTATACAATAAAACAACAAAGTAAAAATTACTCACATTTTATTTCATTTCTCAAAATTGGTTATGATATGTGAATTTTATCATTAACATAATCCTGTAGAAGATAGTTATAAAATCTAACTATTTAAACTAGACAAAATATTCTAATCTTATTAGAATGAGAAAATATAATTATGTGGAAATATTGATATTTGAAAGATGAAATAATAATTCTTATACTTAATACTTAATAAATACTTAATAATTCTTTTCACTTAAAAAATTGAATTTCTACTTCAAATGGCAAAATACATTTCTTATTATGGAAAAGTATTTTTTTCATTTATGGATTATGTACAGAAATTGTAATAGCATTCAAGGAGAATCTTTCATCTTTCTGCTATCGTAGACCCAACTAGAAGAGCATTGAATAGACAAATACAAACAACAACAAGAGACAAAATGTTTTTTAAAACTATCAGAATGAGACAATGAGAAAGCAATGCATAGCATTCAGTCTCAACTTCTTAATCATTGTGCACATATCTTAGAGCTGTCCATTCCAATTGCCCATGAGCTTCTCAACAAACGCAGTAGCTCTACTATTTGTCATATTTCTACAGTGCAGAAGTCTCTCTTTTTTAAGCCAACAAATTTGCCATGTTATTAAAAACATAATTCTTTTAAAAATAACAAATTAGGCAAAGCATTCAACTCTCACCAAATTTCTTCTGCCTCTTCTGTTGTGATATTTTTCACTTAAGTGTAGGTATAATATTAGTATTTAGATTCTACATGTAAATTTAAAACCAACATGTAATAGTCCTGGAAAGAATCCAAAATGTGTACTAAATAAGCATAGCAAATCACAGTGTTTAAATAGAGGGGACAGGTAATTTTGTCATTTAATATTTAGTGAATTCCCATATTATATAGAATACAAGTGTATGTATAGGTGTACATATACACAAATATATATCACAAATTATACGATAAAATTTGATATCAGGACTTTATATAAATAACACAAACTCAACATATAATTATAGCGAGGAAGTTGGGGAAGAGAAAAGTGGATATTGTGACAATAAATGAAGAAAATGTAGGTGTATATATATAAAATCAAGAATAAATGTAAAGTTCTGAGACTATATTTTGTTCCATCCACTGATTAGAACAAAACTATTTTTATGGTTTAATACACATACTTACAACACATATTCAATGACTATCATATTTTATCCTATTTTTTTAACTTTTATGTTATTTTATTTTTTTGAGACAGCGTCTCGCTCTGTCACCCAGGCTGGATTACAGTGGTGCAATCTTCGCTCACTGCAACCTTGACTTCCTTGCCTCAAATGATCCTCCATCTCAGCCTCCCAAGTAGCTGGGATTACAGGTGCATGCCACCATAACCAGCTAATTTTTTGTTTATATTTATTTTGTAGAAAAGGGGTTTTGCCATGTTGCCCAGGCTGGTCTCAAACTCCTGAGTTCAAAGGATCCACCCACCTCAGCCTCACAAAGAGCTGGGATTACAGGTGAGAGCCACTATGCCCAGCTTAAATATTTTTTAAAAGACATCACAGAATCACTTAATGATACATGCATTCCATCCTAAGTTACCATTTAGTGGCTCAGATCTGTGATTTGCATACCCAATATCACAAAAATTTTAGATGAAAAACTGCCATAGCCACTGAGCAAGTTATTGAGAAGTTGAACTTCTGTATTCTATTTGAACAATACGGTTTGCTCCTTTCCTGTGTGCAGTTCCCTGAAGAGTTCATTTTTATTTGAAAAAATAAGATTTTTTAAAGGAAGCCAAATACAGCTTCCAAAGAGGTAGAGCAAATATTAAGGGAGTTTAGCTACTTTCAGTGAGATTTTTAGAGGTATTTGCAAGGGGTATTTGGCAAAACACCCAGTATGTGTAATCAAGAAAGTGGAAATAACTAAATAGGAGACAGACTTCTTAAACGAAGAATTTTCTGAATGACCTACATAGACACATTGTAGCATCCTAAAAGTATGAGTTAAGTTGTTGGGTTTTATAATACTTTTTATGACTGATTTTCATGCTTTGATAAACAAAAAACTAAAAACCTGAGTGCATAGTTATCTTTGGATTTCGAAAGTGGAATTCCACACAGTTGGGTTTCATATCATAATAACATGAAAATTAAATTGAACCTCATCAATCAATCATTGCTCTGTGATGAAATGCACATCCTTAATTACACTTGCTGTGGGCTATGCTTTACACTTGCAAAACAAGTGCCACAAATCTATTTCTATGGCTGCATTGTTTTGAGCCTTAGTTTCTGTGCTCACATTGATAACGGTGCTGTCTGAGAACAGGAAGTCCTCTTCCTCTGCTGCTGCCTGGAATTGCTCTAATTTGTTCTGGTAATGGGCGCCAGATGTCAGAGTATAAAAAGAAGCTGGAACAGGCAAAAAGATTGCCACTCTGACCTTCTATTGAATTCCAAAGCTCTTGCCCTTTTTTGTCTTCTGTGAAAATCAAATATTCACAAACATGTAGAACGAAGCGGGGCAAACAGCTTCCCTTCTGTGGAAGCCGTCACAGCAGAAGAGAGATGGCTGCTTGGCACTTCCCTGGAATGAGGACATCTGCTACTGTTCTCTAAGCTGTGTTTTGATGGGGGAGGGCAGAAAGAAAGAGAAAGGAGGAAAGAAAGGACCTGTAACCTCCACATTCACAGAGTCATCTTCTTTGTAATGACTGCTACTGCTTCAAAATTGCTTTCCCCCCAACTGGGTATTTGGCGTCTTCCTTTAGTAAAGATGAAGAATAGGTGTGAGGTTTTGTTTTTCTCTTTTATTTTTTTTTCTGTAACTACAAGGCTAAAAATATATTTGCTTGTATAATGCATATCTAATTTATTGCATTTGTCACTCCATTTGTCTTGTTAAAATAGGTTTAAATCTGAAAAATATGCTCAGAGTAAATCAAAGTGAATATAGTCAGATGTCTGCTGCTATTGATAAGAACACAAACTGGTGATAAAGTCTATCAACTAGTACAGGATTTTCATGTCTGTGCATTTAAATTTCATTTTTATTAACTGATTTCCTACAGGATCACAGGGTTCTGGGCATCTCTTTTTCTATTTGTAATGACATTTATATTCCAAAAATTTTTAAGTGATTATGTTTTCTTGGTTCTGTTTCTAAGTGGTATAGTTGCAGCAGGCATATTTATCTTATTTTGTAAAGGTACAGTCACAGGAAAGAATAGCATCCTTTACTAAGGAAATAAATGTTTTTTGTTCTGCTCAGGAAAAGTAAGAAATTGTAGAAAACAGGAATTAGCTATTTATTTTGTTTACCAACTCTTTGCCATCCAAGAAGCATATAATAAAATTTGAACACGTAAAGATATAGAATTATTTTATAGTTGTAGTTATTCACTATTTGCCTCACAATGCTGAGAATGATAAAATTTAAGGTCAGTAGGAAACTTAAGGTTTTCTCAAGGATCACTGTCCGTAAAATACACAAGTCCCACTGCACACTTGTTTGTAATTAGGGTAATCACAGCTGTGGGATTTTTTTGTTTGGTTGATTTTTGTTTTGTTTTATAATGATATTAGTATTTTGTTTTTAAAGTAGTTTTAGGATCACAAAAAAATGAATGGGAAGTAAAGGGAATTCCTATAAAAGTCCCCAGCCTACACACACACACCCCCCCACACACACACCCTCCATTATTAATATCTCCACCAGAGTGGTACCTTTGCTACAATTGATGAACCTACATTGACACATCATAATCACCCAGTCTGTAGCTGATGTTAACACTCTTAGTACTGTATGTTCTACCGGTTGGGAAAAGTGTATAATGTCATGTACCCACCACTGTAGTATCATACAGAACTGTTTAATTGCCCTGAAGATCCTCTTCTCTCTGTCTATTCACTTCTCTCTGTCTCCTAACCCCTGGCAACTGAGGATCTTCCTACTGTCTTCATAGTTTTGCTTTTTCCAGAATGTCTTATTGTTGGATTCATAAAGTATAGCCTTTTGAAATTGTCTTCTTTTACTTACTAATATGCATCCACCCCTTTTCATGACTTGATTGCTCATTTCTTTCAAGTGCTGAATATTCCATTTTCTGGATGTACCACAGTTTATGTATCCATTCGCCAATTGAAGGATATCTTGGATGCATCCATGTTTTGATAATTATGAATAAAACTGCTGTAAACATCCATGTGCAGAGATTTGTGTGGAAATAATTTTTCAACTCCTTTCAATAAATACCTAGAAATACAATTGGCTGGATGGTATAGCTATGTTTAGTTTTGTAAGAAACCACCAAACTGTCTTCCAAAGTGTCTGTACCATTCTGCACTCCCATCAGCAGTGAATGGGAGTTCCAGCTTCTCCATGTGCTTGCCAGCATGTGGTGTTGTCAGTGTTCTGCATTTAGGCCATCCTAACAGGTGTATGGTGAAATTGTGTAGATGTTTTAATTTGCATTTGCCTGATGATATATGATATAGAATTTATCTTTTCATATGCTTATTTGCGTCTATATACCTTTTTTGTTGAGGTTTCTGTTGAGGTCTTGGTCCATTTTTTTGTTTATATTGTTGAGTTTTAATAGTTCTTTGCATATTTAAAATAACTAATCTTTATATGTGTTTTGAAAATATTTTTCCCAGGACTCAGTTTTTTTCTTTTTACAATTTATTTTCCAAAGTGTCAGAAGACTCAAGTGTGTCTTACATTTTCTGAGATTTTAAATATTTTTGTAAGGTGATTTTATTTTCATTCTGTACTAATTTCTTCTATTTGGGATTTCCTTGAGAATGACAAATATTCAAGAAATAAGCTCTAAATAAAGACATTGGAAACTTCCAGAAAACTCAATGTTCATAGTTGGCATATCTAATTCTACTCACTGATAATGTATATGTAAATGTCAATTGACTTATTCAGTGCCTCCCACAGTGTCTGACAGCATGTTCTGGAGTTTGTTCAGCACTTACTGGAGAACACTGACCTATGTATAGGCAGCAGATGTAGTGACAGGGCCCCAGCAGAGACTGCAACAAAGGAGTCCTCAAAGCTGGTGTTTATTTTTTTGTGTCAGTTTTAGGACCATGTGTAGCTTACTTGACCTCTTGAAACTTTTCTCCTCTATGAAACAGGATTAATATTTCCTATTTTGTAAATATCCTATAAGGTATATTTGAGAACACACCCGGAAGACAGTAGATATTCTAATAGGTTTTATTGGAATGCATGTTTTATTTCAATGCATAAGATTAGCAACCTCGAAGACTTGAGTGAATCTACACTATTAATTTTTTAAGATGTTTAAATTTTACTGGTTGTAAATGTTACATATATAATTTTGCATTGTTTTTGTTGGTTTTTATAGAGACAGGGTCTCTCTTTGTTGCCCAGGTCTATCTAGAACTCCTGGCCTCAAAATGTCCTCCTGCCTCAGCCTTCTAAAATGCTGATATTACAAGCAGAAGCCACCATGCCTGGCCTGGCATATATAATTATTTACAAGTACTTCCAAAGTGTTACACCAAACAGTAAGCTTTAGATTCTGAGTTAATGATAAAAATCACCTAACATAGCTATTTGGACACATTACTTGAAATTATAGCCAGGCTCAGTGGCTCATACCTGTAATGCCAGCAGTTTGGGAGGCCAAGACAGACAGAGCACTTGAGGCTATGAGTTCGAGACCAGCCATGGAAACATGGCAAAACCCCATCGCTACCAAAAATGCAAGAAATTAGCTAGATGTGGTAGTGCGCGCCTATGTTCCCAGCTACTCCGGAGGCTGAGGTGGGAGGAGTAGGCTCAGTTGAGCCTGTGGGGCAGAGGCTGCAGTGAGCTGAGACCTCACCACTGCACTCCAGCCTGGGCCACAGAGTGAGACCCTGTCTCTCTCACACAAATACATACACACACAAAAAAACTTGAAAAATGAAAAGGGGATTGTTAACAGCTGTCTTACACTTATCACAGGATATATTGCTATCACATAGCATATGTAAATCTTAAATTTAAAATAATTTAATAATTTGTATATTTCATCAAAATGTTAATTTTATAAAGTGTTTTTGTACTATTTATTTATTGTAGATGCCAGCGATCATGCAGTAAATTGTTCGGGTGTGATGCAGTTAAATCTCATAGAGAATATTTTTTTTTTCAAAATAATCAGTAGATGATGATAATTATTTTCTGCATTTAAAATATTCCCTAGCTAACCTGCACTTAACAATTGATAGAGGTAGGAAGCAGACAAATGCCTAGGCAGATAGCGGCAGGTCCCCGGTGAAACCCAACCGTTAAGCCAGAAACTGTCCCATGCAAATTCTCGGACCTGATAGAGAACCCACCTTCTCATTTGGCACACTTTCCTCTGATTGAGCCCCACCCTTCACCTATTTTACATATAGCTACCATTTCCTAATTGGTTTTCTACACTGTTGTGCTTACTTCTGAGTGCTGACTTTGCTTGGACCTTTTTTGCATACTCACAAGCCAATCAGCACACATTCCCTATTCTGAGCCCATAAAAAACCCTGGGCTCACCCATATTGGGAAACTGTCCTGTCTTCAGGTAGGAGATCCACCCTTCCTACCCCCTCTTTTTGCTGAGAGCTTTCGATGTCCATGTGCCTAATTCTTCCTGGTCATGAAACAAGTACCTGGACCTCGCTGAGCTAAGGAGCAAAAATCCCACATCATAATTGCCATTTTTTTTTACATAATACTTTTTAAAATCATGCTTCTCATTACCCTTTAATGTCTTGTTTCAGTCTTTCGTTTTCTTTCCTGAAGAAGGAAGTATTTTTAGGATATGAAGACTTTCTCTGAACCAACAGTCATACAGAAATCTTTTCTATTGCAGCATAATGATGGAAGAAATTACCACCATTGGGTAAAGGCTTTTTTCTCATCTTGGAAGGCTTTGTTATCATATATGTTATCATTATAGAATGCTACAGTAATCTATTAACATTTACTTATAATAGATTTATAGTCAACTTGAATAAGGCATTTTAATATGATCAGGAAATTATTTAGCACTGCCTTTTGGCAACCATTTTGACTCTAAACAAATACATGATTTTGTTGGAAGATGTGTCATATGCTTATACTTTATGACTACTCAAATAGACAAATAATATAGGAAAGCTAATAATAATACCCCTTCTCACCATCACCCTAAAAATAAATCCAGGAATGGGCATGTGAAAGTTGAATTCTTTTTTAGAAATGTCTAGGTTGAGTTCTATGAAAAAAAAAAAAACTTTCTTGTAAGAATATTATAAGGTCCACATGAATATTACTTATGGCAATATTCACTCACCTTCTCATACACACCAAAATACATGAGTCTATCTGCAACAAAAGAATATAGAGCCAGTGTCCACAGAAACAGAGATGAAATGACAGTTATCTCATTCTCAAAATGAGGCTAACTGCAACTCCGTCTTCCATTATGAACAAATAATTACTTAATCTTATCCTAGTGGGGTTTCAGTCACCAGCAAAGAAAATCCTAATTAGTACATTTGTATATGAGAAATTCCACAGGATGCTTGGGTAAACAAATATAAAATATAGAATCTGCCTTCTAAGTGTTATGAGTTAATTAGAGAGACAGTTTGAATAAAGGTTGATTGTCAGTTAATCAGTATAGCGTCTTTGTGTAAGAGCTGAAAAACCTTTCCCACCGGTTCAGAGGATGTAGATAAAGTCTTGAGACAGTCAGGAGCCTTCATGGAAGTTGTGGGATTTGATTTAAGCTGAGATGAGGGAGAAGTATTAATATTGGGCAAAAGAAGAGAGTCATCTTTCTCCTGAAGTTGAGACAATAAGAAGTATATTCTGATAATAATAAAGAGGGATTTGGAATGCTTCTCAAGGAAGCCATGCCAAACTAGGCATCTGCTATAAGGAAAGCTTGAAATAAAGAAAAACAAATATTCATGTATAAAATTTAAGTATTGAAGTCACAGGTTACTTTCTTAGAAAAGGTAGGGCTTTCATGGGTTACCAAGGCTTCTGCACAGCCGAAAGAGCTGCTGTATTCACTTTAACCCCAAAAGACAGAAAAAAGAAGAATAACTTTTGAAAGGCACTGAATATTGAGGCCGCTGGACAATCTTGGCTCCCCCTGAATAAGCGTATGTAGTTCAAGTTTGCTTTAATAAAGGGCATTCACGATCACCATTGTGCGAAGCCAGACTGCAGGGCAGTAGCCAATATCCATTGATTAAAACAGGCTAATCAGGACAGAAGAACCCAGGTGGAACCAGACAGGTGGGACTCAGCATGTGGGAATGGGACAAGAGAAATAGATTAGCCCTTTTGTTTTGTTAATCAAACCTTAATAATAATGTTTACTCCAGTGAATTGCAGAGTTATTTCAAACAAATCACTTCAATTCATGTCTGTCATTTTAAATGAGAGATTCTTTGCTGTATTTTATCTCAAAGAGATGCAACTATAATTTTAAAATATTAAATGTTATGAATAGTATATTTCCATTTATAAATTTGTGCATGTGCATTTATTGATATGTATACATATATAAATTAGGTATGGAAATACATAGAAAAAATCTGAAAGTCAATAAAAATATTAGGAGTAGTTATCCATGAGTAGTGGGATTATGGGTTATTAGCAGAGTTGTTACTATGAGTTATACTTTTCTGTATCAGAAAAGTGTGGGTTATTAGCATGAGTTATTAGTATGAGTTATACTTTTCTGTATCAGGTAAATGTTTAATACATATATATGATGTATATATATATCTTATACTTACAATCAGAAAATATTGATTTTCAGCTAAATGTTTAACACATATATATGTGTATATATGTATAATTATAATCAGAAAATATTAATTTTTAAACCTGAAAACATAATTGATCTTTTTGTAAATATAGCTATAATTAGTGCTGTGCACTCTGGCATCTTGGGTTTTCAGTCACCCATAGTTAATAATTTTTATATAATTATAGAGTAGGAGTTTTCTAGCAACTCACAATAACCTGTTGCAAACTCTGGTATGCTGTCTAGTGCTTAGTAGGTTCCCTATAAATATCACCAGAATCGAAATCCAAATCAAACTATGCTTTCAGATCTAACAAGTTGTTTTTTCTCAACCTTAGTTTCATTGCTTGAAATTGCATAATAAAAATTGATGCATCCAAAATACATAGAACTCATTTATCCTTTCTTATTACTTCACGCAAAATCATTGCTGCCAGTCCTCTCAGCAGCAGTGATTGACATCTGGAACAGGCTTTCTCTATCTTTCTGCATTATTGGAGCTGCCATTTCAAATCTCATCTGAAACCATATCTTTTCCTTCGACTTCTATTACTTTATTCCATAATTGTATTATTTAATTCTGTCAAATGCACTGGGATACAGTTTTCTATAAAAGTGGCTTGCATAAAAATGCAATGCAATAGCATACTATTTTGAAATTAATTTCGTAGAAATGACTGCCCCCAGGTTAGAAATACTTTTGTTAATTGTTCCACAATCTAGCTGTATAAACCAAGGCAAAGTATTTTAAAAGATGGACCAAAAAAAAATACTGGAAGAGTGAAAAGATACTTTTCTTAATTTAAACATTTTCTGAACATAATATTATGTCAATGTGTCTATGCTTCTGGGCACCTAAACCAAAAATGTATCTCATACTTAAAAATAGATACTCTAAATCTGGAGTGGGAACTCTTCGTTTTGAGAGAAATGCACAGATAATATTCTAATCTCCTCGTATTTGTTTAATTGTTATTTCTACCAGATTGTATGAATTTCATCCAAGATAAAGACATTTTTTGTTTCAAATCATTAATTTACTAATGTGGAAATAAACAAAGATGACCCAAATGAGAAACCAACAGAAAAGTCAAACGAAGCTGATTCATTTAGATTTTGCTCTAGCAAAGGAGTCCACCACTATCCTCTGCCTGTGGAAAAAACTCAAAGGCAAGAGGAGGGATAGGAAGGTTTCATAGCAAAAAAAGGGAGATGGCAGTCATGGCAGCTGTGTGGAAGAGGACTGGAAGGTATGGGGAAGCTGGGGTGGGGCTACCAAGAAGTGGGGCATCCTCAGTTACTCTTCTGAGAACATATTTGACTTTCTCTGGTTGTTCCTAAGTAGGAAGCAGGGGCAAATATTAGGAAAGCTGTAAGTCACTAACCAAGCTCTGATTCTTCTGGGCCGATTGCTGCGGAGGCCGTTTGGCTTCCTGAATGATGACTACAGAGACTGAGTCGAAGTTTCCTTGGCTTACATGGCCTGACTACCACCCATTGGTATATTTAGTCTCTCCATAAAAAGAAAATAATTTTTAAACACATCAACTAATTAAATAAAATGTCAGCAATAATGTTAAAGAAAGTTTTTCTTTAGATATCTAGTTTAGTGCAAATTTGAAGAAAACATTACAACTAGCAAAATAAAAGGAACTGGATCATAAATGGAAAACAATTGTTGATATGCATAGCGCTTGCACACTGGGAAACAGGAAAGATCATGGCACATAGATAAACAGAAAAGTCCCAGTGTCAAATTAACAGTCATTCAGATTTGTCCAGGAGGGGTTCGCTGAAGTTGTCTGCTACCAGATCACACAGACGTCTTTTTAAAAGGAAGGCTCATCTATGGTGAAGGCTGTGAATGTTTTCCTCAGATTACAGAGAAGTTAAGACATAGGAGAGATTTGATTTTTTTCTTTTATTTTTATTAGAAGGGGAGTATAAACAGAAAACCCTTAAATCTCTTGCAGATACTTTAATGAGCTATAAAGGACTAAACTATTAGCGGAGAGAAAGGGGGGAATAGATGGATTAGAATAGTGTCCCTCAGTGTTGTGAATGTGTTTCAGATGTTAAAATGTAGGTTTTGCTTGGGCAGGACTGTGGAAGGGTCCTGAGATGATGCATTTCTAAGGGGATCCCTCATGATCTGGTTGATTGATGAGCCCTGATGATGTGGGTTAACAACTAAACTTTGATCCATGAGTAACAAAAGAAAAGAGAAATACTTCTCTTGGTGATATTAAACTCTTGAAACAAAAACTTTACAACACCATTTTGTATCTTGAAACAAAATCCATTAATGAAATAATTCACCAAAACATGTAAAAAAATAAAGTCAATCAATAAAGTGACCTAAAAGTAATCATAAAAAGGATAAATAAAAGATATTTATAAAAAATATAAATTTCAGGCCAGGCATGGTGGCTTATGCCTGTAATCTTAGCGCTTTGGGAGGCCAAGGCAGGTGGATCACTGTAGCTCAAGAGTTTGAGACACGCCTGGGCAACATGACAAAACCTATCTCTATAAAAAATACAAAAAAATTAACTGGGTGTGGTGGCACACACCTCTAGTCCCAGCCACTTGGGGGGCTGATGCAGGAGGATTGAGCCCAGGAGGTTGAGGCTGCAGTAAGCCAAGATAGCACCACTGTACTCCAGCCTGTGTGACAAAGTGATTCTCTCTCTCTCTCTCTCCATATATATATATATACACATATATAATATATATATATGAATTTAAATATGAAAATAATCAAATATGACCTTAAAGACATAGAATCATTTCACCTGCACCTAAATTTAGTGTACTTATCAGTTACAGATGCGTATAGAATCAAGCATGTTGCTTTAACACCTGTGGTGTTTCTGTTGTTAACATATTTCTATGAAATATTAAACATTTTTGAGAACGTTCTGAATGAAAAAATTATCACCTTACCTCAGTTTACACAGGGTTCATATTAAGTACTTCTGAAATGTATATATATACAGTCAGGCATCACTGAGTGAAGGAGATACATTCTGAGAACTGTGTCTTTAAATGTTTTTGTTGTGTGAACATCGAAGAGTGTACTTACACAAACCTTGATGATGTAGCTTACTGCACACTTATGTTATATGGTAGAGCCTATTGCTTCCAGGACACAAACCTGTATAGCATGTTACTATACTGAATTCTGTAGGCAATGGTAAAGGTATTTGTATAACTAAACATACTTCAACATTAAAAATGTACATAAAAAATATGGTTACATAAAAGATTAAAAAGAGTAGACCTGTATACTATACTCACCGTGAATGGAGCTTACAGGACTGGAAGTTGCTCTGGGTGAGACAGGGAGTGGGTGGCGAGTGGACGTAAGGCCTAGAACATTACTGTACACTACTGTAGACTGTAGAAGCACTATAAAGTGAGGCTACACTAAATTTATTTTAAAAAGTTTTCTTCCTTAACAAATTAACCTTAGCTTACTATAACTTTTGTACTTTGTAGACCTTTTAATTTTGTTTAACTTGATTCCTTTTTGCTTAAAACACAAACACACTGTACAGCTATACAAAACTATTTTTTATTTATATTCTTTCATTTTAAGTTTATTGAATTTTTTACTTTTTAAACTTTTTTTTGTCAAAAACTAGGACACAAACACACAAATTAGCACATTAGTCTAGGCCTACACAGAGTTAGATAATCAACATCACTCTCTTCCACCTCCACATCTTGTCCCACTGGATGATCTTTTGGAGCAATAACAGGCTTAGAGCTGTCATCACCTGTGATAACAATGCCTTCTTCTGGGAATCTCTCCTGAAGGTCCTGCCTATGTAGAAGGAATGTACCCTAAATAATGATAAAAGGTATATAGTAAATACAGAATCCAATAACACAATCGTAACAACATAGCATTAATTAGGGATATTGGCTCACTTGGTGATGGAAGCTGAGAAGTCCCAAAATAGGCCGTGTGCAAGCTGGAGAAGCATGGGAGCCAGTAGCACGGCTCAGTCCAAGTCTGAAGTCCTCAGAACCAAGGAAATTGATGGTGCAACTCTCAGGGCTAGAACTTGAAAGTCTGGGCATGAAACGGGAGAACTGGTGTGAGTCCTGGAGTCCATGAATCCAAAGACCCCAGAATCTGGATTTCTGACATCTGAAGGCTGGAGAAGAAGAGCATCCCAGCTTTGGAAGACAGAACGCAAGAATTCTCTCCTCCTCTGCCTTTTGGCCTCACTCAGGCCTCCAGCTGATTGGACAGTGTCTGCCCACATTGAGGGCAGATCTTCCCCACTCAGTCCACCTGCCCGCTAGCTAATCTTCTCCAGAAACAGTCTCACAGACACCACCTGGAGCAGCCCAGTCATTCCAATCCAAAGCAGAAGCACCCGGCTTTCTCCTTCAGAAGAAGAGGAATGAGCTCAGGGCCTGCTGAAGCATTGAGAATTTTGCTTTTACTTATGAAGTTATGTAACTTTTTCCAAATAAATATTGTTTCTTTCTATATATAAAACCTATTAATTTTATTATTAAAAACATATACATCTTGTCAGAAACATTTGTCAGCTCCAGGTAACCTACAATTTGGTCAGAAAGTGAAAAGACTTTTGAAAATTTAAAGTTGTATATTTCTAGATTTTTTTTCTGTTTTCATACTTATGAATGTGTATAACAATGTAGTTTGCAAAGGGCTAATATAAAACTATGCACATTATTATGAAAAATATTTTAACTTTTAAAAACAAACTATTTGATGTATGCAACAAAAGGCATATTTTTAAAATTTATTTAAGACAACGAAATTAGCATCCATTAATTTATCACACAAATTAAGAAAGTATATAATGAATTTTCAATGGGAAATCCTTCTAATTATTTTACCAGCCACATTTTAAAAAATTCTCAAGTAGATTTTAGCATATATTTTATCCATGAGAAATACGATTTTTGCTATATACAAATTGTAAATGCTATCATTCTGCATCCTGCTTTTTCAAATCAATATTAAATATATAAGATTCAGCAAATTTGTTTTGTGAATGGGGGCATTTGTTCCCTGCTACAAAGTATCTCATCATATTATCTACAGATCACTTTATTTAAATTTGAAATATTCCTTTGCCACTTATCATTCTCATCTTTTCCCCATTTTTATTGCTTTCGTAACTCTCTAATATTTCATATAATTAATATATTTATTATGTTGATTTTTAAAATTTTCTTTATATTCTCATAAGAATGTATGTCTCACTAAAACAGGTATTTTTATTTTGTTTACCAATAATTTCAAACATCAAGAATTTTGCTTTACACTATGTGAGTTTAATATATATATTTTGAATGAATTAACAAATATAGCATTCTTTTATATTCAGAAAAGTGAGGATGATTTTCTTGTATGGATATTTAATATACAGTAGTACATATATACTCCAGTCACAGTATCTACAGTTTCCATGCAGATCTGAGGATTCTTCTGATAATGATGATCATTCTAATTATATGTACCAGGTCTGTCTACTGGTGCACATGGATAGGAATTTTCTGCAGTGTATGCATTGGTTCATAGCATTAAGCAAAATTGATTCTAGATATTTATTCAAGGTAATGGAAACAGACTTACTGACTGAATGAATTAGGTATTGAAGAAACTGAGAGTAAATAGGGATGACTTGAACCTCTTGGCCTAAATAACTGGAAGTAAGCAGTTGTCGTTAATTGAGATGGGGAAGAAGTTTGGGAGATGTGATTAAGAGCTTACTAATGCAAATGTTATATTTGAAATGGCTTTTGGATATCCACCTAGAGAGGTCAAGTAGCTGGTTGTATATATAATGTTTAGATTCCAAGGAAGAAGTTTAGTCTGGAGACATAAATATTGTAATCATCAGCATCTATATGGTACTTAGAGACACAACTCTAGAAGAGATCAACAAGCAAGCAGATCAGTATAATACTATATTAATGGCTGATACCTGAGACTCCTTAATGAAGGTCAGGGTAACAAAGGGAGCTGGCCAATTAGAATGAAAAGTAGTGGCCAGAGAGGGAGGAGAAAAGCAAACGAGGGTGGAGTCCTGGACACTCAGTAAAATAGGAAGCAAACTCATCAGCTGTGCATGGAGATGGAGGAGGAGGGCTTGAATATTTAAGGAGACAGAAGAATGGGTGGGAATATAGCTGGAATTAGGGTATGATTCATGAGTATCAAGAATGGTCTCCTTGGAACTATGGTGATGACTTTAATTTGAGATAAGTCAGCATAGTTGCAAATGTTTTCTTCAAATTTACTTGGAGATTTATAAAAACTTGGCACAGAATTAAACTTAAACTGAATGGGAGTTTGCAGGTGAGTAGGAATATGAGGTATCTGCTGATGCTGAAGAGCTTGATGCATAAGTGGTAGAAAGGGTAAAGGAAATTGGGATTAAGTACCAAAGCTGTAAGGACAGGAATGCACAGAGATACAGTGAGATGGACAATATAGGAGGAGAAATATAAAATGCTAGTCTTTTTAGTGTTAAAGAAACAGGAAGAAAGATCAAGAAGCAGGAGGTAGTAACTAAGACTCTGACTATAGGGGTGGGGAGTGGAGATTAGATTATTGCTGTGTTTTTTAATTCTAAGATTTAATTTTGTCTTTGCCATTTCAAAACTTTCTTTATGATCAGAGTTAACTTCTTTCAACAGAAGGCAATCTTGTTTCAGAAGGCAAAATAATAATTGTAGAGTGTGACGGACAGAGGGCAGGACAGGGCCACACAGAGCACGCAATCTTTACTCACACCCAGGAACGGTGCTTTAAAGAAGTTAATTTTCTTATAAGCTACTTGCCAATGCCTTTCTTTGTTTTTACTTTTTTATATATTTTTTGAAACACGGTCTCATTTTGTCGCCCAGGCTGGAGTGGAGCTCAGCTCACTGCAACCTCTGCCTCCCAGACTTAAGCAGTCCTCCCACCTCAGCCTCCCCAGTAGCTGGGACTACAGGCACAGACCACCACTCCTGGCTAATCTTTGTATTTTTAGTAGAGATGGATTTTCACCGTGTTGCCCAGGCTGTTTTCAAACTCCTGGCTGCAACTTATCCACCTTCCTAGGCCTCCCGAAGTCCTGGGATTATAGGTGTGAGCCACTGTGCAATACTTTCTTTATGGTGTTAGCTTGATTGTGGATATTATATCTTTAGATGTGGAAAATTGTACGTGGAAAAAAAAACAGTAATTCACAAACATACTCAGCACTGAGATAATGGAATCCTCAGAAATAAATAGAAAAATTAAGCTTTACAACGTTTCATACAAATTTAGTACTCTTAACTCTTTATCTATGAAATACACTTTAGAGATCTGCTGTGGCCTGCATCTAAATGATGCCTAGAAAAGTAGGGTGCTGGGAGCATGCAAGATCCAGGGACAATGGTGGCTTCTGAGTATCAATGATCTTGCTGACTTACGGGTAACCTGACCTTTTCTAAATCTTAGTTTTGTTTTTCTCTTTATGAACAATTACATTTAGTTTAGCACTCTGTGGAGTTACAACTGAATAGAGTTCAGTCTTTCTGAATGTTTAAAAACATGCTCACTGCCAAAAAATGTGAAAATATCAATTTAAAAGTTTCAAGGAAAAAACAATATTTTTCAAAATGAAGCCACTTTTTGTATGTGTATGTGAAAATAATGACAATATCCAGGAGAGAAAGATCTCAAAATTTCAAAAAGCACACATTTAAAGATCTAATATAAATCTCAACCTGATTTATAATTTTAGGTTGCATATACTTATGATTATGAACCATTTCACAGAATGTCAAGAAAAATATACAGCTTTATTTGATATATTTTTCCAATCAACATTTTATTGAAGTTATTTTCCTTTTAATGTCAAATGTTAAAATAGCAATTAAATTAAAAATGGACATTTAATCTTACTGTGATTAAGTACTCACACAATTTTAGCCTTGCATAGAGTCATGTTGTTCCCTCACCAGATTCAGAATCCAGTGAGAAAACAAGAGCTTTTCACAAACATATCTCTGTTTAACATTATTACAAGAGCAATTTAAAAAGTTGAACATGGCTCTGCAAATCAGAGCAGAAGAAATATGCATACCTTTGAACAAGAGAGTTCTGCAGAGGCTTCTTATAAAGGAAACATTTTAACTAAAATCTCAAGGGTATGCAAAAAGTAAACATTAAAAATAAGTGTACTTAAGCATGGTGGCTCACCCCTGTAATCCCAGCACTTTGGGAGGCCTAGGTGGGTGGATCACCTGAGGTCAAGAGTTTGAGACCAGCCTGACCAACATGGTGAAACCCCATCTCTACTAAAAATACAAAAATTAGCCAGGCATGGTGGTGCGCACCTGTAGTCAGAGCTGCTCAGGAGGCTGAGGCAGGAGAATCGCTTGAACCAAGGAGGCAGAGATTTCAGTGAGCCAACATTGCAGCACTGCACTCCAGCCTGCGAAACAGAACAAAACTCTGTCTCAAAAATAAATAAATAAATAAATAAATACATAAAATAAAACATTTTAAAAATCATATGTGTTCTTGAAGGGTGGTAAGGGACAAGAAAGATGTAGGTGTAAGAAACAAACATTCCAGGCTAATGTAAATTGACGTAAAATTACTCTGACTTGGAAAAAATTGGACATTTTAAAGAAACTGATAAAGGGCAGGACAAGAATATAATGAACTCACTAGGGAGTGGCATTCAATGAAGTGAACATGGCCAGAAAGGTAGGGGGGCAGGGCAGATGCTATTTTTGCTTTTCGTTCAAAATAGAAAGACAATAAAAGTTGTAAGACAGATCATGGCAGTGTGAGAGATAAACAAAAGAGAAAGCATGGAGATATGTTTGGAGTCTATTAATAATTGTGCAATGAGAATTGTGAATGATGTGAAATGAGAGTGGCTTGGATTAGAAAGAGGCAGCAGAATTACGGGGTATAATAGGCGAGCTAATAAAACCATGCTCTTCAAGAGCAAAGCCACAGAATATTTGTTCAACATTAATGATTGTGGGTTAAATGAAACAACATTTTCTATTAATCAAATTGTGTTAACCTTTACATTCAAAATAAGAGATGTTTTCCGTGTACTGATTCTAGCATAACATTTTCCCCTACTTGGAACTTATCTTTTCTTTCCATTTCCTGTCACATATAAAGAGTATTAGTTATTCAGCCCATCAAAACCAGACTGACTTAGATGAATATAATTACACATCTTGCTGAAATATGTTTTAAATTATTTTATCTGGATATCAAGTCCACAAAGTATGTCTTATAATTGTGCAGTTCTTTTTCACTTCAGTTTTATTTAGAATGTTCTAAACCAGATACACTCTTGAGAAGTTTACAGTATTGAACATTCAGGTAATGAAATAAATTATTTTTGTAAGTATTTTTTACTTCACATGGCATTATTCTGTTTTAGAATGGCAAATATTTTTATTTACATGTGCATAAGTGATAATTCTATAGAGCACACTAAAATCAAATGCAAAACACAGGAAAGCTATGAGTAAGGCAATATAAGATAACTGGTTTCAGGGTCTGGGTAATATTAGCTAGTTGTAGTTTAAAATCCAACTTGAAGAAAGTACTATAGGGAACTGGAAGAAACTAGTGGTAGTTCTGATGATGAATTTATCTTTATTTTTATTTTTTGTTATTGCTGTTAACTGTGGCAGAATTGAAATCAATTAATATTTTGCCAGTTAAGAATGATTTGCCTGTAGAAATCTGAGGGTAATGAAAATATATCTCTGTTTTTTATCGTTATGTTTTAAAATACCTTGAAGAATTTCATTTTTCTCTGTTTCCTTTCCCTGTGAATGTGTTTTTGAGAGGAGACACCAGTGATGGAGAGATGTCAATGGATGTAACATATATCTTAAAGAAAGTATTACTTGTATTGTTAAAACGTATCTCTACAAATATACATTAAAATGTTTATTTATGAACATCAAGCATACTTATAATTTTATAGCTGATGACTTGGATAAAAAGAATAAAGTTTTTGTAAATTAACTGCAAATTTAAATTTCAGGAAAATTTACAATTTTCTCTTCAGTTGCATAAGTTTCGCCAATTCATATTTTTAAAGCTAACAGCAACAGTAATTTATATGGTAATGACAATTGTTCCATTGATTTATTAACATTAAAAAAGATTAAACTTTACGAAAATAGTTTGCTATTCGTGTGGTGACATCTAAATTATTAACATTCCATAGTGACTTGCCTAGTCTTCCATTAAAGTACTATATTCTAAAATTTTATTATGTAAATTTTTATGCTTTAGTAACAATATAAGTTTACCGTATAAGATTTTCAAATTTATTTATTTAAGGCCAGCTTAAATGTTTGAATAATTATATATTTTTAAGACATGAGACATTAGAAATATAATAATTTCAGGCTAACTGCTTCTTGCTAAATTTAGATATCAAACAAGTGTTATTGAAAAAACAAGAGAGGAGATTAGATACATACATTAGTATATTCCAAATAAAACTGAAATTAAAATAACTAAAAAATTATAAGACATATTTTGTGAACCTGGTATCCAGATAAAATAATTTTAAACATATTTTAGCAAGATTTATAATTACATTCATCTAAGTCAGTCTGGTTTTAATGAGTTAAACAACTAACACTATAAGTTTTGACAAAATGTACATCACATTGTCGTAATTATTAGAGCCCAACAAATATCTTCATTATATATATATTCAATAAGTGTTCTGGTCCATATTCTAAATTTCTCGTCAAAGGGGATTTCAATGCACCTCACACTGTGACATGTGAATTAATCATTTGAGACTATATATATAGATTTTTTTAACTCTTAAAATAACTGAAGTGCATGCAAAAAATAAGCAACAACTTGAAAAGACTTGAGTTGAATCTAGAAAGTTGAGTAAGCCCAAAATTAATTTGCTTAAAATTCAGACAAAATAACAAATGCTTGTCTTAACACACACACACACACACACACACACACACACAAACAACCTGAGAAATAAGACACTAATTTAATAGAAAACTCAAGAAAAAAGACCCACAGAATTAGGAAGATGTAAACCAAAATGGAAGGACACAGAAAGAAGACTACCGGAAGCCAATAAAAGACCTAACAAACAAACAAACACAGGAACCCCAAAATGTCAGTGTGAGCAAGACTACTAGAAAATCAGTGAGCATTCCTTATGACAGAGGGATCCATGCCAAAGATGATGATGGATTGCCTATTCTCTCCTCCCTTCCTAGAAATCCAATTAGATTCATGAAAAACTTTTCCATCCTGACCTACATACCCCTTACCTGCTTTTTCGTATTTTCCACAGATTATTTTTTTTTCTGACTTACTTTCTCTTTTATTGTTTTTTTTTCTTTAGCTGTGTCAAATCCATTATTATCTACCTAACTTCTCAATTTCATTGTATAATTTATAATTAATGCTTTTTTTATATGGGTTTGAATCTTGTGGTGAAGTTCTCTATTTTGTCATATATTTTATCCAATTTACTAAGTACAACTTCTTTAAGTCCATTTGTAATAATATAAATAAATAGATTAGCTCTAGGTTTGTTTCTACTGACATTTTGTAAAACTTTGTTTTTTTTAAATTGAATGTTGTATTGAATGCCAGACCTTATATATGAAAAATTTATAAAGCTTCTGGATGTAGTTATCTTCCTTCAGGGTAGATTTGTCTGATGTGCAGTTGGAGTACGGACAAATCTTCTCAACCTTTTAGGGACTGAAATTATTCCAGTCTAATGCATAGTTTTTGTCTAGATCCACCTTTGATTCACCTTCACACCAATGTAGACCTTTTGGAGAATAAACAGAGAATCTGTGATAATAAGCAGGGTCCATCTTCCTTAGAAGCTGATTCAAGTTTTAATTTTTCCAACACTTTAAAATGAACAATTTTCCTTTGATTTTCAGCTGCTTTTCTGCCTGACTGCCTCTCTTCCTATACAACTTAATCTGAAATGCCTCAACAATATTGATATGGTTAGGCTTTGTGTCCCCACCCAAATCTCATCTTGAATTGTAATCCCCATAATCCCCACATGTCAAGAGAGAGACCAGGTGGAGGTAATTGAATCATGGGAGTGGTTTCCCCCATGCTGTTCTCATGATAGTGAGTGAGTTGTCAGGAGATCTGATGGTTTTATAAGGGGCTCTTCCACCTTTGCTCAGCACTTCTCCTTCCTGCTGCCTTGTGAGGAAGGTGGCTTGCTTCCCTTTCACCTTCCACCATGATTGTAAGTTTCCTGAGGCCTCCCCAGCCATGCTGAACTTTGAGCCAATTAAACCTCTTTCCTTTATAAATTACTCAGCCTTGGGCAGTTCTTTATGCATTGTGGAAATGGACTAATACAAATGCCTTATATCAAGTTAAAATTTCTGGACCTCGCTCTTCTCCATGTTCTTGGCCTTTCAAGCAGCAGTGTTTGCCATTATATCTTATGATATCTCTGAAAGTTTTGCTGGTTTCTCTGCCTCTTGGCTATCTGGCTCTAACTGGCTTCTTAGATCCTCTCCTATGCCCAACTACTAGACAATACACCGAGGGAAAAAAGACGTGCAGAATGCTAGGCCCTCTTCCGTAAGCCTTTCTTCTTTCTGTCTCTCCAAAATCTTGATCTTTCAAGGCTTAGATGCCTTCCATGACATTTGTGTTTACTTGACTATTTCATGTAGCTTCCATCATGGTTATTGAAGGAACATGAAAATGTTACAAGCTACTCTATCACAGCCAGTGTTACACTAGACCAAAGTAATTATTGTCTGTTTTTACTAAGAAAGGCAATCCTTCTATTGTATTTTGAAGCAAATTCAATAGAAATACAAAATCAAATAACTAAAAATAATCTTTTAAATGTAATAAACATTTATATGTGAATATATCATCAATATCTGCTGCCTCCAAACTACTAGGATTAATGGGATTAGAAAGTAAACAGGCAGCCCTTATTCCCAAAAAAGTTTAAAAACAAACAACATGAAGTGAGTTGACAGACTGTCAATTGAGTTTTCATCAACACATAAAGTTTCACATGTGCATCAATGAATGTAAGTTATAAAAAGTTAGAAAAATCATTTTGAATATTTTTTCTGCAACTTTACCCATTTTAGATGGTCCATAAATATCAACTACCTATCAATCAGGAAACTCCTTTGTAATGCCTTATTAAAATGAAGGAAGCCACATCTGCATATGTGAAGGGGGCTGCGATTTTAACTTTCATTCAATGTCAATTTAATTTCAGTATCCTTCCAACGCCCAGTTTATGGTTTGTACAAATTACAACATTGATGTGTTTGCTAGGGTAATGGTGATGATCAGTCATTAATTCCCCAGAGCGTATCATATTTGCTGAACACATGGTGTAGGAAAGGTCACATTGAATTCATCTATTTTATACTACTGAAAATAAACCAGCACCACTAAGCTTCTATAATAGGGGTAGTATAAAGAGAAAAACTGTGAGCATGCTATCGTTATGAATATATTCATATTTTCTATAACTTATCACAATTAGTTTGCACTTAAATAAATCCATAAAATAGGTTGCTATTAAATTTCAATAATTAAAAAAAGTAAGAGAAAAGCAAAGAACATTGGCTAATAAAGATTTCTTGGTGTATTAGAATATGTTCATACACTTTGGTATGATGGAGGAAGTGACCTGTCACTCGGGCTTTCAATCCCAACAATGAAGGAGTCATGCTGCTTTCATAGGATTGCTACAATTCTCTACAGGTCAGAGTCTCAACAGCATGTACATTGCAAAGCTCTAATCTATTGCAACTCAGAAATGTAGGTGGTACTTGTTAGCTAAAATGTAGGGTTGATCTAAGCTCAACAAAGAAAGTTTGTAATAGCATAATCACATTAAAATGTCCTAAATACATGATTCAACATCATTCTTGCTGGAGGTCCTAAGTGCGCTCTCTTTTTCCCCGAATGATTAATTAGTAAAATTAATGTGTTATCTCCTGCTCAGGACTGAAGTATGCAACCTTGGGATTACACTGTTTCTCATATTAGAAATTTCAGTCTTGGCCTCCTCACCTAAAATCAGCCTTTAAGAATTTTCTAAAAGTAGTACTAAATTCCAACCTCAATTTTTCAGGAACATAAACTTTATTAGAGGCAAGCAAATGAAGACACAATAGAAGACCTCTTTTAGTTATGCGTGATATTGCTTCAAACTGTACTCACCTGTGACTCGGCTATGTCATGTTGGTGTCTGCGTGGTGGTAGTGACAACTAACATTCCTTTTGCTGTTGTTGATCTTGGCTCATCATTATTTGCTCTGACGTCTTCCTTAATGTGATAAAGCAGATGGTTAAATCGATTCAGCGCTCTTTCATTGGTATTCATGCAGTGTCATCATGGATAACTATTTTGGAGGAGATTAGGTTTTTGTTGGCCACAGGTACTGAAAGTGAGCAATTCTTAGGCTGCTACTTTGCGATGGTACATTTTAGTTTTGTATTCAGTTTGTTTCATCGCACGTTCAGCTCCATTTTTGATGCTTAACACAATAAAGCCTTCCACTGCTCATAACCAGGAACAAAATAACAGATAGAGACACTTACACTGACGTCTCTTTCAGAAGCAAAGGATGATGCAGAAGAAAAGAGAATTGTCAGGACTTTAAACCCTGTAAACCAAGAGTCAGGCAGATGGAAAAAGTAATTGAGGCTGGGGGTGTTGAGTCACGCCTGTAATCCCAGCACTGTGGGAGGCCGAGGTGGGAAGATCACTTGAAGCCAGCAGTTGGAGACCAGCCTAGGCAGCACAGAAAGATCCATCTCTTAAAAAAAAAAAAAAAATTAGCCAGACATGGTGGTGGGTGCTTATAGTTCCAGCTATTTGGTAGACTGAAGCAGGATTGTTTGAACCTGGGGGGTATATAGGCTACAGTGAGTGATGATCTTCCCACTGCACTCCAGCCTTGGTGACAGAGCAAGACCCACTTCAAGAAAAGAAGAAAAAAAATTGAAATGGTGCCTAGATTTCAGAGCAAATAGGAAGTAATACAGGTAGAAAACCAATTTATCTCAGAAGACTCTAGGCGGGATAAGGTCACTTTAACTCTAGGTCCTAGTTTTAAGTCTGTGATCAGGTATGGAGGATCAGGCTCTGGAGTGTATGGTTAGAGGAAATCAGTGCTTGCTTGTAGGTTTTTTAGATTCCACCAAAGCAGCTTTTAGCCAAGGGCTAAATACTAATAGGGAGACAATACCCATTGGGGTCCTCTATCCAAAGTCCCATGGACACGATATATTCCTGTGAGTTCTGTGCTCCTTTGGGGTGATTATTTGCCTGGCAACAGGTTGTCTGGCTCACATGTATTCTTATCAGTCCTCAGCTAAAGATACATGGGACCCTCAGTTATGATATTGGGGCAATCGTAGGACTTACCTCATGTCTTCCTCTCTCTTAAGGATCATTGTCCTGTGTGGCCTGATGTTCTGTATCTGAACGTTATTGTTTCATAGATTTTGTCCTTTAATTTTAGTTGTTTCAGATATTAGAATAAATCCAGATCCTATTATTTCATCTTGGAAAATCCCCAAGAACAGTTTAATATATTATTATTTTGGCTGTAAAAGCATTTAAATCTTGTATTTTTCCAAATTTTAACAATCTACATTATAAATATATCCAAGAGCATGTCATTATAATTTGTGTGAGAAAGAAAATGTAAATGTTATCCAAAGGATAATGTATCATGTTCATTTTAGGTTCATTCTTCTTTGCTTTTGAAGTATATAAATAAATACACAATGATTGACTAATATTACTTTCTTCTTTGTATTACACATAACATAAACATTTAAAATTACAGTGTAAATCATGTATCTAAATTAAATTGGAGCATAAAACAATGAGATAGTCCAAAACCACACATTCCTAAATCTCTTAAAATAGGTATAAAATGAAATACCAATAATTGGAGTCATATATTTTATATGATGTTTTGTTTACATAAATCACAATTCCATATTCATCATTCCAATGTGTCTGTGTTAATTTGTACCTAAACAAAACCCTTTTTTAAAACCTATATTCTTCAATTTACTTGCATAAATTTAGTTTGCTTCTCTGTATGATTTTTAATATCCTATATTTTCTTTCTGATTATATTCCTCTATAATAGTTTATCTTTCATTAAGGATTCCACCTCCTTCTTGAAAATTATGTAGTAATGTGTTATATATGCAGGCATTTTAAAAGTTCATTCTAAGAACAAAGAGAACAGTGCTAATTGTTCGAATATTTGACTCTTATTATTTGTAAAAAAGTGTCTCATCCTTAGCATAATATACAAACACCATTTCTTTTATAATATTTGTCTGTTCAAAGCCACGTCAATTTAGAATGCAAATCTCTTTGTAAATAGGGTATTTGAATTATCGGTTTGCCTTTATACTGAACATTTTTGTTTATTGAAGAAGATGGATCAAAGGGAAGAATAATACACCTCTTATCTAATTATACATGTACATATGACATTAGGAGGGAGATGAGACAGTTAATCCTTTGTCTTAGAGCAGTAGCTCTTCACCAGGAGTGATAGTACCTCTCAGAGTACATTTGCAATGCTTGGAGCTTTTTTGTTTTTTTCACCTGGGGAAGACAGGATGCCACTTCCATGTGTGGATACTGGCCAGAGATGCTGCAAAGCAGGAAAAAATGTACACAAGACAACTGCCTTCAACAGAAAATTGTCCAGTTCCATATGGCAACTGTGTCAAAGCTGAGAACCCTGGCTTCAAATAAATAATTATTAGTTTCCAATTTATCAGATATGTGATATGTGGAATAACTACTGCTTTTATGTAATTTGTAGTTTTATACATTTATTTATAATCCATTAATTTACAAATTTATCTTAGCCTTTGAAGGAAATATTATATTGGCCTTTTAACAGTGAGGAAATATGAGAAGCTGCATGCCAATAAATTAAACACTTACTCTTTGAGTAACACAAACTATAAAATCAACTGATAAAATGAATAACTGGAATTCTCCTATATCTATTAGAGAAATGTAATTCTTAGTTTAAGAACTTCCAAAAAATGCCAGTGCCATATGGTTTCACAAACAAATTCCATAATCAAATAATACAGAAATAATCCTAATTCTACACAATTCTTTGCTTATTTTGAAGATAGTCAAATACTTCTCCACCATTTTATCTAATCATTGTAACATTGTTATAATTCAGTTTTACTTTTCCACATCTTCTCAATACTTTTTTAAAACATCTCTTTGTAAATTGCATTCTCAATCTTTTAAAGAAGTTTATGGTTTCTATTTACTCATTGAAAAGAATTAGCAACAAGGCTATAGTGAGTCAAAGAAGATTACCTGCCAAATTAAACTCACAACCTGATGAAATCTAGGGCAAGATAGTGTAATTAAATATAATGATAATAACTTGTTTAAATAAAAACATTTTGTGTGATCAATATTTCACCATTTTTGTCATGTAGTATATGCAACTGATATTGTAATCCTTCAGCCTCCAGCTTAATTTACAATTAGATAATTTACATTTATATTTTCTTGTATAAAGCACAAAATAAAAAACTTTCCATCTTTCCCATTTTTATTACCTGTTCAAACTGTGATTGCAGCAATTGGGTTAAAGACAAAATACTGAAATTCAAAACTGCGAATCTCTCAGTCAAAATCAAGCAAATAATTTCAGAAAATCCTATACTAGACTTTTCTCTTTATATAACCTGAACCAAATATTATGACAATAAAATCAAGAGCAACAACCACAATTTCCCTTTCTTGGTTTGTGGAAATTTGGTAAAACCTAAGTAATCATGAGACATTTCATTTGTTTCTGATACTTGATGAAGTTAACTCCCGACTGCCTATTTGATATTGTCCAATGTAAACATGTATGTATTCAATTGAATTCACATGTATTCAAATTAAATCATTATCTGAAAAAATATTTTAGAATTCTGCCCACCACATACACCCATTCAAGGTTGATGTGCTGGTGGGAAAGCAAAGACACAGAGGCCATTAAAGTTTTTGAGACATTAGCACTGCCAACGTATCTACTTCCCTGGATCTAAATACACTGTGACTATTTAAGACTTAAAATGTCTCTTTGGTCTCCAGGTGGCTAAAGGTAGGAAATAGGCTGAAAAAAAATGCTTAGTCCCTCACAGAAGTGCATATTCCTTTCCAATAATTGATAAAAAAGAAATTTCCAGAAAGTGATGCCAACAGTTATGGGGAAAAATTGAGTGATGTTCCCTCCTAGGGAGCAGAATCAATGCCTAACCTAGGAGCATTTTCTATCTCCAGGGAAAAGATGCTTGCCATGCCTGGGTGGGAAAGTTCAGAATTGCTGCCTATCACTGACTGATCTAATTGACCTAGTATTCTTTCCAAATAAAGAGTATATTGAGGGCTCTGTGCCCATTTTATCATTGCATGTTTCAGTTTTGGGAAAACTAGCCATTCTAATATATAGGTCTCTAGGTCAAGAGTAGCCACATCTAGGTGTGGAAAAAATGAAACAGATATCAATCAGAGTTCCTGAAATTTGAGCTATAATGCAGTGGCTGGAGGAAAATTTTGTGTTGTACCCTAGAGGAGTGAGTGAGTCTGCAGGTAGTAAGGAGAAGAGTTGAATGTTTGGAAGACAGATAGTCAGGCTGTGGTCATCACTGGGACTGCCCCCTAATATTGCTGGCTCTCCTTCTAGGAACCTAATATTATTTCACCGCCCTGTTCCATTGAAAGGCCATAAAATGTGAGAAGAAGTGACATTTGTCAGGCTAGAAATGTAAAGAAACAGTGGACAACCCATCTACTTTTCTTTCTCTGGGTCTTTACAACAGGCATGAATTCATTACAGTATCTGCCCTGTTGGCTTTCTTCCTGGAGTATGTGACACAAAACAGAGTCCTAACCTTTCTTTATCATCTGTAGGTTGGGAAGAAATAATCATTTGCCTTTAAGCCACCAAGGCTCTGTGGCACACACACACACACACACAGAAACACACACACACACACACACACACACACATTTAACCACATTTAATGACAGCCTGGCTTAGTCTATTTTGATACTACCATTTACTGTAACTCACTTAACATAGGAAAACAAAATGATGTAGCACTATTTTTCATGTTCATTAATTTAGGCATTAGTTATAAGGCTAACAATAACTTTATATATGCCTTCTCAATTATCATTACATGTAAACAAAATTGTTAACATGGGATTCAGTTTTTTGTCTTAATATTTAAAAAAATAGAGTGAAGGCAAAACTTTGTTATAAAAGGAAGCAAAGCCTACTGTATTTTGGATCCTAGTGCAAACAAGCATCCCTGTTCCCCTGTAGGACGATATAACTTTACAAAAATGCCAAAGTAATACATTTTGCATACTTTCCTCCCAGTGACGATGTTGATTTCTGACACAGAAACTACCTAAATAGTGTATTTTTCATTTAAGAGTGTTTCCCAGTGAGAAGCAACCAGTGAGGCAATTGTTATCTTGTTTCAAGAAATACCTGCCAAGAGAGTACAGAACAAAAAATATAGCTTGCATGGTATCAATTTTATTGGTGCAAAAAGCAACTACCATTCACTGGTTTAGGTTAGAAATATTTTGCTACAGATTTTATTTACGTAAAAGTGTTCTTGGGATTTTCTAGAAGATGTTTAAAGTGAAAAAAAAAAAAATAAGTGCTTGGAGTGCTTGGATATAAGCCGATCTTTAGAAGAAGTAAGTTGCTTCCTCCTAGGAACTGGATTTATTCTTTTTTATACACAGTGAATGCAAAATCTGCTGAGACAGATCAAACATTTGAGTGGTGAAGTTAAATTTAGTATATGGAGATACTATTAGCTTTGTAATTAAAATGATTTTGTGTTTTTCAATAAAATAATATGACAAATAATATTTTAATTGACCAGATTTTTAACATCAAAAGCTCCTTAAATGCTTTTTGATTCAGTATGTATTTATAATGATTGCATGTGAATGAGATTGGGATAAGAATGTGATTATATCTCAGATTTCAGTTTTTGCATAAACTAAACATCAATTTCATTTGAATACTAATGAAAAATGTTCTACAGTGTTTATACATTCAAAATAATTTTCTGAAGAATAATTTTATTTCTAATCTTGCATATTCACATCATATGTAACATTAGTATGGAAATAACTTGAAAACAATCACAGAATGTCAGAAAGCCTTAATATGCATCATGTTGGATTACCCCGTAATATTTCCCAGTGGGAGTGCTCAAATAGCCCACTGCAAGCTTATATTAATAGTGTCACAGTTTTTTATACAGAGCTTCCTTTTCCACATGTTTTAAGTTTTCATATTTTGATACTTTATTGGCTATCTTGATGCCACTAGAGCAATTTAATTCTTTGTGACATCCAACCAAGTGAAGTTCCTCTTGCCTATTTATAGAGCTCAAGTACAAACTTTCCAACTAATGAGTTAATACATTCATTTTTACATGCAGAAACTTGGTCATGTATACCTGTGTGAAGTGCACTGCCATCATATTAGCATGAAGTACAAGTTAAGTTGATAGAAGTACCATTGACTGTAGAGAGTGCTTTTTGACAATACTTGCTATGAAACAAAATTAAGATGAATATACAACTGCATCATAGACAAAACTCAGAAATGAAAGAGCTCAATGAGAAGTGGAAGAAATATAGGGTGGCCTAATTAGGAATATCTAAGTGCTTACCATCCTAACCTTTAAGGAAAATACCAAGTTTTTTAGATCTTTAATGTTTATCATTCTTAACTTTTAATTCCGTACTAAAATCACTCTTTAAGCAAAGATATATTCATGGTATATGCATCTATATGTTTAGTCTTAATCAGGCTTAAGAAGATGCAGCCTTTATTGTACTATTCCCCTCATGCTCAGCAGAAAAGCAGAGATAAGCCAGTTGCTATCCTAGAGTGCTGGGTGAAAAGGGATGATCAGTAGTGGCAGAGAGCAAAGACAACAGTGGAAGAACCACTCTCCTGGTGAAGCATTCAGGAGACCATATGTGTAAGTTAGACAATAATGAGAATGCATTCTGATCATCCATTCCTTAACCCATGATGTTTAAATTACAACTGGAATGGTGGTAAAATACATGACTTACTTTTACAAAAATGGACTAACAATAATACTTGGTGTTCAACATTCAATTTAAGTCACCATATATATTTGGTAAGGCAAAACACACACACACACACACAAGTCAGCCTTTTACAAACGTTTTGGGGGTATGGTTATTGCAGTGGCCATGAGAATCTCCCATATGACAGACCTGCTATGGGGAGTATAGTTGACAGCCCATTGAGCATCCCTATGGTCCCTGGATCTACCACTATAGATTTCCAAGTTCATAATTTCCCCAGGCTGCTCCTAGCCAATGATTGACCATGACAGGGCTACTAGTGCCAGCCCATCTCAATGGTACATGAGACTACCCTTACAGAGTGTTTGCACTCAAAGAATTCCCACAAGCTCAACCAAAATTTACCAGAATAGTGTGACAATTTGAGATCTATCTTATCCTTCTTTTTTCCCACTCCTTTTTCAAAAGCATCCGGTTTGAGTTTTTAATCTGACTGTTCTCCCTGTCTACTTCTGATTCCATATATTTATGCTTTCCAAGCACACTCCTCAATAAACTTTTTGTACTTATAATCTCATCTTGGGGTCTGTCTGCCTTTTGGGAGATGCCAACCAATGCAATTATGTATATTCTCAGCAAGAGCATGATAGGATCCACTTTCTTGTTCATTGCTGATAGTTGATTCCATATAATGTTAGTATAGATAAAAGCAAATTGTCTGGCATGTAATCAATTCTTTTGCCATTAAATACTGCATTATACACCATGTGATCCATGTGTATGTTTCTTTCTTTAATCAATACTCAAATTCAGTCTGGTGGTTAACTTTTGAAATACCAGTTTTGAAATATTTACTTTAGACACCCTTCATCAGTATTTGAAACATTCTAAATAGGAGCTCGCAATTTTGTGGCAGTCATGAACTGTGCATCAAAGATTGCTATCTAAACCCTCATGGGAGGGTTCATTTATTAGCATGACAAAATTAGTTATGTTTCAATAGTTCATTAAGTTGGAAATGAATTACATTAAGAACTATAGTTTGTTGGAAGGAATATATAGATGTCTTGACCCTGATATGGACAAGAATATGATTGTTGTTAGCCTAGAAATGCAACGCCTTTTCAGAGCTCTGCCACGTTTCTAATACCTGTTAGTCCCATGCATCATGACCCCAAACTTAATGGAGGAGTCTCTCCTTATTTTACTATGTTATTTCCTAATTTTGCATTAAATTGTAATTGAATTTGCATGGCTGTATATCTTTTTTTCCAGTTGTTATGTGGCTTGCAAGAGGAAAAGTATGCAATGCAGATGGAAGAGCAAATTCAAATGCCCTGAGGCAGCAGGATGCCTGTAGTTGTGACAACAGCAAGGGAGCAGTGGAGTTGGAGAGAAGGGAGCAAACAAGAGTGTCCTGTCTAAGGGGAATATGGTGTTTACATGGATTGCAGGCCTTCTTTGGTCAAAAGTTGTTGGAATTAGTTAACTTAATTTTACAAAATTGTGAGCTAGAAAGATATTACGTTGGTGTAAAAGTAACTGTGGTTTTCGCCATTCAAAGTAATGGTAAAGACCACAATAACTTTCAAACCAACGTAATAAAAGATTATATTTGAAAACAAGATTCTAACAATGATAATAGTTGTTGGTAATGGCAAATTCTAGCACATGATAAACAGCTGACATAAAGTGGAGAAGACTATTGGAGGAAAAGATTTCAATGTACAAAGATTGTGTTAGGGCCTGGCTCGGTGGCTCATGCCTGTAATCCCAGCAGTTGGGAGGCTGAGGCAGGTAGATCACTTGAGGTCAGGAGTTCAAGACCAGCATGGCCAACATGGGGACAACTTGTTTCTGCTAAAAATACAAAAATTAGCCTGTCATGGTGGTGCACGCCTGTAATCCTAGCTACTTGGATGGCTGAGGCAGGAGAATCACTTGAACCTGGGAGGTGGAGGTTGCAGTGAGCCGAGATCATGCCACTGCACTCCAGCCTGGGTGACAGAGAAAGACTGCTTTAAAAAAAAAAAAAAAAAAAGGAAAATCAGAAGACTCTCTTCTTTCAGAGACCTAGAAAGTCTTGTTCTAGAGAATAGTGGTTGGTATAGTGAAAAGTTAATCATGTAAGGCAGAGGGACCCAGATCCTGTAGATGACTGTATCAAGGAGTCTTGCATGGTAGTCTTGGGTCTAGACTGGCCATGAGGAGCAAGGAGCAAGCCTTTTTACTTTGCGCCTCTCACTTCTAGTGGCATGAGAAGAAGAAAGAAACTTGAAAGGCTGCTTGTGAAGTAGTATGCTTAGGGAGAGCTAAGTGTGTTTAGAACAGGAAACCAAATAAAATACTCACAAATGATGGTTTGGGTACAAGGTGTTAGAAGATAAGGAAAAAAATTTAAAATAAATGATGGTTTGGGGAATTTTGTTCATGAGTGACTCTGAGTCCATGAAAGATGCTGAAAAGGCAGGGCTCTGTGGTGATAAAAGTCAGGTAACAGGGATGACCTGGGAGTCTTAGGTTTCTTGTGATATAAGCAGGTTTGAATCACATATCTGAGGTTGGACTGGTGACCCCTAGGCAAACAGTGGTGCTGAGGTTGTCAGTGCTGTGAGAGGGAAATGGGAGGGCCCAGGTCTTTCCAGGGAAGGCAAACATTCTGGGATGTCAGTGATACTGTGCAGCGCCAATGGTACTGTGCAGGCTGAGGGAGGGGCCGTCATCTAGAGTATGAGATATTTAAGGGCTTTCTCCTCGGTCCTGTTATTGGAGGCACAGAATCTGGATTAGGTGTAGTCTTATTAACATATCTCTTCCCTTCTCTTCTCATGGAAGAACATATATAAAACATAACCTCATAAAGTTTTTAAACTAATTGGCTTAAGTCAATTTGCAGCATCATCCAATTTTTCATAGTACTGGCAGGCAAAACGTTTGCTTTTAGCCAAGGAAAAAGCGACAATTTGTCAGCATGAATAAGGTGCCTGTAACAATTTTATTTATATTATAGAGTCAAATATTCATGGCAATCCTATCCATTTTACTGATAACAAATACAATGAGTTGCCTTTAATCACACACCTTACATACAGAAGAGCCAAAGTTGAAATGTGGTTATAACATATTCCAAAGCTCTCCCACTCTGTCATACCATATTTCAGAGATTGGTTAATTCCCCATTAGTCATTTCTTCAGCTGTGCTTCTACCTACTGATTTTAAGTTTAAATAGACAAAAAGCTGGTTTCATGATCTTAGTGATCAAAAAAGGCATAAATATATTCTGCAGAGTTTTTGGCTACTTGATAGACAATGGACTACATGGGAAAACATGGGAAAACTATTTGTGACCCTTTCCCTTCACAAATATGGCAGTGATAATTTTTTAAGAGAAAATGTTCTAAAAATAATTATTAAAAGGCAAATATGATGAGAGGTCAAAATGAGATTCCTTAAAATACGTTCATATGTTACCAAACTTTCACAGCATTTCAAAAGAAGTGTTTTCCCTGAAATATTTGTTACAGGAGGCATTGGTCTGTCATTTATTAATCAGCATCCTGAGGACAGAAAGTTCCTTTGTTAGGTTATCTCTCAAAGTGTCCTCCATGGTTCATAGTATGTCAAAGTTCTGAATTTTAACTTCTAAAATTAAACTTAAATATTTATACTAAAATAACCTTGGTTGCACTTAGCAACTTTTTCCTCTAGTTTCTAAAATTTAATCCCGCTATGTGTATTTTTTTTTCTTAACATTAATTTGAGAACTACTCAAAAAATTCTCAAATTAATGATTACTTTTAAAACACAATCTTGCCTCAGGGATACTCTCAGCTGCTTTTTATGGCTGGCCTTTAACACTGACTTCTTCATGTCTGACTCTGAATCCCAATACCCATGCCAAAAAGACAACGTACTTATTGAAGGGAAATACTTTATGTTGAAAATTATGTTTTAATAAATATTTATAATATATTAGAATTAATATAGGAATAAAACATAGAGTCACTGATATTTGTAAGGTTTATTAAAGACCTGAATAATCAATAGAATAGGGATACATTTGAAATGAATTAAGAATTGCACTTTCCATATGTTCATCATACATGCCTCAGAAGCAGTGTGATCAAAATACATCTGTAAGTAGGGCTTGATTTCATAGTAAAGCAGGTAGATAGTTATAGTCTTATTTATCTTTTGTTACCCAACTTACCCTGAAAGGATGACTTACAATAAGACACATCTATCTTCTCCCAGTTTCTGTGGGTCTGGAATCCAGGCATGATTGAGCCGGACACTCTGCTTTAGAGTCTCTCACAAAGTTGCAGTTGAGGTATTGGCTGGTGTCTTAGTCCATTCAGCTGCTATAACAAAGTACCTGAGAATGGGCAGTTGATAAACAGCAGAAATGTATTTCTCACAGCTGAGGAGGCTGAAAGTCCAAGACCAAGGCACTGGCAGCTTCCATGTCTGGTGAGGGTTGCTTTCTGCCTCCAAGATGGTGCCGTGTTGCTACATCCTCCTGAGGGGATGAACGCTATGTACTCTCATGGCTGAGGGGAAGCAAGGAGCAAACTCATCCTCTCAAGCCCTTTCATAAGGGTACCAATCTATATATAAGGGTTCAATCATAAGCCACTTTCATGGCTTAGCCATTTTCTAAAGACCCCACCTTTTAATACTGTTGCATTGGAGATTAATTTGCAACATGAATTTTGGAGGGGACACAAATATTCAAACCACAGTAGCTGGGGCTCCGTTAGCAATGTGAACTGTTTGAAACTGTTTGAGTCCAACATTTCATTAGAGATTTGAAGTCAGTTTTAGTTGAAGTTATAAGAATGCTAGAATTAGAGGATATAGCCTCACTTGAAGGCTTGATTAGGGGGAAATTCCCTTCCAAGAGGTCTCTCATGGTTGTAGGTAGGATGCATGTGCTCAAGGGCTGTTGGACTAAGGACTTTAGTTCTTTACCAGTAGGTTTTCAGAGGCATAACTCAAATCTGACCACAAAGATTCTCCAGTATACTTACCAGAACAAGCAACAAGAAGAGCCAAAATGAAAGGAGTTCAAGCCAGAGAATGAGTGCTAGCAAAAGGAAATGACAGTCTTTTGAAACAGAGTAATTAAAGTGGTATTCCATCACCTTTCTCCTATTTAATTAACTAGAGTTAAATTACTATGTCCAGCCTACACTCAATGAGAAAAGATTATATGAAACTGTGAATACCAAAATGTAGAGTGCACTTGAATGCTGTGTGGGGTTATCATCAAGATACACATATTCACAGATCATTTACCACACACAATACACTGTGTGAGCTAACATATTGGTTTCCTGACGCCAAAGAATGTAAGATCTAGTTAGATATATAAAAAGACATGTCACAATAAAACAAAACAAGTGATAATGCCACAGAAGAATATAAAACATAGTTCCATTACATTAAAAATCCCTCTTTTATTAAAAAATAGATGAGGAGAATTGACTATAATAATTGCAATGAAAATATAATAATAATAATAGTAATAATGATTTACCAAGTAGGTTAGGGGTCACATACAAGGTCAATATTCTAAATTTTGTGCTATGCTCAATGGCAGCATCAAGGAGCCTGGAGAGTTTTCCAGTTCTGTAAACCAGCTCAAAATGTACATATCTATCAAAATAGCAGATAATATTTACTAGTCAAATAATGTTTTAAGATAAGTTCTTAAAGCGTTGTTAAGATGCCCAACCCTGTCCAACTCAGAATGCCACATTTAAACCTCTTTTTATGTAGGAGTTCCAGAGCCTCTGCAATATTTGCAAATGAAGGGAACGGGCAGTTCAGACTGATAATCTTCCTAAAATGTTGCAGTAAATGAAAAGTATTGGTGGGCTCTAATTCTCCTATTTATATAAATTCTTAGTTTACAATTATTCATGTAATGTGTAGAAGAATGCAACTTTGCTTCTATATTGCTTTAAATATATTCAACACCTGAACCACATAAATAAAAATGAATCAACTAAGAAAGTAAAAGATCACCTCAATACAATTGGAAAAGACAAATATTACGTTAACAAACTCAACTAGCAATGTGAACTGTATAAACTGTATGAGTCCAACATTTCATTAGAGATTTGAAGTCAGTTTTAGTTGAAATTATAAGAATGCTAACATTAGAGGATTTAGCAAGATCAAATCATTCACAATAGAGGATATTATAGAAGTATGATTTAAAATGAAAATTCTCCAGGTTTCATAAGAGCAATTTTCAGCTGTATGTTCCAAATACAACCTGTTGCCATCTCCTGCAGCATGGCTTATTCTGGTGCTAGATGCAGGTGTGCATGAAACCAGCGTGAAATTATGTTAGCAAAGGTAAGTTAGTTATTATGAGCAAATGGATCTCTTGGGCAAGGGACTTATTCATTACAGCTTTCCACTATTCTTAAATATTTTATGACTGACACTAATTTTCTTGGGCATTCAAAACACTTCCTAAATGGTCTCACCTCAGTGTACAGGGGCTACATGGAATAGTTTCAGAACCAGGAACAGTTTTCTTATGATAGGTAAGCCAATGATACTTTAGAGGAAAATAATGAATGTCAGGAATCATAGGACAGTTATAAATCTTTGGGGTAAGACAGATGATATTTGAAATCTGTTGCTTACTTCAATGTACCAGCAGTGTGATCTTGGTCAATTTATTAACCTGTCAAAATTTCAAATCCATATAGGAAAAATGGGAGAAAATATATATGACAAGAGAGGGTGTGACTATTTAATAATTTGTTGATTGTAAAGCATTTAGTATGGAGCCATGGATATATTATGGGCTTGATAAACGATTTATAATTAGTATTATTTTATTTTGTTAAATCCTCCAAATATTGTGCATGGCAGCAATAATTTATCTCATTTTACATGCTCTTCCTACAGTGTGATATTGAGTGAGTCAATCAAAAGTTATGTGTCTAGGTCCAACACCCTTGAATCTGAGTGAGTTTTTGACCAGACAGGAGTGACATTATGTGACTACTAATACTAGTTCATAAAAAGTGGTATAGCTTCCTCTTTGTTTGTTCTGTTTTGTTTGATTTGCTTATGCATGGAAACCATTTGCCATGCTGTGAGCTTCTCCAAAGTAGATCATGCACAGAAACAATAGGGAGAAGCAATGTCTAAGTGTGACAGTCAACCTTTAGGAGTTGAGCTGTGAGCCAGCATCAACTGTCAATATGTATGTGAGTTAGGATTTGAGTAAGTCCAGTACACAACCTCCTAGTTACCTGTAGCCTTCCGTGCTGAACCCATTCTGAGTTCCTGGCCCACATGATCTGTGAACAGGTTGTTTGCTGCCACTGAATTGGAGTGATTTGTTATGCAGCAAAACTAACTGGAAAAACAGGATATTTCATTTATACCCCAGCTGTGTTGAGAATAGATAGAGGATGATATTGAACATAATTATTTCTTCATGATATCGCTTGTGGGAATTGGTTGCAGTGGTAAATAGAAGTGAATAAATAAAGATAGTTTTGTACTTTGAGAAGTTCACAGAAGTCTAGAAGACAGAATTTAAAAAAGGAAAGACGGTCTTTGGCCAGTGCATATTATCCATTACAAAGTAGATTTGGACATTATATGAGGAATACTGACCCTTTTATTGTCAGATATTGGGTTACAGGCTACCAGATATATTGACATATTACATCCGATATTCTAACTGATCTCTCATGAAGTCTGAATTTTGGGGCAGGGCATACAGTCTGAGCAATAGCAGGCTAGACAGCAATTAGAGGGATTCCTGAGGAATCACAAGGAAGAACAATTTTTGCCCAAGAGCAACATATCTTCGAGGATCTTGACAATTTTGAAAATGAGTAATTCACATAGTTTCTTGAAGATAATTAGAAGGGAATAAGAACTTACAAGAAAAGGAGAGCAGAGGGTCTGCTGAGGCTGGGCACAGCTGGATTGGGCACACCATGGCCATCACGCTAATACTGGGAGATCACTCTACCATAATGCACTGCATATTGAAAGGGAACATCCACGTAACTATGCAACATGAAGGTTCCTGATTGAGGAGGTGATCTTGTTCAAAAGAGATCTCCAGTGCTAAGGGGCTGGAATTGGCCTGTCCTCTAGCTGATATGACTCAGACTGGCTGAATCAGAATTATGGTAAATGACCAATATAGGGGAAAAAAAGGAGCTTCAATAGCCAGGTGGATATGTTTGTCTTCAACTCAGAAACCATATTCCTGACCCTGCAATATAGTAGACGTCTTTCTTAATTTCTCAGTAAGTGGCAATGAGTGATTTAACATATAGCAATCATTCTCAAACATTCCACTGTAAGTATACTGTACTTGGATAAAATGGGAGGGTGGAGAGGAAATAGGGAGATACAGGTCACAGAATACAAAGTAGGAGATACATAGGAGATCTAGAATCTAGTGTACAACATGAGGACTATAGGCAACAACAATGAATTGCATTTTGGATTTTTGTTAAATAAATAGAATGTAACTGCTCTTGTTATACACACACTAAAGAATGACTGTGAAGTGATGGCTATGTTAATTTGCTTCACTATAGTCACCAATTTACTATCTGTACGTATCGCATAACATGTTGTGATGTACCTTCACTATACACAATAAATTTTATGTAAAAAGAGAATAGGATGATTTCTATGATAGAAAAAAATTAATAAAACACCTTTGGTTTTGCACCAAGCTTACATTGATTCAGATGCTAAATTTTCAATGGTTAAATTGAAATGTAGGCTTACCATAACAATACAATTGTGTTTCATAAGTACACTCCACTAAGGCCTAAAATTAGCAGGTCCACACCCTCAGTCCCATCTGTTCTATCCTGCTACTAATAGCAGATGATTGACACTTTTCTTTGGCCACATGTGTTCTTCAAATTACCACTCAATTTCTCCATTTTCTCCAAGCAAAATTCATTAGAAGACATATTTATATTCACTCTCCTCTTGAACTCACTCCAGTCAGGCTGTCAGCCCCGCCATGCGACAGACATATCTCAATATCATCAAAGATGCTTTGGATGAATGCAGTCTACAAACAGCATTAATTGTACTGTCTTGTGTTTCACTGAATACTCAAGATTCACTCTTTATTAACATCTTATAACTTACTGGACACTTTGGTGGTTTCTCCTAACCTTTGCAAACTATATTGCCGAAAAGCCCCAAATTCCCAAGATATTTTTTATTTTCTATTTTATATTAATATATCTCTGGCCATCATATTCCTCCTGAATACCAGAGATATATTTATCTATCTGATATACCCATTAATGTATGTCATAGGTATCTCAAACATAACATTAAAGAACGCATAGTGTTCTTTTCTCCAGAAGTTTATATTTTCTACAGCCAATCCGCTTCTTGGTAAATAACAACTTCATCTATCTATTTTCTCCGGACAAATATTGAGATATTGAGGCTAATACAGTCTGTAAATAATATAAATCCTGAGATCATGAAAATAACACTAAATGTAAAATTAATACAAATAGAAACTACATGGAAGGTGAGGGGAAAGTATAGGTAGAAAGTAAAGTAATCTCTGTTTCTGTTCCATGTGATGTCTCATCCTTCAGCAAATAGTCAGTTATATCTTAAAATATATCCTGGATTGACCACTTGTCACTATTTTTATCAGCAATATCCTATGTATTGCTACCATCATGTCTCATATAGACCATTGCAATAATTTGACTCTTTGTCTTCCAATTCTGTATCCTTTGATATGGGTTGACATATATGTCCATGCTTCCTCTTTAGTTGCATAAATTTTGCCTGTAATGTTGGATGAGAAAATGGGCCAAAACATAAAGTCACTATCTCAGCATTTTTGTCGTATAGGATTGATCCACATAATTCAATAGAAGCCATGTTAATAGCTGCCTAGAAAAATATTTTAAAGGGTGATGATTCTTCTGAGATTAGTGCTTTTAATCTGTGAAACTCTAAGTGTGATATGATAACTCATGTTTCGTTTGCCAATTAGGAGTTTTAAGGTAATCTTGCTGATGAAATAATGTGGTAAGTACAATTCTATTCTCCACATTTTTATATTATATTTTTAATTTTAGATACACAGAAAGACTATGTGTCTTAGATTCTCTTGCATCTATGTCGTTTTGTTGAATATCAGCCAATGGAATGTGGACAGAAGTTATGCTACATTCAGTCATCCAAGGACTGTTATATTGAGTTCTGCTTTTGTGTCAATGAGTTTTATTGTCTTAATCACTAAATAACAGGGTAACATATAAGGTAAAGATACCAGGAAAAATGCTGTGGAAATAGACATATTAATAATTGTTATTAATCCCTAGAATTCAGCTTAAATTTTGAGAACATTGTTAATGTTTGAAAAGATCAGCATATCAGTGAACTCTGAGCAAATCAGTGAGAAAATCTGAGATTTGTGTAAAATAGAATAATCTGAGAAGTGTCAGATCTCTAGACAAAATTAGAGAACAAAGAAAATATTTCAAAAACAAAGACAATAACAAGAAAAAAAAATCCAAGAGAGTTACTAAACAGCACAGGATACACTGTAAGTGAAATAGGAAAGGTAAAGTAAAAAGTAAAGGAAAGAAAACAGAAATAAAGAAAGAGAATGAGGATTCATGAGAAAGGGATGTGTGAGAATGGCAGGCAAAGAATATATGTACAAAGTCCAAAAAGAATAAAACCAAAAAGAGAGAAAAAAAAACAAAAAATATGTAATATAAAATAATTTTTCTAAATAAAATATTTAAATATAAATACTTAGAAGACTCATTGTATGCATGAATAAATACCAATCAATGCAGTCTATGAAAGTAGAACAATATCCTGATATAATACTTTTAAATATCAAAGAAGCATCTTTGGTAATCCAGGCAGGAAGACCAACTCATTTAGAAAGAAAAGAAAATGAGATTGACATCACAATTCTGTATGTAAATAGCTTATAAATAGTTCCAAACCTGAAATATGAAAAAAAGCAAAAAAAAAAGTCTGTGATATGGTTTTGCTCTGTGTCCCCACACAAATTTCATCTTGAATTGTGCTCCTATAATTCCCAGTGGGAGATAATTTGAATCATGGGGGTGGTTTCCCCCATACTGTTCTCATGGTAGTGACTAAGTCTCACGAAATCTGATGGGTTTATTGGGGTTTCCACTTCTGCATCCCTCTCATTTGCTCTTGTCGCCACCATGGAAGAAGTGCCTTTGCCTCCCGCCGTGATTCTGAGGCCTCCCTGGCAATATGGAACTGTAAGTCCAATTAAACCTCTTTCTCTTCCCAGTCTCAGGTATGTCAGCAGCAAAAAAACAGGCTAACACAGTCTGTAAATCATATAAAACCTGAGAGCATGAAAATAACACTAAATGTAAAATTAATACGAATAGAAACTACATGGAAGGTGAAGGGAAAGTATAGGTAGAAAGTAAAATTATCTCACTCATTGTTTTATAGGGTTTAGCTATAATCATCATATCATTTGAAGGGGAAAAATCAAGTATGCTAACATAATTTAAGAACAAAGATAAAACTCAAGGAAAATAAGAGTAATTAATATAATTTAAGGATGGGGAAAGGAAGAAGATGTGGGAAAGAATGAAATAATTATATTATTATCCACACTAAGGAACAAATAGGCTGGATTTAATAAAAATGCTGAGTATATGATATAAAGGTATTTATATACATATATGTGACAACTAGCAAAAGCACTAAACAGCCTAAATAGAAACACACACATGCTCCCCGCATAGTAAAAGGCATTGTACATGGAAACATACAAACACACGTATATATTTAAATGCACAAAAATTGAATGAAAAATGACTTTGAGAGGCCATGGGAAACAGGGACTCCCGTGTACTGCCAGAGCAAAATAATTACATAGAAAAATTGACACTATCTAATCATTAACCATATTCCAAGATACTCCAATCCCACTTTTAGAAAACTATTCCAAGGTTATTATGGAAAAATATAAAATTACATATATACAAGCTTATCTTTGTAGTATTATTTGTAACATTTCAAAATTGAAAACATCCCACGTTTGATTGTACAGTATTTGAATGTTACAATAAACACAGGTGTGTATTGTGATAAGAAAACGGTTTACTTATAACAAAGCACACACTTTCACATAACTACATTTACCAGGAATATAATTTTCTTTCATTTTTAAAATAAGTCAAGGCCACATTTCTTTACACAGTCTTTTAACAATAGGAGAATAATTAGCTTGGCAAAATTGTGAAATTTACAAGGAAATGTGACATAAAAGTACAGACTAGCAGTCATCTCCATTGTTCAGTAACATAGTCAAATTTACTTTGATTATCTAAATAAATTAGATTCCCAAATTTTTAAAAATCCTCTTCTAACAGATGTTCTTAGTAGGTATTTCCCTTTTGGATAATTCTAGGAAAAAAATTTTGGCATTGAAACTGACTACATCAGCTCTCACTATAGTGTGGATGGATGGAAATAGGTGGCAACACTTCCTCAAGTTAACTGACCTTGATTTTTGAATAGTTGAACCTTCATTGACTATAATAAAACCTTAATGGGTCTTCCAGGGAGCTTCTCTCTTTTTACTTGCTTTAAGTCAAAGTGGTTGGGCTGTCTTTCTTTCAGCTAGTTTTTTTGTTTTTGTTTTTGTTTTTGTTTTTTTTTCAGATTGAAATGCTCTTTCCAGTTTACTCCTGTCCTTTTCCCCAACTTTGAAAAAGCAAACTGAATTCACACTATATTTAGATTGGTTTCTTGCTCTTTGACAATCATTTTCCCCTGATTTTATTTCATAATTTTCCATTCAATGAAAGGTTTTCTATCAATTTCATTCTTTTAAATTTATGACTTTTTCTTGGCTTTCAGTTTTATAGGCTTTCATAAATTGTCAGTTCTCTAATATGGTTCTGCAAAATCCTTAAATATCATTCTCTACTATCTTCATTATGGAAGTTAATTTATGCCAAAAGAAAAAAATATATATATATATATATATACCCAGACTATCTCTGCTATTCCTGAAATAATTCTTTTTGTTGTTGTTGTTGTTGTTGTTGTTGTTGTTTTTGAGATGGAGTCTTGCTCTGTCGCCCAGCAGTGGCACGATCTCGGCTCACTGCAAGCTCTGCCTCCCAGGTTCAGGCGATTCTCCTGCCTCAGCCTCCCAAGTAACTGGGATTCCAGGCATGTGCCACCAAGCCCAGCTAACTTTTGTATTTTTAGTAGAGACAGAGTTTCATCATTTTGGCCAGGCTGGTCTCAAACTCCTGACCTCAAGTGATCCACCTGCCTTGGCCTCACAAAGATCTGGGATTATAGGCGTAAGCCACCACGCCTTGCCAGTTCCAAATATTTTTAACAAACAAATAAAATAGGAAAGTTTCATATTTGTAGTCAAAGACATTTATTTGCTTTATCACTGTAAATAAATCTGGCTTGCTATAGGCTTATAACTTAAAATTCAGGGAGTAAAATCTTTTAACTGTAATAGGAGATTAAGTTCCATCCCGATATGTAATTTCGTGACTGTTATTCAAAGAATAAGAGTATCCCAAACTGCATAGAATAGCCCAAGTATTTTAAGAAACTTTTGAAGAAATATGACTTACAGAAAGCTGGGATACACGTCAACTTCCTAAATACTGGTTGCATATAGTACTAACTATAGTCATATGTGGAACCTTACCATGACTCAAGCAAAGCCTGCAAGTACATTACTGCTTAAGCTGACCCAGGTCAAAAAGAATAACAGTCAGAGATTGAATAGTGTCCCTCCCGAAAATACGTATTGCAGCCCTAACCCTCATTACCTAAGTACATGACTGTATTTAGAGACAGTCTCTAAAGAGGAAATTAACCCAAATGAGGCCATGAATGTGCCATGATCCAAATGCCTGGTGTCCTGATAAGAAGGGAAATTAGGATACATGAAAGATACCAGGGCTTTACACACACAGAGAAAAGGTCACTTCATATCATATGTGAAGACACAGTGAGAGGGTGGCCTTCTGCCAACCAAGGAGAGAGGCCTCAGGAGAAACCAAACCTGAAGACACCTTGATCTTGAACTTCTGGCTTCCAGAAGAATGAGAAAATAAATTTCTGTTGCTTAAACCATCCCATCTGTGGTATTTTTTATGGTAGCCCCGGTGAATGGAAACCCTTACAGACAAAATTAAGATTGCAAAGTTCCATGTTTTATTGACTGTGTTTAAACTCCACAGACTGAAGCAAAGAGATAGAAATGAGGCTGGTCAGGGGAGGCTGCCAATGGGGTGGAAGGAGCACACGAGCTGAGTCATGGTTTCTACAGCTTCCCTTGTGGGTATTGTGCTTATGAGGACTGGCGGTGAGGACTGAGCAAGGGAATTGAAAGGATGAAGGTGCTGGGGATTAATATACGCACTTGCTATATCAGGGAGATGCAGTGATATGGAAACCTGTCTCCAATAGAAGCCAGTTAGCTTGAATTGCACTTGTATTTTTTGAGTAGAAGGTACGTCAAGCAAAATTACAAATATTCTGTGTTCTTTTTTAATTTTATATCTTTTATTTTATTTCATTTTTATTACGCTTCAAGTTCTGGGGTACATGTGCAGAACGCGCAGTTTTGTTACACAGGTATACATGTGCCATGGTGGTTTGCTGCCTAGACCCCCACCCACCGACAGGCCCTGTTTGTGATGTCCCCCTCCCTGTGTCCATGTGTTATCCTTGTTCAACTCCCACTTATGAGTGAGAACATGTGGTGTTTGGTTTTCTGTTCTTGTGATAGTTTGCCAAGAATGATGGTTTCCAGCTTCATCTATATCCCTGCAAAGGACATGAACTTGTCCTTTTTTATGGTGGCATAGTATTCCGTTGTGTATATGTGCCACATTTTCTTTATCCAGTCCATCACTCATGGACATTTGGGTTGGTTCCAAGTCTTTGCTATTGTGAATAGTGCCGCAATATTCTAGTGTTCTTCCTCTGAACATTTTATCGTCAATTAATCACCCCTGCTTCTGTCAGTTATAATATTTGTGTTTAGAAGTTTTCTATCTCAATCCTTACTATATACTTGTTTTTGCGGGCATTCTGTCATAAAAAAGAATATTCCTTGCCCAAATTTAAACTTTCATCCCAAATGAATTTGTCTATTAAGTTAAAATATTTCGTTTTAAATCTGTTTAATTCTTTTGTCTATCAAAATATAAGTGCCACCAATGGATGGAGGATTTAAAAACACTGAGTATTTGAAGTGCCTTATATATCTCATATAAACTAAGTACATCGTGAATATCACAGCCTCTGGTACCTCCAGTGTGTTTAGCATAGTATCATACTAGGGTCTTATGGATTTTTTCATGTCTTCATATCTATGTTCAGAACATATTCATAGTCTACTTCCTTTTTCTAACATGTTAGGTCTCATAAGTTGCTACTTCATCCTATTTTACTTCCTCTATAACTTATGCTTATGAGTCATAAGCTAAGTGCTCAACCTAGTTTTATCTACCATTCTGACTTATTTTCTTATATTTGAAAAATGACTTGAATATTCTCATAAAATATAGATTCCATAATTTCTCAGAAAATAAAAAATGATAATTCCAATACAGAGTCTCCTCTGTTTTCTTTCAACACTTTTTTTTTCTATTTCCTTCATAAAACTTTTTAAGGTGGAAGTAATAAAAAAATGATTGTTTTGAAGCCCTATTGCTATATTGGAGACTATGATTTTGGCTAAGTAAACAGAAATAATGAAATTTTCAAGAACCTTCAGGGAATTTAGCATGCTAGGTACACTGAATCACACATTCAACAAATATTGGCTTAAGTCCTACAATCCAAAGATATGGCCGAGGTACTGCAGAAGAGAAAAAATGAATTAGATTCATCTCTCCAGGTTTGGCAGCGGCATTGCTATGAATTAACTACATGATTTCCACTTCCTAGGCATACAGGGAGACCACATTTTTCAGCCTCTACCTCAATTATTTTGGGGTCAAATGACCAAACATAGACTAATACATTGTAGGTGAAATGATACAAGCCACTTCCAGGGCTGGATGTTAAAAAATACTCTGCATTGCTATCTACTTTCTCCTTCTTTTATGTCAAAAACAAGTCCCTTAAGTTTTCCCGAAGGTGAAGATGCAAGAGGGACGCATCCTGGATTTTCAAGACAAAGCTTGGAGGAGAGCTGCTTAGGGGAGCTGTGGGATGAGCAAGAAATAAAACCGCTTACATTTAGCATAGCCTCCTATTGTGTACAATGACTGATAGATATTCCAATGCCACATAGAAATTTACGTGCAAAAATTCAATGCAGAGTCAGTGCTGGCAAATTGGGATAGGGAAATTGCTCTTCAAGATGAGAATCAGATAAGGAAACAGAAAAGATGTCATTTAGGACTTTATTTGACAGATTTGGACACATAGTGAAAGTATCAGAATTGTGGTTTGTAAAAATAATCTTATACCCTGAGGACGAGCTACATAATTTGTGCAACCCAGTGGAAAATGAAAATTCAAAGATTATTAAAAATTTAAGGATGCCTACAGCGAAGTATTATATTAAGTGTGGGGTCCTTCTAAGAACAGGCCCTTTGGGACTGCACAGAGCACATACTCATGGAGAAGCAAGAGGAAATGGAAATATAATGTGTTTACATGGAGTTGCAGCTAAGGGTAATGTGTGTAGTTAGAAACTGCTTACAATTTTCAGAAAACAAACAGTTTTTATTCATAAGAAATTCATTGATAAGCCAGGCAGCATGGAGGATATGGCTACCAATATGGAAACCAGTACTTATACATAAATGTTTATGTAATACTGGTGCAAAACATGTGGTTTTGACTCATACATGTACTTTCTCCCTACAGTGGGAATAAAATCCATGGATTTAATATGATGAAAATAAGAAAAAACACATGCTGCCTGTACAAAATAGAACCTTCAATTTCTGTTTATTTTGTTTTTGGCATTAAATTATTTAGTTGACCAACTGACTGCTGAAATTCATTTTCACTATTGTTTCCCCTGAGTGTCTCAAATACAGTAGTGAAAATGAAATTTACTCCTATTCCCTTAGTGTCTCAGCCGTATTCTAGTAAACTGTAAATTTTGTAAAACTTGTAAGCAGGTCAGAATTAATGAGAGGAATTAGTTTGATTCTTTGCAGCATCCTAAAGATAATCTGGTGCCTTAGATCGAAGTTTTTCTTAGTATTGCAGTGGGTGAGAATCAGTGTGGCTAGTCATTCGAACAGACAGAATCCACCTCTGCTAAGAAAACGAAGTATTGAAGCGTTTTCATATCTGTAACAGTTTCCTTTGTGTTTTACAAAAGAACATTTAATTCATTTTTTGTCTTTATTTTTTTCTAAGTTAGTATTGCCAAACTGTGTTAATCCTGAATAATGCAAGAAGTTAAAGATATAACTTGAGGTAAAATAAACATCCAGTTCTTCCATATATCCTCAATCGATCACAAAAATAAATATAAGGTTAAACAGAAATTTGTAAATGAACAATTCACTACAGAGGAAGCATGCTTTGGGCAGAGAAAAACATTATAAATATTAATATTTGCTATTGCCACACTGAAAAGTCTCACGTTAGCATGCGATCCCTTCTTGTTACATTTCAATTCAAAATGTACTTAGAATATATTTTTTTGTGTGTGTACGTGTCATGATGTATTTTATTTCCTTCTCAATCACGAAAGCACTCTCATTCTTTGATAGTATTGTGGTAGAATGTTCATAAAATATACAGAAGCAGAAGGGCAGAATTATTTCCTTGATTTTCCCCCAAAGCTTTGTGACATGTAAAACTAAAAGTTCCAGAAGTCTTGCACTTTAGTAAGAATACATTCCAAGAAACAATAACAGTGATGCTTTTTCCAGCATCTTGCAATATTCTTGAAAATAAATTGATAGAATAGTCGTAATAAGTGAAAGGTGAAATGATAATTCATTTTAGTCTCTTCATTACTAAATTTGGAAAGTCAACTTGCTCACAAAAGCGGTTATAGTGATACAGGTTTTTCAACTCTCCAATAGCCTCCAATACAGAATATATATATTCATCAAAATTGACAACACAGTACTATGTTTTGGTCAGTGATACAGAGGTGTATGATTTGCTTTCTTAATGTCGATTACAAGAAATTGTGAAACTGAAGCCTATATCTTTCTTTAATCACGATTTTGAATTTACCAGGACATTAGATATATTCCTTTCATGGTTAATTAGGAAAAATCAGCATTTTCTGTCCCTCTTCCGATCAGTTTTATTCTTTTAAGATTTTAGGACATTGCTTTTGATATGGTTCGGGGTGTGTCCCCACCCAAATCTCATCTTGAATTGTAGCTCCCATAATTCCCACATGTTATGGGAGGGACAGAGTGGGATTTAATTGAATCAAGGTGGCTGTTTCCTCCATACTGTTCTCATAGTAGTGCATAAGTTTCATGAGATCTGATAGTTTTATAAGGGGTTTCCCCTATCACTTGGTTCTCACTCTCTCTTGTCTGCTGCCATGTAATATATACCTTTCACCTTCTACGAAGATTGTGAGGCCTCCTCAGCCACATGCAACGGTGAGTCCACTAAACCTCTTTGTCTTTATAAATTGCCAAGTCTCTGGTATGTCTTTATCAGCAGTGTGAGAACAGATTAATACAGATTTTTCACTGTTTTTTTTAAACCAATATTTGAAGTTAATTACAGCACATGTTATGCTTTGCTATATTTGAAAAAACAAGGGATGCTTTCTTATCTCAATGTATCCTTCTCTCTACTTCCAGTGCCTTATACTTGTAATCCATTGTAAAAATGCAAGTACTCCAGGGAGAATTACTACAAAAATGCAAGAATTTAAGTAATTATTTTCTTTGAGAGGATATATAAAGCATTGAAAAGCTGGATGACGCACATGTACCATAAAACCTAAAGTATAATAATAATAATAATAATAATAATAATAATAATTTAAAAATTGGCAAAAAAAATCTAAGGAAATGCTCAGAAAGAGTGTTAGAAGAAGACCCACTGCCATCAACTGATTGAACAAAACCAGGGCCAGATGGTATTCTCATATTCTTATCTCAGTTAGGATAGAACTAGGATTTGCATTATTAAATAAAAGCAAGTCTGGACTTAGATAAGAAATGACTATTTTGAAGTCTATCACGATAGGAAGAATGCTCTGAATCAAACAGTAAAGAACCTTTTTAAAAAGTGGGAGAAGGAGGGGATAAGTGAATATCAACAGAAACTTTTAAGAGAAAGTTGGACAACCAAGAGGAAATGATCAGTGGGAACTGTCAGGAAAAGCATCACTCTGTGGGAAGCTGAGTCCCAGGAGAAGCTGACCAAGGGGACATGTTCCACTTTGCAGTGCTTGCTCATGCTTGGGGGCAGGCAGAAATCATCCACCTGTGGGGAGAAGAGAATCCTTCTGAAGCATGCTTAAAGCACGAGCAGTGGTGAACCCTCAGTCAATGCTATTGCATTATTTTAACAAATGATTGTTTTTGATTGAAGAAAATGAAAATGTTGTGAATTATGAACACAGACAAACTACCCATGCTTAGCCACTTTTTAAAAATGGAGACTTTGGCTCCTTTCAAATCTCCACTACTAAAAAGGAGAGTTTGGCTTTCAGCCAATTTGGAAATATTTTACATGCTACTATTGTATCAATTGTAGTGTCTTCATCTATGCTTTTCTTCTTTTCTGATTTTGGTTTGCTACGTAACCTAATCTTTAACCGCATATAATGTGTTTTGTGGAGGAAAGTGTTAAAACAACAAAAAACCCCAAAAAACTTAACTTACTTTTTTGATGCTTATGATAAGGACTAGAATTGGAATTTGACAGCACAGTACTGTACACAAGTGTCATACACTCCCAAGGGGACTCTATGCAGAGAATTTTAATATGATCGTGCCCCCAAGGTACTCAGTGCACAACCTGAGAAATTGTATAGAGCATTTTGCCTGTATCTATAGCTACCTTAAGGGATATTGTATTTAAAGCAACAAATTATAGTTTCAGATTTGACTATAGGATTAAATAATTGTTATTATTATTCCACAACCTACATATATTTTTAAGACTTGTATCCAGATTTTTCTTCTATCTGATCATTTGTATAGACAGTTAGTTGTAGGGAAACCTAGAATTGTTTTATTCATTCTTGCTTCCTCCTGCACATAACTCCTTAATCACCCCCTGTAAAACCTCCAAAGGTAGTGGATTAAGATTGTAGATACAGTGATCAAACTTGAATTCTGAGTCTACCATCTGCTATGTATAGAACCTTGAGGAAGTTACTTAACCTCTCTAACCTACAACTTCTCAACTTTAACATGGAAAAAATATATCTACCTAATGGAGCTGTTTAATTAGAATTAGTTAAAACATATCATGAAAGGAATTAATAAGAATATCTAGGTAGATAAATATTAGGTTATATATTTCAGCTTATATCATTTAGTACTTATACAAATATAAGCAAGTTTTAAGTGTCAGGCTTACAGTACTAGCAGGATTAAATGATTAGGCAAATATCCTTCAGGTAATAATTCTAAATTAAGTATGTATAGAAAATACAACACTATGATATGTGTGTATGTGTGAGTCCAGTTTTATTATTATTTATATATAAACTACTTAAAGTATGTGTATATGTGTAGATATGTGCAATTATTTCAAGTTATTAATGTGCAACATATTAGAAAGTATTTTTAAGTGAATGATAATAGACAACATATCCATATTTATTGGCTGCAACTAAAGCTCTATTTAGAGGAAAAATTGTATAGCTTTAAATGTTGGTATTGAAAAAAGTGAAGGTTGAAAATTAATAATGTAAGTGGACCCTTTAAGAAGCTTTCTCCCCAAAAATGGGAATACAAACCCAAAGTAATTTGAGAACAGTAAATAATAATGATAACAATGAAAGTAATGAAATCTTAATACAAACAACAGAGTAAATCAATGCAAACAAATGTGTTTTTCTTAAGATTGTTAAAATAGATGAACCTCTATTATGAAAGAGTGCTATCAAAGCAAATAATAAATAAGTCATATTAATATCAAAGAACAAAAGGAAATGTCATTATCAATTCTGGAGACAGGAAATGGATAATAACCAAGTCTTATGAAAAATTGTGTGCCTATAAATTCAACAAATGAACCAGATTCCTCAAAATGCATAAATCATTCAATCTAATGCCAAAAGTAACAAAAAATATGAATTGCCTAATCTCTAATAACATGTCTCTTAATTCAAAATCAGCCCCCCTCAAAAAAAAATTCACAGCAATCCTGTCACATCAGTGATGTTTATTAAACATTTAGGGTTGAATTGCATCAAGCATAGACAAACTTTTCGTGAAAATAGAGAATATATAATCAGTTGTCAACTCGTGTTACAAGGTCAGTATTACTCTGACATCCACGCGTGAAAAAATAGTACGACAAAACTATATGGCATTAACAGACAAAAGTACTTAACAAAATATTACCAAATTAAATCTCCCAATATATAAAGTCTTAGCCCATAATGAATAAATGAGATTTGTCCTAGGTCTACAAAGTTAGTATTACATTGGAAAAAAATCAAAGTAGCTCATCAGATTAATAGAATAAAGGAGAATAAACATTTGATAATTTCAGTAGATACAGGAAAAGCATCTGACAAATTCCAATATCCATTCATGGTAAAAACTCTTAGCACACTCAGAATTATAGGGAACATTTTCAACTAATCAAGAAAAGCTGAATGCTTTCCCCTTAGTGACACAACAAGAATGTTCACTGTCACCCTCATTTTCCACATTGTGCTGAAGATTCATACAGTACAGTAGCCTCAAAAAAGAAGTATTCAATGATTTGAAAGGAAAAAGCAAAATTCTGTACTCACAGACATCACTTGCATAGGAAATCCTGACATTGCTCAGTGAATCATCTTCACTATGATTAAAAAGTGAATTCAGCAACATTCCAAAATGCAATGATAGAGCAATATAGAAATTATAGAAGAAGTTAGCAAAATACATTCAAGACCAAACCACCAAACATTGCTGAGAGAAATTGAAGAAGTCCAAATACATGGAAGTTTATACCATTTTTCCAGGTTGGAAGGTCCAATGTTGCTATGCTGTCAATTATTCCCATATTGGTTATATATTTAATGATATTACTTCTCTTAAATACTATCCCTTTTTCTTCCCATATCTTCAATTTTATTCTCTTCTCTCTTCACATGCAAAATCTACTCCCCTCAATTGTCCTATTTTATTCCGTTCCACGTTGAATGGTATAACTCTTCTCACAATTGGCCAAACCAGAAGCCCGTGGAAAAAAAATTTTACTTCTCCTTTTAATTGCCTGCAGTTAGTCAGTAAATCTTGGATAACTTAAATAATAAATATGTTGACAAGCTACTTTAAACTCCTTTGCCAGTGTCTTTGATCATACCTTTATTTTTTATCCTTTTAGCTTGAGTATTAATATACTAGATTCATATTTGAATAACTTGCCTTTGTTCTTGAACCTCAATCCTTTTCAATGTTTCCAAAATGATTTTCCTGAAATTTGAATCTAGTCAAATTATACCTTTCCTAAAAACTCTGATGGATTCAAACACCTTCCTGTTCTTGTATTGTTTATGTTTTCATGATTAACTCCAGATACTTCTCAACATCTACTATAAAATCCAAATGTGCCAGTTTATTGGGCTTTCTATTAAGATGTCATTATATGTTGTGGTATTGCTCAGATAGCTCCTTTTCTTGGTGCAAGTAGGCCTGCTTCATCATCAAGCGCAATGTAACCACCAACCTTTTTTGGAATGCTTTCCTGACTACTTTATACCTCCACCTGCAAAATAGCGGTAGCTTAAGTGACACTCTCCTATGCCCTTTTATATCATAGCACTTATCAGAGTAGAAAATATACAGGATCTATTAGCTAAGAGATGGGATTGCTGTAAATAAGCATCACACTGGGATTTTGTTGTTTGTTTTTACATACTCTCTAGTACACTGCATCACACATAGCAGAACTCAATAAATATTCTGTGAATAAATAAATATAGTAGGTAGTTGTAAGTTTCTCTTGAATCCCTGAATATAAGACAGTGTGATAGAGTGTAAATTATGGAAGCTTGAAATCTGGCTGCAAAAATGTACTAACTGTATGACAGTATCTGCATTTGTTTCCTCATGACTTATTTGAGGAGGAAAAAAAAAGGCAACCGACAAATATCATGATGCCTGGCAATTTCATATTCCCTAAAAGGGTCACAACATTCTCTGTCTCACTGCTTCTGAAGGGAATGCCCTAGATAATTACAATTTCTTGCACACAACACTATCTACTCCATTTGCCACAGAAAAATTTGACAAGAGGTGTGAATCCAAAATATAAGTGACTATAAGGTTATTACTTAGGTTGAATATTATGCATAAGTGACCATAAGACTACTAATTAATAGTAATCAATTACTATTATTACTGATGATAAACATCAGATTATTACTCATGTTCATGGAACACTTTGTGTTCTTATAAGTTTTAAGAGTAAAATAGCAAGAAAATAGGGGCAGTTTGTAGTGGAAGTTAAAAATCTGTGACAAAGAATGTATAGGTATAGCAATCTGCCTTAAGTAAGACACATTATAAATAAGCAGCAACTTTGAGGGAAAGAAAACCATACACAAAACAATGTGATCATAAAGCCTTGTATTAAGTAGAAATAGAGAAGGTACAGAAAGAGTAGTGAAGCCACTTCTGTAGTCCTGGAGTCAAAACTCTGAACTCCTACATTCACATCTCTAAATCTGCCATAACCATGCAATGATTCTTCTTCCTTATTTCCATGAAACTATGCTTGAGCATAACCACAATGAGTCAGCTTTACTTGCACTCAGACTAGCCTGACCAATTAATACCTGCTTTATAAGTTTTTTGATAATCAAGAAGATGAATGCTGATTGCTAATTTTTTTCAACAGCTCTTATAATGTTTACCCTTTCTTCCATCATGGCCCCTGACATTCTATTCTCTACCCATGAAAACTAGGTTGGTACTTTTTTTTTTTTTTTTTTTTTTTTTTTTTTGAGACGGGGTCTCACTCTGTCACCAGGCTGGAGAGCAGTGGCACAATCTCGGCTCACTGCAACCTCTGCCTCCTGGGTTCAAGTGATTCTCCTGTCTCAGCCTCCCAAGTAGCTGGCACTACAGGTACCTGCCACCACACCCAGCTAATTTTTTGTATTTTTAGTAGAGAGGGGGTTTCACCAAGTTGGCCAGGATGGTCTCGATCTCTTGACCTCGTGATCTGCCCACCTCGGCCTCCCAAAGTGCTAAGATTAGAGGTGTGAGTCACTGCGCCCGGCCAGTTGGTACCTTCAAATCTAAGTTAAATCACAATTTCATTTGCTTAAAACTCTTCAATTGCTTTCCATCTGACTATTTAATAAAGGCAGATAACCAAAAATTACCAGCAAGGCCTTAAATAATCTGCTTGTGTGTGCACACACATACTCTCCCACACTTACACACCCACACTCACACACACATATCTCATCTTCTATTCTCCACCTGTCTACACTCCAGCCATAATTTACTCTTTGATGTTCCATCATTAAATGGTGGCTACTTAATAACATTATTATGGAATTGTTGATTAAATTTTTAAAAGAAATAACACCATGGAATACTATGCAGCCATAAAAAATGATGAGTTCATGTCCTTTTTAGGGACATGGATGAAGCTGGAAACCATCATTCTCAGCAAACTATCGCAAGGACAAAAAACCAAACACCGCATGTTCTCACTCATAGGTGGGAATTGAACAATGAGAACACATGGACACAGGAAGCAGAACATCACACACCAGGGCCTGTTGTTGGGTGGGGGGAGGGATAGCATTTGGAGATATACCTAATGTTAAATGACTAGTTACTGGATGCAGCACACCAACATGGCACATGTATACATAAGTAACTAACCTGCACGTTGTACACATGTACCCTAAAACTTAAAGTATAATAAAAGAAAAAGAAAAAGAAATGCAAATTTTCTTCAGTAAAGAGGAAGTGTGTTTTGTGAGAAAAATATTGGATTTGGTATCAAAAATCTTCTGTGGGTTCAAGAGCTTGCTTTACTATTTGTCTCTGATGTTTACTGAAATATAAAAGGGGACCGACAACAACGGGGCAGAAATTTTCAAGGATTAAGTGAGATAATGCATGTAAAACTTCTACCACAGTGCAGACATTTCATATGTGCTACAAAATGGAGTAACTAAAGCTTTCCATTTCATCTGCAAAACATGCTTCCTGATGTTCAGACCAGTCTGAACTTGCACACTTTTTCTCTCAACCATGCAAATACATGTCACCAAGGGGTCAGTTATGTTTGTCTGCAAAACTAGCCATGCCAATTTTTGTTATAGATAATGTTGACTTTACAAAATATAACAAATAAAATATTTTGTTACAAAATATAACTAAAATATACAAGTCATTCTTATTCTATATGTGCTAAGATGAATGTTACAAACATGCACGTTAAAAGCAAGCTGCCAAAAGTACTGTTAAAGGGTATGGACGAAAATTTTTAAAATTACATCATAGGAAAATGAACAACTTTTATTACGAAATAGGCCAAAGACCTGAACCGACACCTCACCAAAGAAGATATACATATAGCAAATAGGTATATGAAAAAATGTTCAAAATTATATATCATTAGGGAATTACAACAAGGAATAGCACTATACACCTATTAAATGACCAAAATCCAAAACACTGACAACACCAAATGCTGGCAAGAATGTAGAGAAGTCAGAACTGCTTATCACTGCTGATGGAAATGGAAAGCAGAATAGCCACTTTGGAAGACTCATTGTTTCTTGCAAAATTAAGCATTATCTTACCATACAATCCAGCAATTAAACTTCTTGGTATTTACCTAAAGGAGTGGAAAATTCAAGTCCACACAAAATTGTGCATATGGATATTACAACTTTATTCATATTTGCCAAACCCTGGAAGCAACCAAAATGTCTTTCAACAGGTGAATGGATAAATAAACTGTAGTAAATCCAAGTAGTAGAATATTTTTCGGTGCTAAACCTGAGCTATCAAGTCATGAAAAGACATGGAGAAGCCTTAACTGCATATAAGTAAGTGAAAGAAGCCAATCTGGAAAGAGTACATACTGTATGATTCCAACTACGACATTTCTGGTAAATGTATGACTATGGAGACAGCATAAAGATCGGTGGTTGCCAGGGGTTAATAGAAGGGAGGGAAGAATAAAGGAAAGATGGAGGATTTTAGGGCAGTGAAACTATTCTGTATACGATAGTCATGAATACATGTTGATAGGGTTTGGCTGTGTCCCCACCCAAATCTCAACTTGAATTCCCACCTGTTGTGGGAGGTATCTGATGGGAGGTGGTTGAATCATGGGACTGGGTCTTTACTGTGCTGTTCTCATGATAGTGAATAAATCGTATGATATCTGATGGTTTTAAAAGTGGGAGTTTCTCCACACAAGCATCTTATGATACCTGATGGTTTTAAAAATGGGAGTTTCTCTACACAAGCCCTTTTTATTTTTTGCCTGCCACCATCCAAGTAAAATGTAACTTGCTCCTCCTTGCCTTCCACCATGATTGTGAGGTTTTCCCAGCCACATGGAACTGTGAATTCTCCATTAAACCTCTTTCCTTTGTAAATTGCCCAGTCTCAGGTATGTCTTTATCAGTAGTGTGAAAAGTACACTAATATAAGTGTCATTATACATTTGTCAAAAACCATAGAATGTATGAAACCAAAAGTGAACCCACATGTGAACTGCGTACTTTGGTGATAATGATATGTCAATGTAGGTTCATGAATTGGAACAAATATATGACATTAGTGTTGGACGTTGATAGTAAAAGAAGCAGAGTTAGGGGGAAGTGCAGGAGACATATGGGAAATCTCAGTATCTTCCACTCATTTTTGCTGTGAACATAAATAGCTTTAAAAAATAAAGTTTATTAACAAACTAGGATTTCACACCAAGGTTACTTCACATTATTTACATTTATTCTTCATTCTTAACAAACAAACAGGAAAACATAGACACATGATGAATGAGCTTTATGAAAGAATGTGCAGAATCCCTTTCTGAAGAAAATATCTTGAGGCCCTACACAAAAAGTTAACATGCAGATATATTTTAACTAAACATAAAATATTAAAGTATCTTTTTAAAAATCATAATTTTTAATTAAATCCTATTAATTAATTGACTCATTGTCAGACAAGATAATGTAGAACAAGATGATTTCTGTTACATAGATTTGTGTTTGTGTATTTATGTGTGTGTTTCTACATCTATTTTATTGATCACATGTATAATTTAATTTTCAAGTAAACTACGCTAAAATATTTACTAAAAGTAACTACATCATGTAACTATAAGGCATAAGTTGGTAAACTTTTCCCATAAATGGCTAGATAGTAAATATCTTAGGTTTTGTAGACCAAGAGTGTTTTTCCCAATTAGTTTGCTATGATAGCACAAAAGCAGCCACAGACAACACAGACAAACAGGTAGGCAGATCAGAATGGCTGGGGTCCAAGAAACTTTTTTATGAAAACAGACGGCTTGGTGAATTTGGGCATGTGAGCCTTAGTTTGCATACCGTGGTGTAAAGAAAGATTGTAATTTAATTAACATTAAAACATTAATAACCCCAAATTAATTATTTCCAATAATTTAAACATATGCTATTTAAGTAGGATTTTTTCTTTTCATAGATATATGCAACATATTCCATAGAATGCAGAAATGTTTTAGAGACATGATTATATTTCAGAGCACTTTAGCAATATTCAGGACAGTATAGTACAGTCCATAAAAAGAATGTTGTGTTTTAGAATTTTCCCATGATCAGATGTTTAATAAGATTTTCAGCTTTTATTTTAGATATAGCGGGTACATGTGTGGGATTATTACATGGATATATTGGACCCTAGTATTGAGCATAATACAAAACAGGTAGACTTTCAACACTTCCCCAACCCAAACTTCCCCCTCTAGAAGTCCACAGTGTCTGTTGTTCCCATGTTTGTTTTCAAGTGGTTAGCTCCCACTTACATGTGAGAACACACAGTATTTGGTTTTCTGTTCCTACATTAATTTTCTTAGAATTATGTCCTCTAGTTTCATTGACATTGTTGCAAAGTACGTTTTATTCTTTTTATGACTGTGTAATATTCCACAGTGTACGTGTACATTTTCTTTATCAAATCCACCACTTACAGGCACCTAGGCTGATTCCCCACCTCTGCTATTGTGAATAAAGTGGTGATGAACATACACAAGTGCATGTGTCTTCTTGGAAAACTGATCTAAATTTCTTTGGGTATATACCCAGTAATATGATTGCTGTTAATTCCTTTGTGAAATCTCCAAACAGCTTTCCACAGTGGCTGAACTAATTTACATTCCTATCAACAATGTGTAAAGATTCCCTTTTCTCTGCCGCCTCACTAGCATCATCAGGCTGCAAACTTCTCAAACTTTTATGCCCTGCGTCTCTTTGAATACTTTGACACTTAGAAATTTCTTCTGCCAGATACCCTAAATTATCACTCTCAAGTTCAAAGTTCCACAGACCTCTAGGGCAGGGGCAAAATGCTGCCAGTCTCTTGCATTGCAAGAGTGACCTTTACTCCAGTTCCTAATAAGTTCCTTATATCCTTCTGAGACCACCTCAGCCTGTACTTCATTCTCCAAATCACTATCAGCATTTTGGTCAAAGCCATTCATCAAATTTCTAGGAAATTCCAAACTTTCCAACATCTTCCTGTTTTTTGAGCCCTCCAAACTGTTCCATCCTCTGCCTGTTATGCAATTCCAGAGTTACATTCACATTTTCAGGTATCCTTAGAGCAGCACCTTACTCTACTGGTACCAATTTATCGTATTAATCCATTCTCATGCTGCTTTATGAACATATCCAAGACTGAGTAATTTATAAAGGAAAGAGGTTTAATTGATTCGCAGTTCTGCAGGGCTGGGAAGGCCTCAGGAGACTTACAATCATGGCAGAACAGGAAGCAAACACATCTTTCTTTACATGATGGCAGGAAGGAGTAGTGCCCAGCAAAAGGGGGGAAAACCCATTATAAAACCATCAGATCTTAGGAGAACTCACTCACTATCATGGGAACAGCAGCATGGGGGTAACTGACACCATGATTCAATTACCTCCTGCTGAGTCCCTCCCATGACACATGGGGATTATGGGAACTGCAATTCAAGATGAGATTTGGTTGTGCACACAGCCAAACTATATCACTAATAGATTCTGGATATTGGACCTTTGTCAAATGTATAGTTTGTAAATATTTTATCCAGTAGTATTTTTGATATCTTTTACATTTGATACTATTTACAATAGTATGGTATTTTTGATACCTTTTACATTTCTCAATGGCAACTATACCCTCTTTTATACTTAATATATCCTCTACATGTGCTTTTGTTTGTTTGTTTGTTTGGGATGGATTCTCACTGTCTCCAGGCTAGAGAGCAGTGGCGTGATCTCGGCTCATTACAACCTCTGCCTCCCGGGTTCAAATGATTCTCCTGCCTCAGCCTCCCGAGTATCTGGGACTACAGGTGCGTGCCACCAGGCCCAGCTAACTTTTTGTATTTTTAGTAGAGATGGTGTTTCACCGTGTTAACCAGGATAGTCTCTATCTCCTGACCTCATGATCCACCCACCTCGGGCTCCCAAAGTGCTGGGATTACAGGAGTGAGCCACCGCGCCCGGCCTACATGTGCTTTTTATAATAACAAATCTATATGGGACCATTTCACAGCATGATTACATTAGCTACTACATTTGCTTTTTGCAGAAACCTTAAGAAATAAACAAGGATTATTATTCTATTTTAGGAAATCTGAATACCAAGTTTCAGAAAGTTTAAATAATTTACCTGGAATAAAAGCTACCAAGTGACAAGGCTAGTACTGTATTCATATTTACGCTTTCTGCTGCATTCTGTTTTTTGAAGTAAGCCTAAAATAATATTGGGTTATGAATGTGTTTGTACTTTACATAATATTTCATGAGCTAGGTCTATATAATCTTATTTTTTCACTTATAATTGTACATTGTTTTGATTTATATCACCTTGATCCCTTACTTACTGTGGCTGTTTACCTAATTGCCATATATATTGCCTATGTCCTTGACAGAGAATTACAGTTTTGTTCAGGTATCTAATAGTCTTACACTTCCTGAAGGCTAGAATTCTCTGTGGAACCATCGTGAATATTTTCTAATCTTTACCAGCTGTGCTGATCATTGTCTTTTTCTAGCTCTAGTTGTGTAAAGGACCCTAAAACATAAGTTGTCCATGAAGATGCAAGCAGTGTCTATTTTATAGTTTCCATTCTCAAAAAGATAATACGGATGAGTCATATTCTTTTCGTTAACTTGTTTTGTGAGAAAAGGATAACTGAAACTCTCACAGAGATTCCGTGATGTTGATGGGACTAAGTAAAATACTGAGGATGGCAGAGCAGAAAATGGAAAGGATGGAGGGCTAAATCACATCAGTGTACTGAAGAGCCCTAACTTTAGATATCTTGACACATGCGATAATAAACTTTGTTCTAGTGTAAGTCTTCTCTGGGGTGGTTATCTATTGCCTATTGCCAAAAAATCCCTAACTGATATATTTGTGAACACTATACAAGAATATAACACATTGGATATTGTTCAAAATAAGATTGTGTAACTATAGCCTAATTTATGCTTGTTTTTCTTTTTACAATCCCTAGAAATATTAAATAGTTACTGGTTGACCAAAGTGCATTGAAAATTATTTTTAGGTAATGTATATATGCTTTTAAATTTAGATTTTATATTTGAAAAAAGACTTGAATTATTATTTTACCTTAACCAAATTGGTTGTCAATCTTCACTCTATTATGAGTTTTTTTGCAGTGTTTTATAGTCTATTTCTGTCGACATGTCTGGTATGGTCTGAGATTATCACATACCACACAGGATGGTTTTCTTACAAAGAAGAAAAACATATTACAAGCAGATTAGAATTTTTTAAAAATCTAAGAAAATAACAACTAAATTTTTGTTTTGTACACCTTTTATTTATTGGTAAATAATATTTCATATGTAATTTATAGTTCCTTCATCTTTAGTGAAAGAGGAAAAGGCTAAGAACCGCTTTTCAGGGGGCAGGAAAAAATAGCGGAACTCTTGTTAATCTTGCAGGGATGCATGAGGACCTCACTAGAAGACGTGAAGGGCTCAAAACATTGTCCATTTCTTAGGCCTTTTTCCAAATTCAGAAGCTTTTCAGGATGAGAAGCTTCAAAGCTAAAGCATGTTTTTTCATAGTTTTGCCGCTATAATGAATCAAACATTAGCATCCAGAAATGAACAATGGAAAGTGCCTAAGTGGACAATTCAGCAGCTCAATCTTTAATGATTAGTCATTACTCTAACTACCTAGCAGTAAAAAAAAAAAAAAAAAAAGCATGAAACCTAAAGATAATAGCATCCCAATCACCTATATTTTCTTAATATAAATGTACAGTTTATAGCCAATAGTTACTTATAATGTTAAAAAATGCATAGGATTGAAAAATACAGACAAAACAAACAGATCTATAGGAGCTAGATATTGGTGTTAGAAGACAAATGGAATGTACGGTCATAAACAGTGCAGTCAACTGATTTACAACAAAAGTAACTTCACAGTTTTTGGAAGAATTATGGTATTTTCAATGAAAGTTGCTAGGTCAATTAGCTATTTGTATGAGAGAAAAATTAATGTTACCTTCTTACACATAGTACATTATTGCCAGAAACAAATTCCAGAAGGATTCAAATTTAAAAAAAAATAGATAGCTTCTAGCAATCATGTATATGTGTACATACATGTATACATATACACGTGCACATTCCCATTTGTTAACTCTTGGTGGGATGAGATTCTGAATAAGGTACAGGAAGCAGTAACCATATAAATAAGTAAATAAACAAACAATACATATACATTGGACTAACTATATTAAACTTTTTAATGTCCTTAGAAGCCATCACAAAAGATTTTAAAAGCAAGGCAAAAAGGCTGTGAGAAGATTCTTGCAATACATTTATTCAACAATAGTGATAATATCTAGAATATTTAGAGATCTACAAAACAAAAATATGAAAAGCAAAAAATCAATAAAAAATGTGCAGAATCTTTATTAAGCGAATTTGTATGATATACCAATGGCCAATAAACATATGAAAGGTTTCTCATTTACATTAGCTAGGTCAAAAAATCTAAATCACAATGACAATAAGATACTAGTATCCATACACAAAAAGACTAAAATAAAATTATAGAGGATGCTACATTTTGGTGAGAATGTAGAACAATTGAAACTATGATACATTGAAATTTGGAATATATTTTTAGGACTACTTCTAAAATTGGCAGTTTTTACCAAGTTAAAAATGCACCTACCTTGTAAAAAATCCACTTTTACATATATACCGAGAAAATGGAATGATTATATCCATGAAAAGTATATATTGGAATCCAAGCAGAGAGTTCTGAAGCTCTTGTCATAGTTACTGATTTATTTTTGAAATAGATATGGGAAGGTTGAAACATAGGTTCACTTTTGAAACAAGGTAGGCTTTGTTGGTAAGAAATTAAATTAAGGCTGGCAGCTCCGTGAAAGCAAGAAGATCAGCAAGAGATTAGCTAGTTGATTGGTAATAAGCAGGTAAATTCACAGCTAAGAAAATTCATCTTAGGGTTAAGAAAACCTCAAAGACTGGCCATCCCAGATAATCCTGAACAGCGACTGGAATTTAGTGGAGTAAGACTATAGAACAATTCATTTCCAAGAGCTTAGTGGAAAGCAATAGCACAGTCAGCAGACAATTAGCAGAGCTTAAGAGCTGAGTGTATTATCAAAAGAGGCAGACAGGTTAATAGAGAGTTCAAGGAAATAAACAGCCAGGAGGAGCTGTGCTATGAGTGACATCAGACTCTTCCTGTTGCAGGGAAATAACTTTCACTAAATAGTCCAACCTAGTAACTAAGTAAACAAGGGGAAAAAAAAGAGAGAGAGTGGAAGATTGGTGTGAAGAGTTGCTACCAAATATTATCTAGATGGTCCAGTTTTTAACACAAAGCCAAGAAACTTGCATAAAAATAGGAAAGTGTGAAAAGTACCTGGGAAGGGAAGACAGGTAAAACAGGTGACAGAAACTGCCAGTGAGAGGGACTGCATGGTGGAATTAGCAGACACACAAAGATTTCAAGACAGCCATTAAAAATATATTCAAAGAAGTAATGACAATGAATCTTAAAAAGTAAAGGAAGGTACAGTGACAATGTCTCACCAAATAGTGAATATCGTTAAAGAGAGAGCAATTGTTTGTTTAAAAAGAGAACCAAATGGAAACTCTGGACTTAAGATCTACAAAAATTGAATAAAGTATTTATTAGTGTTCCTCAAGAGTAGATGTGGGCTGTAAGGAATAAGAATCCATAAACTTAAAAAGAGAGGAATCAAGATTATGCAATCTCAAAAACAGAGAGAAAAATAAATAAAAAGAAATGAACAGAGCCTCAGAGAAATGTGGTGCTCCCACAATGCAAAACAACGTATGTAAATGGGAGTATCAAAGAAAGAGGAGACAACAATTAGGCTGAAGAATACTTGAAGCAATAAAGACTGAAAAATCCCCAATTGGAAAAAATAAATAACATGGATATATACGAACAAGAAACTCTAAGAATTCCACTAGCAAATAAATTCACCCATGGCACACTGTAGTAAAAACACTGAAAGTTAATAAAGCCAAAATCTTGAAAGCACAAAACAGCCATGATTCACCAATGACAAAGGAACCCCAATAAGTATAACATGTGATTTCTTACCAAAAATAATAGATATAAGAGGTAGTGAGATATTCAAAGCATGAACAGAAAAAATAAAATTAAAAAGCAGCCAAGCAAGAATATTATATCCAGTAATACTATTTAAAAAAAACCATGAAATACTGACCTTCTCCTATAATTGAGACAAAATTGAAAAAAATTAACAGATAATTGACAAAAGTTCAGATAATCTGTTACATTGTATAAGGAAGTCTAAAGAAACTTTCTAGTCTGAAAACAAGTGATCCCATACAATAATTTGAATCCACATGAAAACAATAATTATGAGTAAAATTAATTGTATTATTATTAATATATTACTAATATATGTCACATCACCTTCAATTTCTTCTAGTGGTTCATCAGGCTTTCGGGGTACACAGTCTATATAAAAAATCAACTGTATATGTATATACTAACAAGAAACAATTAGAAAGTAAAATTAAGACATCATTTTCCATAGAATGCCATAAAAATAAAAATTATTTATATTTTAACATATAAAATTTATACTCTAAAAGCTATACATGTATGTTAAAAAATTAAAGCAGACCTAAAGAAATCTAAAGATATTATATATTCATGATTTGGAAGACATACTATTTTTAAGATGACAATACTCGGCACATTGATTTATAGAAATGGTAAAATTCCTATTAACATGTCAGAGGGCTTCTTTGCCTAAATTGAGAAGATAATTTTAAATTCAAAAGAAAATTTAATAGGCCCAAACAATCTTAAAAAATGAAGAATAAATTTGGAGGCATTACATTTCTGGAATTCAAACTTTACAAAAATGGAGACAGAGTAGTATTGAAATAATGACATATTGAAATCAATGGGATAAAATTGAGGATCCATAAAAAAACCCTCAAATTTATATTCAATTAATTTTCTAAAAGGCAACAAAAACAATTCAATGGGGTAAGAATAGGTTTTTCAACAAATGATGCTGAACAAGTGGATTAACTTTTGCTAAAGAATGAAGTTGGGCTTCAATCTCAAAAGTTCCACAAAACTTAATTCAAATGGATCGGAGATCTAAATATATGAGCTAAAAGCATAAAAATTGTAAAATATTATATTAGAGTAAACATTTGCCACCTGGAGTTAGACAAAGCCTTTTTAAGAATGATAAAAAAAGCACAAGAGCAAAAAAAAATAGAAACATTGGATAATATCATCAAAATTAATAAGTTTTGCCTGCAAATGACATTATGAAGGAAGTGAAAATTAAAACCTAGGGTAGAATATTTTCAAGTGATATATCTCATTGGGGACTTAAATCTGAAATATACAAAGAATTCTTGATAAGAAAAAGAAAATTTATCTAACTAAATACAGCAATTAAGTATCTGAATAAACATGTATCTAGAAGACAAACAAATTGCCAATAAGAATATTAAAAGATGCTCAACATCATTAGTTCTTAGAGTAAAGCAAGTTGAAATGACAATGAGATGCCACCACATGTCCACTAGGATGGCCATAATACAAAGATGAATAATACTGTTTTACAAAGGTTATGGAGACATTGAAACACTCAAGCGCTGCTGGCAAGAATAAAAAATGATACAACCATTAAATTTTGAAAATATTCTGGCAAGTCCTTAAAAGTTTAAGCACAAATTTTTCATATGACCCATCAACTATACTCCTAGGTATAGCTTATGGCTAGTCAGCTATACCAACATCCTTTATTGAACAGGAAGTGCTCTTCCCGTTGCTCATTTTTGTCAACTCTGTGTTAGATCAGATGGCTGTAGTGCGTGGCTTTATTTCTGGGTTCTCCATTCTGCTTCATTGGTCTATTTGTCTGTTTTTGTACCAGTGCCATATTTTGATTACTGTAACCTTATAGTACAGTGTGAAGTCAGGTGATATGATGCCTCTGGCTTTTTTTTTTTTTTTTTGATTACTTAGGCTATTCAGGTTCTTTTGGGATTCATATTAAACTTACAATAGTTTTTTTTTTTTCTAATTCTCTAAAAAAATTGAAAGTTTAATAGGAATAGCATTTAATCAGTAGATTGTTTCGGGAAGTGTAGCCATTTTAATGATATTGATTCTTCAAATCAGTGAGCCCTAATTTTTTTTTCATTTTGTTTACGTCATCTCTTATTTATTTTGGCAGTGTTTTATAATTGCCCTTGTACAGATCTTTTACCTCCTTGGTTAGATGTATTTCTAGGTATTTAATTATTTTGTGGCTACTGTAAATGGGATTGCATTTATAATTTGGCTCTCAGCTTGAACGTTGTTGGTGTGTAAAAGTACTACTGATTTTTATACATTGATTTTGTATCCTTAAACTTTACTTAAGTCATTGTCAGTTCCAGGAGCCTTTTGGTAGAATCTTTAGGGCTTTCTAGGTATAGAATTTTATTGTTAGAGAAGACAGATAGTTGTACTTCTTCTTTACCTATTAGTATAACTTTTAATTCTTTCTCTGGCCTGATTGCTCCTGCAAGGACTTCCAGTACTATATAGAGTAGGAGCAGTGAGAATGGGTATCATTGTCTTGTTCAAGTTCTCAAGGGCAATGCTTCCAGCTTTGTCCACTCAGTATGATGTTGGATATGGATTGGTCACAGATGGCTTACATTATTTTGTGTTAAATGTATTTTCATTTGGTGCCTAGTGTGTTGAGGGTTTTAATCATGCTGGATTTTATCAAAGACTGGAGGGAAGCTGGATTTGATCAAAGATGTTTTCCACATCTATTGAGATAATCAGGTGTTTTTTGTTTTTAATTCTGTTTATGTGCTGAATCACATTTAGGGATTTGCATGTGTTGACCTGTCCTTGCATCCCAGAAATGAAGCCTACTCCATCCTGCTGAATTAACTTTTTGATGTGCTATCAAATTTGCTTTACTGGTATTTTGTTGAGAATTTTTGTCTCTAGATTCATCACAGATATTAACCTGTAGTTTTATTTTTTGGTGGGGGGCCTTTGCTGAGTTTTAGTATTATGGTCATGCTGATTTTATAGAATTAATTAGGGAGGGTTCAATATTCCTCAGTTTTTTGAAGTAGTTTCAGTAGAATTGATACCCACTCTTCTTTGTACATCTGGTAAATTGTACATCTTGTATACTGGCTGTGAATTCACCTGGTCTGGGTCTTTTCTTGGTTAGTGGTTTACTCCTTCCATTTCATAATTTGATATTTGTCTAGTCAGTTTTATTTTTCTTCGTGATTTAATATTGGAAGGTTATGTGTTTCGAAAATTTGTTCACTTCCTCTTGGTTTTCTAGCTTGTGTGCATAGAGGTGTAAATAATCATATCTGTGGACCTTTTGTATTTCTGTGTGATCAGTTGTGATGCCACCTCTGTCATTTCTGATCTTGCATATTTGGATCTTTTTTCTTTTTCTTCATTAATCTAGCTAACGGTCTGTTGATCTTGCTTATTCCTTCTAAAAAATCACCTTTTGGTTGCATTGGTTTTTTTTGTATGGATTTTTGTGTCTCAATTTAATTCTGTTCCACTCCAATTTTATTTATTTATTTGTTCTACTATCTTTGATTTTTTTTTCATTTTGTAAATTATTTTTTCTTTATTTTTGTCAGGCTGGGTTAGTTTAAAAAACTGGTCTTCAAGCCTGAAATTCTTTGTTTTGCTTGGTCCAGTCTATTTAGAGAGATCTCATATTTTAAAATTCCATAAGTTAATTTTTCACCTCCAGAAGCTCTGACTGATTTTTTATGATGCTTTTCTCTTCCTTTATTTCCTGGATTTCTTTAGAAGTTTCTTTGTATTCATCTTCAACATTGTCTTAGATCTCATAGCGCTTCCTTGCAATTCACACTTTGAATTCTTTATCTGTCATTTCAGTTTCCATTTTGTTTGTAAACCATTTCTGGCGAGCTAGTGTGATCCTTTGGTGGTGTCACTACATTCAAATTTTTCATGGTTGCAGAATTCTTTCACTGCTTTCCTTCCTTCTGAAGATACTAGCATTTCTAATTTTTGTAATTATTTTCTGTGTGGGTAGGATTTTTTTCCTTTCCTTTTCTTTCTATATAATATCATTTGATGCCTTTTTTTTTTTTTCCTTTTTCTCTTTCTCTAGGGGGTGTGAGTGAAGATAATGTTGGGTAGGGTCTTTTGGCTTTGCTTTTGCCCTATGCACTTCCCTTGGGAGGTTTTATATAGGGCTGTGCGGTTCCACCTGAAAGCCAGTAGATGGCACTTACATGTAAGAGTCGGCTGCTGCCAATGTGGCTGGGTATATACTTCATCCTTGTTTACCAGGTGAAGGTCTCTGTTGCCTCAGTCAGTGGGCTGATCAGGGCAGTGCACAGTGGTCTGAGTTCCCTGCTCAGCTCCCAGGTGGTGGGGCACAAGGTAGGCAGGACTGGACTGGGCAGGCCCACCTACAGGTGCCCTGAGGTCACGCACTAGCATCAGCACTGAGAGAGAATCCAGTGGGTGACCACCAAGCACCCAAGGTGTGCCTAGATGTGGAGCTGGAAAAACCCCTTGGCCCCAAGTCCACTGCACCGGCAGGTGGGGGACAGCCTAAACTCCTAATCTAGGAAACTGGGTGCTCTCGGTGTCTGGAGATATGCCTGGGCATGAAGTGCAAAGGGCTCCACTGCACCACAATCTCTGTACAGCATTGGCGGGGCAGCTCATGCTAGTAATCCAGAGGAAAGGGTGTTCTGGTTGCCTCGAGATGTACTTCGGCGTGGACTGGAAAGGGTACGGCTGTACCATTATCTCTGTGCAGTAAGTGTTGGGCAGCTTAGGCTACCAATCTGGGCAAACAGGTGCTCTGAACACCTGGAGATCTGCCTGGGTGTGGAGTGAAGAGGACCCCACTTCACCACAATGTCTGAGATCTGCCTAGGTGTCAAGCAGAGAAGGCCCCTCTGCACCACAATCTCTGCACAGGGTGGGGTGGCCCAGGCTGTTGGTCGAGGCGAGTGGGTGCTCCAAATTCCTGGAGATCTGCCTAGGTGTGGAGTGGAGCGGGTGCCCTTGCTCCAGGATCTTTTTATCAGCTGGACAATGTCGTGGGGCTGTTTACCTGCATCCTACTCCTGGGAATCTGGGGTGTCCTTCACGGTACCAGTGGATTCCCATTCATGAAGACTTCTTAAATTAAAGCTAAATAATTCATCTTTATGAACTATTTTGCTATTTCCAAGCGGCTGAGGCATGCTAAAAGCCTCTAGTCCACCACCTTGGGATAAAAAAGGGAATTCATTTTAATTACATTAGTGAGTTAATAAGTTGGCTGCAATACTGGAATTGCTATAGTGCTATACTGCGTTAGGAAATTTTCTTCTCTTTTAAATGGTAATTTTCTAGGGTCAAGAAAAATAATTATAATAATGCTAAAAACATAATGAAAATATAAATAATATTGAGTGCTGTATTTGTTAGTTAAATTTTTTTTCTCAAATGACAATTAGATAATGCATTTTGGTCAAATTAATTTTAGGGGATTTAAATTATATGTAACTAATAATTAAGACAATATATTCATTTAAGTTTTAAGGCCATTTGGTAGGTAATTTGTACATGGTTGTGTGTGATATCTATGTATGTCACATTTGCTCTTCTCCCTTAAATATTATTTCAATTTTAAGAACAGCCACAACAATCAGTTTTTAAATTTTCATTCATTGAAAAGATGCTTACATTTTGTACTCAAAATAACTGCTGACATGTTTCTAAACAGGATGTTTCAATAAGCAGTAAACAAGCCAGCTGGCTCTGACAACTTTCTGTAAAGCTTTGGTATGATACTGCTGAAAAGATAAGTGTTTTGGATATAGAGAAACAGAGTGTTCAGATTTAGGGCCCTGGGAAAAGTTACTTAACTTCACTGAATTTCACTTTCCACATTTATAAAATAATAAGAAGAAATGAATATCTTCCTGGGTATTGGTAATTGTTTAAATGAGATAGAATATACAAAACTTTATAAAATATTGTCTATTATTTAGGTTTTAACACATTCAACTCATAATTTAAGAGAGAGAAAAGTCAGTGACACAATTTGAGGCTGAAGTCAAACTCTAATTCCATCAGCTATGGCTAAGCATAGGTTTTACACATCCCAATCATGGCTACTGAGAGCTAATATCTGGTGATGAAAAGAATAGTGATCAGGTCCTTCCAAAAAATTATTCATGGCAAGACAGAAAAATTGGAAAATATAAAGGAAGTCTAACTTCTCTTCACGTGGTAACCCTTCTACATCTTCTTACATCTAAGGAATTTGAGTTCAATGTATTTCTATTAATGCATTTTGCTAGCTTCATAAGACCATTGACATTTATCAAATAGCTTGCTAGATGACATGTTTTCTACATGAACCGCTTTCAAGACACTTCTTTGTATTTCTCTCTCATAATTAATTTTTTCTTTATATAAAATGAGAAAATCACATTTTATTATATGAAAATTAATTTTTTTGAGGTATGATCTACTGCAAAACACTATTACGTTATTAGGATTTATCCAGAGACAAGGATAATATCAAAATGATTTTAACTGAAACCAATCTTTATAATGCCTGTGTGGGGTCAGCTCAACATTAGGAGTTGTTACTCTTCAATTTTTTTTTTTTTTTTTTTTTTTTTTTTTTTTTTTTTTGAGAGGGAGTCTTACTCTGTTGCCTAGGCTGGAGTGCAGCAGCACGATCTTGGCTCACTGCAACCTCCATCTCCTGGATTCAAGCAATTCTCTGCCTCTGCCTCCCAAATAGCTGGGATTACAGGCACCCGCCACCATGCCCGGCTAATTTTTGTGTTTTTAGTAGAGACGGGGTTTCACCATCTTGGCCAGGCTTGTCTTGAACTCCTGACCTCAGGTGATCCACCTGCCTTGGCCTCCCATAGTGCTGGGATTGCAGGTGTGAGCCACCGCGCCTGGCCAAATTTTCACTTTAATATTGTCTGCAAAATATATAGATATATAGTTTTTGGTTATCAATTTTAATACCCTCTCTTAAAGATATGCAAATAACTTTTATCCTATTTTGTATTTGTAAGATAGAAATATATGCATTCAAATAAACAGATTTGTACTGTATGACAGCTCTAAGCTAGCTTTCTGATGACTAGCAAGTCATACAGCACCAAACTACCTTAGAAAATCCAACTGAATGCAGCAATGCCCAAGATAGATTTAAGGACTATGAATTCCTGCCTTTCTTTATGTCCATGAGGTAATGAAATATTAAGGGAAACTTAATTTCGCATGTATAGTAGACAAGACAATGAAAGGAAAAGTACAATGATTGAAGGGATTATTTACTTGCCTTCTTGTTATTAGTAAAACAGTAAATTTTAATATGCTAAATTATTTTTAAAATTCTTCATTTATCATCACAGAAAATAAAATAATTGGAAGTAAGTGGCATTATAGTTTTAAAAATGTATTTTAAAATTGATTTGTTTTGCTCTCTTTTAATTTTTGTCGTTCGCTCTGGGTTACCCAGATCCTGGAACAAGTCCAAAGTTTGTACTCTTAGGGCCAGTTCACTTAAAGAAGTCCTTCTAAAACATTAAACACCAGGCCAGGCACAGTGGCTTACGCCTGTAATCCAAGCACTCTGGGAGACTGAGGCAGGCGGATCACCTGAAGTCAGGAGTTCAAGACCAGCCTGACCAACATGGAGAAACTCCATCTCTACTAAAAATTCAAAATTAGCTGGGTGTGGTGGTGCATGCCTGTAATCTCAGCTACTTGGGAGATTGAGGCAGGAGAATCGCTTGAACCTGTGAGGCGAAGGTTGTGGTGAGCAGAGATGATGCCATTGCACTTGAGCCTGGGCAACAAGAGTGAAACACACACACACAGACACACACACACACACACACACACACACCACCACCACCAGTAATATTTTATCATTAAAAATAACCACCACATAAGCCACTGAAAGTTGGAGTTATTTTATCAAATACCAGTATGTAGTTGTTATTAAGGTAGCCCTCCATGACTGTGCCTATAGAATGACCTCAGTCTTTTTATTTGCATTTTAGGCTGCCACACCATGGACAAAACATAAATGCATATATTTCCTTATTGATAGGTATTTTAATTGTGACTAGATCATCTATATTAATAAAATGCTGTAATAAATGTGTTTTTACATATGGGTTTATAATAGATTTTATTTCTATAGGAAAGTTTAGTGAAATTTTTACTGTCAAATTGTCTTCCACAACTTTTTCATCACCAGTATGATGGAAGTGTATATCTACTCCCTTGGCAACAAAAAATATTGTCAATCTTTGTAACTTTTAGAAGACACTTGAAATAAAATTACTAGTTATTGTTTTTAATTCAAATTACTATAATTTGTGTTGAAGGTGTATTAATATGTTTATTGGGGATCATTGTTCAATTTGATACTATTTTCTTCTGATTTTCTTATTTGGGTGTAATTATAGATGACAGATGCAATTTTGGCTGGTCTGTGTATTATGTTTTTTTTTTTCAGACACTTGGCTTTTAAATTAATGGTTTCTATTTATTTTGCCATTTTAAATTGCTATATAGTAAAAAATATAACATTGCTTGTCTTATTTTTATTATTATCCTTTAAGTTATGGGATACATGTACAGAACGTGCAGGTTTGTTTCATAAGTATACATGTTCCGTGGTGATTTGCTGCACCCATCAACTCGTCATCTAGGTTTTAAGCCCCACATGCAGGGATAGCATTAGGACAAATAAGAAAACATTGCTTATCTTTATAGTACCTGTCGTCTGTGCCAGTCCTAGATATCATATCTCATATCCAGTATTTTAAAAATACGGACTCGTATTTTCTTCACACTTTTATTTTCATTTAATGTTATCTGCCTGAATTTTCTCTGCTATTATATAAAGCAGAAATTTAAATGCATTTTTCTTCATATAGAGTTCTACCATAATTTTTTCAAACATCATTTATTAAATGACCAAACTATGGTATAATAAGAAACTTGATCTTCCCTCCAGTTTCTGACACAGAGTTCCTTAAGCACTTGTAATATCCTGACTAATAAAGAGGAAAACTTCTTTTGTTATATTATTTGGTCTCAGTCCTGACTTCCCTACAAAAGATCTAGGATGCGTGAAGGAGGGCTGAAGATTCAGTCCAATTACCCATGGTCAGTGATTTTATCAATCAAGCTTACATAGTGGAAACTTCATAAAACCCCTATAAATGATGGGGTTCAGAGAGCTTCCAGGTGATTGCATCCATGTGCTGGGAGGGGGGTACCCTAAAACTCCAAGGGAACAGGAATTTCTGTGCTCAAGACCCTTCCATAATTCATAATATGTACCTGTTCCTCTGGCTGTTCATCTGTATTCATTAATAAACCAGTAACAGTAAATAAAGTGTTTCCCTGAGTTGTTTGAGCCATGATAGCAAATGATTGAACATGAAGAGTGGGTTGTGGGAATCTGTGATTTGCAGCTAAATTGGTCATAAGTATGTGAGGCCCAGGACTGGTGATTTACAGTTTTAAGTGGGGACAGTCTTGTGGGACTGAGCCCTTTAGTTGTGAGTCTGAAGCAAACTCCATGTAAATAGTGTTGGAATTAAATGGAATTTTTGGACCCTCATTTGGTATCCTCAGTTGGAAAAAAATTAGTTGTTGCTGTGAAAAAATCTGGTGTAAGAAATTGTGAGTATAGAAAACGTTTCTTCCTATTACTAACCATTCCCTAGTTATTTGAAACACCAATTTTGTCATATCTCGTATCTCATACACGCATAAATCTGTTTCCGGCCTCCTTATTCTTTCTGTTGCTCCCTCTTCTCTATTGTTATTGCATTAATGCAGTGATGTTTGATAGTTTAGTTACCCCTCTTATCTCTTTTCAATTAATAATAACAGATTTTTCTTATGTGTCTTGCTTTAGATAACAAAACCAAATGATAAAATGCTTGGGAACTTCAGCTACCTCAATGAAGTTGGTTACAAATACATGGTCTCAAATTCGCTTGTCAAGCTCTCGATCCCAAATTTATCACCAAACTAAATTTAGGTATACAACCTGGACACAATAAATGTCCCTAGGATGGGGCTAATAGGGTAGAGTGGTTCATTCAAATTAAATTTCTTAACAGTGAGTTTTAGCAGAGTTCAAGCTGCCTTTAAGACAATTTCATGGTGCTATAAAAGTTTGCCGAAATGGTACAGATGTGAACTATCTTTTGTATTAGTAAAATAGTGAAATCTAACAAAACGAGAAACCAAGTAACATGTAAAAATATATTCAACTTTTCTCTGGGGGGAAGCATATATTAGCTATTTTTGTTAGGTAAGAGTATTATATTAACCAACTTATTTATTCATTCATTTTTAATTGTCAAAAATTGTATAACTATGGCATACAACATGTTTGGATATATGTAAGCATTGTGAAATGACTAAGTCAAGCTAATCAACACGCTTACTTCACATACATATTATATTTTTGTGGTGAGAATGTAAAAATTGTAATAATATATGCAATATATTATTTTTAACTATAGTCACCATAACATGTAATATATATCTTGGGGATATTCCACCCTTGTAACTGAATTAAAAAAAAAAATTCGACCAACATCTCCCAAATTGCCCCACCTCAAACCTCTGATAGCCATCATTCTATGCTGCCTCTGAGTTTGACATTTTTAGATTCCAAATTTTTAGATTCCTCATTATATCCTGTGATATAATGATATTTTAGGGAATTTTTTATTCTGTGCATGGCGTATTTCACTTAACATAATATCCCTCAGGCTCATTCATGTTGTTGTGAACATGTTGTTCATGTTGACAGGATTTTGTTTGTTTTAAGGTTGAATATTATCCCTTTATGTATATATAACACATGTTTTTTATCCTTTCATCCACTGATGGACACTTAGGTTTTTTTCTATATCTTTATTACTGTGAATAATTTTGCAATGAACATGGGAGTGCAGCTATCTCCTCCACATACTGATTTGTTGTTTCTTTGGCTATTTACACAGTACTAGGTTTGCTGAATATATGGTATTTCTATTTTTAGTTATTTGAGGAACTTCCATAATGCAATCTATAATGACTGAATTAATTTACATTCACACCAAAAGTGTGCAAAATTTCCCTTTCTCCACATCCTCACCAACACTTGTTATCTTTTTTATTTTTTCATGGCCAATCTAACCTAACCCAATCTAGGCCTGAGGTAATATTTCACTGTGCTTTTAACTTGCATCTTCCAGATGATTAGTAATATTGAGCATTTTTTTCATATGTCTGTTGACCAACACCATGTTCATAGATGAGAAGAGTTAATATTGTTAAAATATTCATATTACCCAAAGTAATTTACAGATTCGATGTATTCTCTATTAAAATTTCAAATATATTTCTCAGATAAATTGAAAGAACCCCCAAATTTGAATGGAACCAAAAAAGACCCCGAATAACTAAATCAATCTTGAGAAAAAGGGGAAAAGCTGGAGGCATCATCCTACTTGATCTCAAAGTCTACTATAAAGCTACAGTAATCAAAACAACATGGTATTAGCATAAACACAGACTCACAGACTGATGGAGCATAATAGAGAGCCCAGAAATTAATCCACACATTTACAGTTAATTGAATTTCAACAAAGATTTCAAAACACATAATGGGTAAGATAGTCTTTTCAATGAATGGTGATGAGAAAACTAAATATCCACATGCAGAAAAATGAAATTAGAGACTATACAAAAATCAACTCAAAATGAATTGGAGACTTAAACGTAGACCTGAAACTCTAAAACTAGAAGAAAAGCTCAATAAGATTGGTGATATATATATATGTATATATACACATATATATGTGGGAGCGTGGTGTGTAATATATGCATATATATATATACATGCACACATACATACAGTTTTACAATACTGTAGAGTAAAAATTGTTTGAAACACTATGCTTATTTAATATATTAATATGCATTATTCTCTACTTTTGATTTAAATCTATTATTTTAATTTAAAGATACTATTTTAATATATTATTTAAATCTATTGTTTTGATTTAAATCTACTATTTTATTGGAAATATGATTTTCATCTTTCTACCAACTACTACTATCTTTATTATTACAATTAAGCATAGTAACAATAGCAGTTATTATTTAGTAGTAATAATAATACAGGAGTTGTTATCTGTCAAGAACAATGCAAAGTAACTCCCTTACATTATTACAATAACCCTGTGATTTCTCAAGTCTCAATAAAAATTTAATTAAATAAAAATTTACTTTATGTAATACATTGGGCTAGGGATTGTAATGATACAAACACAAGACGCTGGTCAACCATGTGTAGTCAAATAAGTGGTTGGTCAGAGTCTTGTCTTTGTATCATTATGACTTGTAGAACAATGCATTGCATACACATAATAGGTGATGATAGACTATAGATAGATAGATAGATAGATAGATAGATAGATAGATAGATTAGGGAGATGATAGATGATAGATAACTTCACATCTTTTATAATATTACAATTCTAAATGATGCCAGAGAGAATGTTTATAATGCTGATGTGCATATCTATAAATTTACTAAGTAACCAAAATTTTATAAAAACATGGAAACTCTTCCAGAAGTTAAACGTTCATATTAATATTGTCCTGGTGAAAGAAAAAGTAAAAGTTAATCTACAGTTTCAAAGAGGTTGGTGCCTAGGTGAGATGTTTCTAATAAATTCTGGTAATATAAACAGAAAACAAGGCTGACATACCTCTACATGTTTATGTCTGAACTTAAGTATTTTGGGTTGTTTGTGTATTGACAATTACTAAATTATTTTTCTAATGAGCCTTTTTTGTTATTTATACATTTATTCATTGTTAATTACTATAATGGATTTCTTCCGTCATGGAGATTATGTTGCGGCTTGGCAAATGTATATACATATATACATTTCTTAAATATAGTGCTCCAGAGAAAAGTCTTCTTACAAAAGAAAATAAAAACAAAACAACTTTGGGAGGCCGAGGTGAGCAGATCATGAGGTCAGGAGATCGAGACCATCCTGGCTAACACGGTGAAACCTCGCCTCTACTAAAAATACAAAAAATTAGCCGGGCATGGTGGCGGGTGCCTGTACTCCCAGCTACTAGGGAGGCTGAGGCAGGAGAATGGCGTGAACCCGAGAGGCAGAGCTTGCAGGGAGCTGAGATCGCCCCACTGCACTCCAGCCTGGGCTACAGAGCAAGACTCCATCTCAAAAAACATAAATAAATTAATTAATTAATTAAATTAAAAAAAGAAAAAGAAAAAAGAATGAATACAAAAATAAGAAAATAAGGACATATATATGACAATAAAAATTTTTATTATATTAGACAAGTGGCTACTGTAACTAGAATTTAAAAGATAAATCTTCAAACCATACAAATTGTTGCCATATTCAAGACAATATTTCTTTACTCTGAGCAAAATTTGTGTAATTTTGACACAAAGTATTTTAGCATGGTTAGAAGTATATAGATTAGTGAATATTTTGTTTATTGTTTCTTCTATCATTGTGCATTTTTTTATTTCTCCATATTTATCATTGTGATATATGTTCAATGTTAAAAACAGAATGGAAAACACAGCAAATTGGACTGGTGGAAAAGAACATCATTTAATGGCAATCCATGGAGAAAATTATTATTTTTATTTTCAGCATTTTAAAAGCTATTTTACATGAATATCTAAAGTGAACACTGGACATCTAGTTTGTCCTCAAGTAGATTCAACCACTCCACTCTACTTTAGGGAAATGAATCTGTTTTTCTACGAACTAATTCTCTCAGGTTCAGGAATGACAATTATTTTAAGCTTTTCTTGTTGCCATTCTTTGTTCATACAAGGACAAGTGATTGTGTTGATGAATAAGACGAAAGTGACAGTGTTTTTGAGGGCCTTGAGGAAAAGTTGGAGAACCAGAGCCCAAGAACCTAGATAACTGATTGCAGTAGGAAGCCACTGGATCAACTAACCCTTAAGCCTACTTTATTTCTCTATGTATACATTGAATTTCTTCATGATTCTATTCATTTTTGAATTGATTTTGTTTGATTTTGCTATCTGCTTGCTAGTCAATAGATTTCTCACTGATATAGTGATAGCATACAGTAAATATCTGTTTTAAATGTTTCTGTATTAACATATTATAAGCTTTTCCCAAAACAACTTAAATATATTTTTAAGAACTAAAATGCTTCCAGACCATGTGAGAAGTATGTGATCCTTAGATTACGCTATCCTGACAACACCTGATTGGACAAGGCCTAAATATCTAATTGAAGGCGCATGTATAGCCTATGATATAAAGTAGATAGACTTAAACTTTCTGATTAAATGTCTATCTTCAAGGGACAGATCAGAGCTTTCATAAAATGTTAGATTTTCCATTTCTGCCTGTTCAGTTAGTTAGATTGAAACTTCATGAGCCAGTCTTGTCTGCAGTTAGTCATTAGATATATATTTCTTAATTATCTGGTTTAAAAAAATTTGTGGCTCTGCATTATAATATTTGAATTCAAATTTTTATTTAGATTAACTCAATACAATCCTGGCTTCTGCAACTTCAAGCTCTGTTCCTTAGCCTGCTGGCAGGTGATAACTGTGGAATTCCCCCAGACTGCATGTGAAAATAGACCAGAATGTCACTGTGCAGCTATGAAACACCACTTGTGTTTCAGGAATTGTCCATCCTGCCACATGTTTACTGCTGTGGGGACCTCAGATAACTCTGAGTATGATAACTCTGACTTACATATGGATAGTAGTGTATTTAATTTTGAGCTTCTGTTCTTATACAGTCACGTTCCATTTACTATGCATTACCTCCCCATATACGAAAAATTAGTCAGATTATTTCTCCTGTTATAAAGAAAATGACGTAGAAGTAATCACTAAGCTGGGCCAGGGGCGGTGGCTCAAGCCTGTAATCCTAGCACTTTGGGAGGCCAAGGCGGGCGGATCATGAGTCAGGAGATCGAGATCATCCTGGCTAACAAAGTGAAACCACGTCTCTACTAAAAATACAAAAAATTAGCCGGGCGCCTGTAGTCCCAGCTACTCGGGAGGCTGAGGCAGGAGAATGGCGTGAACCCAGGAGGTGGGGCTTGCAGTGAGCCGAGATGGCGCCACTGCACTCCAGCCTGGGCGACAGAGAGAGACTCCATCTCAAAAAAAAAAAAGAAGTAATCACTAAGCTTATCTGATGACCAGTCCCCTAAGTACTGCCAAGTCTTCATTCTTGGTTATGGCATAGCGGATGAAACTTGCTGGATCCTTGGCTATCGGCTGTTCATCTTATATCCTCTTCCAGGAAGGGCATGCATTTCTTAAGTAATTTACACCAACTAGTGCCTGTACGTGTTTGATAATAGATTATCTATTTAATAAAATCAGTTTGCTGTTAATGATATTCTACATAAAACATGTAGTTTCACACTGTACCTTCTTTAGAAAATTGAATCCTGTCCCACTGTGGTTTCTATAGTTCTCATTGCTCTTTATTGGTACTGTAATAATCAGGGCAGCAAATTGTGACCCACTTTTGCTCCCTTAGGCTCTAAAATAAGCCTTTGGGACATCATGTTTACAGGTACACTGAGGCTCTAAACTGTGGTTTCAATCCCAAGTGCAACTGGATATTTTATAAACGTCAAGATATAAATTGGCATCTCATAAAATGTTAGATTCTTACAGAAATCCCAGACTAGGTCATAGATAGAACAGTGAATTACGTAAATAAATATTTTAAACAGGTATCTCCACCTTTTTTGATGCTGTAAAAAATATGAAGGGGAAAATGTATAAGAATACTTCAGAGGTTCTTTGTAAAATTTATTTTTTCCCGATTTACTAACATCTTGAAACACTGAGAAATGTTTTTTTCTACCTGAATGTTTTTTTCTACCTGAAAAAATAAACTTTTTCCACATTATCCTGTTCCTGCTATCCACAGATCTATTCTCCCAGGTTCATCTCTTCAAGATGTTCATAAATTATTGATTCCTCCTAACATTCACAACCTCATAGGATGTGCATTTGTGCGTGTGTGTGCATATGTATGTGTATGTGTGTGCACATGTATGTGTATGCATGTGTGCACATGTGCATGTGTGTATGTGTGTGCTTGTGTGTCTTAACTACTTTACTGCCCATATAGCTTTTGCCATTTCTTTCCTCAAAAACTAAGAGGATAGTGACCAAAATATCTATCAGAATTAACAGGATGTTTGAATAATCCTGCCCCACACAGACTTTCTCATTATATAGGTATAATTTAAGAAACTTTTAGTATTTTAATGTTTCTGTAGTTTGGTTCAAAAATGTTTTTTAAGTAAATAACAGCTTGAGTAAACAGCATAGAGAATACATATGTATTTTATATTAAATAATAATAGCTTATATCAAAATCTAATTATAACCATGAATAAAGTAAAATATTTTACATAATAATAAACCAAGTTAAAGAAAAGGACTTATTAAAGTTTAGACATTTCTCTCTCATTATGTCTTTTACTTGATTTCTGAGGAGGAATGACCGAATTAAGAAATAGCCAGAAGGCATAGACACACAGTGGAAAATCATTTCTCTTTTTAGTAAGTTTTGTGTCTGCTTTAAATTGATCATTTGTTTCATCAGCTAATCCCCAAACAGAGGGCATGTCCTCTCTACTTGCAAAATTCTTGTACATAAGTTGAATTCTCTCTTTATCAACTCAGGCCAATAAGCATTTATTTTGTTTTTGCTTGTCGTTAGGGAAAAAAAGAAAAAAAAGATAATCAGCTCATACTACTTGCTTAGCTGTCTGCATTTTAATTCCAGACTATGAACGAGAGTCAGAGTGCCCTTATGATATTTTGCACAAAAGGCTCAGTGTTTATGACTCTTCTCAGAGAACCCAAAATAGCATTGAGTAAGCAGTGACATACTGACAGTGTTGTGGTACTAAAAGCGCAAGTGTCTGTAACTCTGGGCAATGGGGCACATCGAGAGTTTCCTGAGAAGACTGTGAAGCAAAAAGAAGAAAGTTTTTCCTACTCTTCCTCATGTGACCAACACGAAGTTTGCTGTTCAGTTTTCACAGAACTCCTAGAAGTTGAAGTTACAAAGGTAAGACTATGATAATCAGGCATATTATAAACTACATGCATCATCTTTAATGAGTCAATAGGTCAAAAAGTACTTGACAAACTGTTGCTAGGAAAATATTCTAAAAATATTAAGGAAATATTTACATAGGAAACAAGGAAAATATTTTAAAAATTTTAAAACCGTAATGTGTACTGAATTTTCTCAAAACACGTATTTGTGAGAACAATTGTCCATCTGTGTAATACAGATTGTTGGTGTGGGGGGGATGTAACACCTATGTTAGGATATTTAAAACTTCTCAAGTTTCTTAGAATAAATGAATCAACCTTTCTTTGCATGTCTTTCTTTCTTTGCACTTTTTTCTTTGTTCAGGGTTTTATTTTTTATTTATCGTGTATTTACCATGTATATAAGGTAATATGAACAATAGAGTTGTCATCATTAAGTATATGAGAAAAAATATATACAGAATAAATATGAAAATTTTTAAGTATAATTCCAAAAAAATTAAAATATTAGCATTACTATGAATAAAAACACATATATGTCTAAAATTGTACAGACATATTAATTTACCTATATGTATTATAACATTTATACATAACACAAAAGGTAATTTCTCAAATATGAAAGATAGTATAAATTAAGAAAAGTATAAATTAGGAAAATGCGTACTGTAAAAGACATTTTATATGGTTTCAATTCTAATTTGGTACATGCAATTTTAATTGAATAACTAATTGTAATAAAATATTTCAAAATAAGTTTACCAAAGGGATTTAATAAATCTGTTAAATATAAAAACATAAAATATTTAGCAACAAAAAATAGCTAAATAGAGTGGCAAAGGTTTTCTTTAGATTATGTCAATTTATATTTTAGCTCTATTAATTCATTTGTTGAATTAATATATCTGTAAGAAAAACATTATTTAGATAAAATATTTGAAAATTTAGTAATATATATTTATGTTTTAGACGTAGTTACAATATTAAGTAAAATTATATGCATTAATATATTCTTTTTTCAAATTCTTAATATAATATTGTAATCAGCAGTATGCCTACTTACTATAATTTTTAATTTCAAAGAATTTAAATTTCAATATAATGTGAACATTTATATTGACCAAATAAAATAACTAACAAATTTATTTTTAAAAGGATTAAGCACTTCATTATTGTCTGCAATTATTCAAAATTTTTAAGCAATCAATTTATGTCATTTAGAAACCACTAGATCTCCTTTCCTTTACATATGTTTTCCACTTTACCAAGCCTTTATAACAGTGAATGAAATGCTCATATCATTATATAAATATCTGATTTTTATAGTCTTACACATTAGTAAATTCTTTACTTATGCTCCAGTGAAATATTTATAATTTTAGGCACACACACACAAACACATCTGCATATATCTGAAGGCATATGTCTTCTACTTATATTTTTTGTTTTGTTTTGTTTTTCACTTTGGAATGTTTGTAAGGTACATTTCCTCAAGAAACATAAAAAAAATTTTGATGAAATTATCATAAATTGAAGATGCTTTAAAATGATGTGCACAGATGCCTCCTATGCATTCTTAAGAAACCAGATCCATCTTTCAGGAATTTCTCCTAATACAGCTACACATAATCTGATACATATCATCTATAACTAAATATCAACTGATCATTTTTGCCACTCATGATCTTAGCATGTACTCTTAAATATATGTTATGTTTAAAATATTACATAGCAGTATTCAGCACGTTAGTGAGTAGTAATGCAATAGGAATAAATGTGTTAAATTGTTTAAAAGGAGATGTTGATCTTTCTATATACCTTCTTTACATGAGAATTTATTGCTTCTAACCAAGTGTTTGAGAACCATGCTGGTGAATAAGAAAAATTTGTTGTCATGACAACTTCCTTTAACATCCATGATCTTCTATCACCTGTATCTTTGCTTTGGTGAAACAGATTGAAGTTGAAACACAACTAAGTATGGAACCTAACAATAATCCCACAGGAATCCTTTCTATCAATGGTGAAGACAGCCCCTGATTGACAAAATGAGTGTCTTTGCAAAAGTGACTAGAAAGATGTTTGCTACTTTAAAATCAAATCAAAACAAAACAAGATAAACTGTATCCTTACAGAGTTTTTTTTTTTTTTTTTTTTTTTTTTTTTTTTACCGACTCTCACCACCTTTCAATTGAGAGAATACAGCTAAATGCTCTAAAGCCTGTCAAAATCTGTAACAGATCAATTTCCTTTTCAAATGATGCCTACCCTCTTGAATATGCTGATATGATTCGTTAAGAGAATGCTTGTCTGAATTTAAAACATACTCTAGAATACATGCCTTTGTCAAAATGTGTCACATTAATTACTCAATAATTATATTCAGAATCATCCAAGTATGTCTTAAGATTAAAGCAAAACATCATTTTTAAAAATCCTGCTTTGGCACAACAAGTGAAATTTGAAATGTTATTTTAGGACAGTGGTTTTTCAACATACCAGAGCAGTAGATCCAGTTTAGCTGTTTTTTAATTCTAAGAAGTTTCATGATAAATGAAATTTGCAAATTTGCAAGATACTGTATTAAAGTGGGGATAATTTTGGCACATCAGTCATGTCTTAAAATAACCTAGGCAATTTTATCTGTGTGTCAAATTTAGAAATGTCATTCCTGTGGGAATGAGCAAACCATAAATACATCACAGAAAAGAAGTCGCTATTTTTCTGTCTTTAAGTTGTTTTATAGTTAAATTGTGTCCAAGAGTTTGCCATCTAATTTATTCCTAAAAAGGCCTAGTGGAGAATATATGACTTTCTTTGATGGAGAGATAATACTACTAAACATAAAGATAAACATAAAATGTAACCAGAATAATAATAAAGGCAAAGAGAAAAGGTATAGATACATCTCTGAATTTTCAAGAGAGTAATGTCATTTGTCACTAAGCAAATACTTCTTGACAGTGCTTGAAATTGCTCTTGAACTGGTAAAGCAAAATGTAACTCTTCCCCCATAGTATTTGATGAGAAATAAATGGGCTACAATGTCACTTGTCAGGTGGATATAATTCCCCTTCTTCTAAATAAGACTTTTCTTTGGGAGACTATGTAAGACATTGGTTTATTTTTGATTATTTTCTCTCTTTTATTGAATGCTTATAGAATAACCCAACCCTGTAGGCATATGAGGATTTGACTCCAAATTTATTGGTTAATAATAAATAAGCGTATTTATGTTTTCACACACATATGTGTACCTGGCTACACATTTCTCTATTAACAGATAGTTTTGAATGCATGTGTATACTCCTTTGATAATTTCAAGACCACATGAATTATTTATAAAACTTTCATGTCGTTTTATACAATATGGATTTAATAAAACCACTTACATGAAATTTAATTTAAAATATTTTTAAAGATATGGAGCAATGTTGTCATTTTGTGTACGTGTGTGTGTATTGCATTTTTAAACCAGTGTTGAAAACGCACAATTCTTAACTCACAAATATGATTTTTATGAGATTATAATTATGTCATTGGGATTTTTTGTGCATAAAAAAGGAAAAAGCAATAGACTTTTAGGAGGGTGAGTTAAATATTAAAAATCTCAGCAAGACATTACTTAACTGACTCTTAAATATTATGAAACAAAGCGTTAGAACTTTAGGGTTGCCAGATTTTTAAAAAATAAAGTAAGGAATTATTTTATATAAAACATCATCCCTTTAAACAGCATATACTAGCTGTCTGTATACTTAATGACAATTTGGTGCAGGTTCAGAGTCCACGTAATTTAAAATTTTAGGAATAAAGGCACATTTATTTATTCAATAATCCCAGTCACGCATTTAGATTATTCTAAATGCTGTTACATTTAAATAATAAAAGAAAGTATGTTTATTCTATCTGGCACCAATTTCAAAGGATTTACAAGCTTAAGATATCCTATCTATATTTTTAAATCCAGCTTGTAACATGAATTAACTATATTCATGACTGTTTCATAAACGTTCATGACTGTTTTCCTTCCTTAAGTTGATACATATTTTTAACTCATTACATACAACCCTTGGAGGTATACTTTACTGTCTTCTGTGTTTAAAAAACTCTAAACACTTCTGTTTTGTTTTATACCATACACATTTTTGTTTATAATTAAGGTGATATTCTCAAATTTCTCATTTTTGGAATTAAAAAGTAGAAATTTATTTATCCTATATTCATGCCATTAATGTTAAAACAATTTATTAATCTGTTTATAGGATGTTTTCAATATTTGCTTTTTATTGGAAATTGACAATTTATAATTGAATAAATTTACGGGACATAAACTGATGTTAGAATTCATGAAAACAATGTGGAATGATTAAATCAGGCTAGTTAATATATTCATCACCTCAAATATTTAACATTTTTTGTGGTGAGAACATTTGAACTTTGCTCTCTTAGGAATTTTGAAATGTAGAATACTCTACTATTAACTGTATTCACCACACTGTGTAATAGAACCCCTTCTGAAACGTGAAACATACTCCTCCTGTCTGAGATTTGACCTTCATTTCCTCATCTGCCCCACCCCACCAGCCTCTGTAAATACCAGTCTACTTTATGCCTCTATGAGTTCCATTGTTTTAGATTCTACATACAGATGACAAAATGTGATATTTCTCTTTGCGTGCTGGCTAATATTATTTAGTCATTCTTCATACACAGCTAATAGCAGACGATTAAAAAAAAATCCCCAAAATATGCAATAATAGCATTCAACATTGTGCTAACCTAGTCCATCTGTCTCCACGTTTTATGTTGACAATACCTTTTCATGATTAAATACTCTGAATAAACTCAACAAAATAAAGTTTTACAAATATGAATTAATTTTAAGTTAATATGCAGAAAATATAAAAAATAAATATAAAACAAGTGATACAATTGTTTACATTACATCCTTTATGAAAGAGAGGCTAAACAAACATTCAATTTTATATTATACAATTTGAAACTAAAATAATTCTTATCTCAAGAGATTGAATTCCAAAATATTTTGTATCAAAATAATATATTCTTATTTACCTTTTATAACATGTCTTTGAAGTGTACTTTCCATTTTAGTATTCGATATTTTATTATAACTTCAATTAAATTTTTACTTTCTAACTGAGTTTCAGGGGATATATGTGCTGGCTTGTTACATGTGTAAATTGCATGTTGCTGCGGTTTAGTGTACAAATTATTTCATCACCCAGGTAGTGATAATACTACCTGACAGATAGTTTTTTGATTCTCGCCCTCTTCTCACCCCACCCTGAAGTAGGCCCCAGTGTCTGTTACTCTGGTGTCCATGTGTACTCAATGTTTAGTTTTCCACTTAAAAGTGAGAACATGCAGTATTTGATTTTCTGTTCTCGCATTAGTTTGCTTAAGATAATGGCCTCCAGTTCCATCCTACTGGGGCAAAGGACATGATCTCATTTTTATGGCTGTATAGTATTCCATTGTGTAAATGTGTCAAATTTCCTTATTCTGTCCATTGTTGATGAGCATCTAGGTTGATTCCATGTCTTTCCTATTGTGAAAAGTGCTGTGATTAACATATTTGTGCATATGTCTTTATGGTAGAACTATATATCCCTTCGAATATATAGTTAATAATCCACTACTAGGATTGCTGAGTTGAATGGTAGTAATATAATCCACTACTAGGGTTGCTGAGTTGAATCTTTGAGATATCTCCAAACTGCTTTTCACAGTGGCTGAACTAATTTACATTCACATCAGCAGTGTGTAAGAATTCCCTTTTCTATGCAAATTTGCCAGCATCTGTTATATTCTGACATAGTAATAGCCATTCTGACTGGTATGAGATGGTATCTCATTGTGACTTTGATTTGCATTTCTCTAATGATTAGTGATATTTGGAATTTTTTTTTTATACTTTAAGTTCTAGGGTACATGTGCACCACATGCAGGTTTGTTACATATGTATACATGTGCCATGTTGGTGTGCTGCACCCATTAACTCGTCATTTACATTAGGTATATCTCCTAATGCTATCCCTACCCCTTCCTCCCATCCCATGACAGGCCCAGGTGTGTGATGTTCCCCTTCCTGTGTCCAGGTGTTCTCATTTTTTAATAGGCTTGTTGGCTGTGTGCATGTCTTATTTGAGAAGCCTCTGTTCATATCCTTTGCCCATTTTTAAATGGGGTTGTTTGTTTTTTTGCTTGCTGATTTGTTTAAGTACCTTATAGATTCTGGATTTGTCAGATGAATAGTTTGCAAATATTTTCTCTGATTCTGTGTGTTGTCTGTTTGCTCCGTTGATAGTTTCTTTTGCTGTGCAGAAGCTCTTTAGTTTGATTAGGTCCCACATGTCAATTTTAATTTTTGTTCCTATCACTTTTGGAGTCTGTTATGGAATCTTTGCCAGGGCCTATGTCCAGAATAGTATTTCCTAGGTTTTCTCCTAGGGTGTTTATAGTTGTAGGATTTACTTTTAAGTATTTAATCTGTACTGATTTTTTTATATGGTGGAAGGAAGGGGTCCAGTTTAAATCTTCTGCATATGCCTAGCCAGTTATCCCAGCATCATTTATTTAAAAGAAGTCCTTTCCTCATTGCTTATTATGGATGGCTTCGTCAAAGATCAGATGGTTGTGGATATGCAGCCTCTATGTTCTCTAACCAGTCCTATTGGTCTATGAGTCTGTTTTTGTACCAGTACCATACTGTTTTAATTACTGTAGCCTTGTAGTACACTTTTAAGTCAGGTAGTGTGATTCTTCCAGCTTTTTTTTTTTTTTTTAATTTAGGATTGCTTTGGCTCTTTGGGCTCTTTTGTGGTTTCCTGCGAACATTAGTATGATTTTTTTTAATTTTGTGATGAATGTCATTGGTAGTTTGATAAAAATAGCATTGAAACTGTAAATTGCTTGAGGATTATGGTCATTTTAACAATATTGATTAATCCTATCCAGGAGCATGGAATGTCTTTTCATTTATTTGTGTCCCGTTTGATTTTCAGTAAGTTTTGTAATTCTCATTATAGAGAAATTACACCTCCCTGACTAGCTGTATTGCTAGGTATTTTATTCTATTTGTGGCTATTTGAGTGGGATTGTGGTCTTGATTTGGCTCTCAGCATGGATGTTATCAGTATATAGAAATGTTACTGATTTTTGTACCTTGATACTGTATACCAAAACTTTGCTGAAATTTTAACGAGATCTAGGAACCTCTGGGAAGACTTTTCTAGGTATAGAATCATATTATCTGTGAAGAGAGATACTTTGACATTATCTCTTCCTGTATGTTTGCCTTTTAATTCTTTATCTTGACTTATTTCTCTGGTTAGGACTTCCAAAACTATATTAAATAGGAGTGGTGAGAGTCAGCATCCTTGTCTGGTTCCAGTTCTCAAGGGAAATGTTTCCAGCACTTGCCCATTCAGTATCATGTTTGCTGTGAATTTGTCATAGATGGCTCTTATTATTTTTCAGGTATGTCCCTTTTATGCCTTTTTTTCAGGGTTTTTAATATGAAGAGATATTAAATGTTATCAAAAGCTTTTCTGTGTGTATGGACATGATCATGTGATTTTTGTTTCTGGTTCTGCTTATGTTATGAATCACATTTATTTATTTACATACGTTAAACCAATCTTACATCCCAGGAAAAAAGGTGATTTTATCATGATGGATTAAATTTGATATGTTGCTGTATTTGGTTTGTTAGTATTTTGTTGAGGACTTCTGAATCTATGTTCACCAGGATATTGGCCAGAAGTTTTCTTCTGCTGTTGAGTCTCTGACAGATTTTGGTATTAGAATGATGCTGGCCTTATAGAACGAGTTAGAAAGGAGTCTATCCTCCTCGAATTTTTGAAATAGTTTCAGTAAAATTGGTACCCCCTCTTCTTTATAGTATCTGGTATAATTTGGCTGTGAATTCGTCCAGTCCAGGGCTTTTCCTGTTGGGTAGGTTTTTTATTACTGATTCAATTTTGGAACTCACTATTGATCTGTTTCAATTTCTTCCTGATTCAATCTTGGGTGGTTGTATGTTTCCAGGAATTTATCAATGTCTTCTAGGTTTTCTACTATGTGTGCATAGAGTCTCTCAGGTTTTTTTTTTTTTTTTTTTTTTTTTTTTTCTGTGGGGCCAGTGATAATGTCCCCTTGGACATTTCCAGTTGTGTTTATTGGATCCTTTTTTTTTCTTTATTAGTCTTCTAGTACTGTACTAATCTTATTTATTCTTTCAAATAACAACTTTGGTTTTGTTGATGTTACATGTGTTTTTCATGTCTCCATTTCTTTCAGTTCAGCTATTTACTTTTTATGTTAGCTCTGGGATTGGTTTGCTCTTGTTTTTGTATTTCCTCTAGGTGTGATGTTACGGTGTTAAGTAAAGATCTTTCTAACTTTTTGATATGGACATTTAAGACTAATAAATTTTCCTCTTAACACTGCTTTAGCAGTGTTCCAGAGATTCTGGTATGTTTTGTCTATATTTTCATTAGTTTCAAAGAACTTCTTCCTTTCTGCCTTAATTTCATTGTTTACCTGAATGTCATTCTGAAGCAATTTGTTTAATTTCCATGTAACTGTATGGTTTTGAGTGATTTTCTTAGCATTTATTTTTATTGTTATTGCACTGTGTTCCAAGATTGTGATTCGTATGACTTTGGGCTTTTTGAATATGTTGAGAATTGCTTTATGGCCAAGTGTGTGGTTGATTTTAGAGCATGTGCCATATGTACATAAGAAGAATGAATATTCTACTGTTGTTTGATGGAGTGCTCTGTAGATGTCTGTTAGTTCCATTTGGTAAAGTGTCAAGTGTAGGTTCTGAATATCTTTATTAGTTTTCTAACTCATTAGTGTGTCTGATACTGTCATTGGGGTGTTAAAGTCTCCCAATTATGATTCTGTGGTTATCTAAGTTTCTTCGTAGGTCTTCAATACCTTGCTTTATAAATCTTGGTGCTCCAGTGTTGGGTGCATATATATTTAGCATAATTAAGTCTTCTTGTTGAATTGAGCCCTTTATCATTATGTAATGCCATTTTTTGTCCTTTTTGATAGTTGTCTGTTTTGTCTGAAAGAAGAATAGTAGCTCCTGCTCTTTCTTGTTTTCTGTTTGCTTGATAGATCTTTCTCCATTCCTCTACTTTGAGCCTGTGGGTGTCATTGTACATGAAACAGATATTTTTAATTCAGCACACAGTTGGGTCTTTAAAAAGTGGGGCATTTAGCCCATTTTCATTCAGCACATTATCTATCTTCTAAAAAATCCTCATTAACTCCAAACCTCTCATTGCTATCATCCCAACTCTCTGTTTTCCCTCTCTCAGCAACTTCTTTGAAAGACTACTTTGAATTGTGGAACTTCATTCTTAACCTCCAGTTACCCTTCAATTCATTATTTCTGTTTCCTGAAATTCACTCCTAAAACTTCTCTTCAGCTATACAGCAAATTATTCTTTTTTCTTAATTGAAGGCTGATATAAAAGATCAAATTTGGAAACTTATGGTGTACATTAGTAGAAGAAATAAGCAGAATTATTCTTTATGTCGTGGTCTCTTTCAGTGACAAATTAGTACATATATATTTTGGTGTTCATCTGTTAACACTAGTTTATTTTTTAATACAACGTGATGTAGAACTCTACTTTCTTGATACCCTGAGGTTTTTTCGACTACTAAGTTTTTCTACTATGCAAGTCTCCAAATATCTTTGCCATAATCCTATCCAACATCTTTAAACATTTAAGAGAACTTATAGGTCAAAAAGTACACAGCTTATCTCAGCAATTAGGTTTTAAGTTTAGACACAATCAATAATACATTGATAATTTTTTTTGTATAAGAACATTTTAGATATCAATTTATTTCTTTTTTTTCCTTTTTTTTCTTTCTTTCTTTCTTTATTATTATTATACTTTAGGTTTTAGGGAAGATGTGTGCAATGTGCAGGTTAGTTACATATGTATACATGTGCCATGCTGGTGCACTGCACCCACTAACTCGTCATCTAGCATTAGGTATATCTCCCAATGCTATCCCTCCCCCCCTCCCCCCCACCCCACAACAGTCCCCAGAGTGTGATGTTCCCCTTCCTGTGTCCATGTGTTCTCATTGTTCAATTCCCACCTATGAGTGAGAATATGCGGTGTTTGGTTTTTTGTTCTTGCGATAGTTTACTGAGAATGATGATTTCCAATTTCATCCATGTCCCTACAAAGTACATGAACTCATTATTTTTTATGGCTGCATAGTCACAGATGTGAGATTGAAAATAAAATGACTTTCAGTATTTAACACTCCAGAAACATTACTGGTTAATTTCAAAAATACAATTCCTATTTATTTTGCTGTTATTATAAACAATGTATAACAAGAATTTATGAACTAAGGCCAATAAGTATATGGAACAATTTTCAACATCACTGATCATCAGGGAAATGCAAATCAAAATCACAATGAGATATTATTTCACCCCAGTTAGAATGTCCATTATCAAAACGTCTAAAAAAAGATACTGTTGTGAATGTGGAGAAAATGGAACTCCTTCATTGTTGGTGAGAAGGTAAAATAGTACAGCCATTATGTAAAACAGTATGAAGGTTTCTCCAAAAACTAAAAATAGAACTAGATAGAAGTAGTATATGATTCAGCAATCTCACTACTGGGTATTTATTGAAATGAAAGAACATCAGTATATTGAAAATATATCTGCATTCCAATGTGTATTGCAACACAATTCACAATAGCCAATATATGGAAGAAAACTAAGTGTCCATCAAGAAATAAAAGAATAAATAAAATGTGGTGTATATACACAACGAAATACTATTCAGCCATAGAAAAGAATGAAATTCTATCATTCACAGCAACATGGATGAACCTGGACTGCATTACTTTAAGTGAAATAGGTCAGGCACAGAAAGATAAATACTGCAGGTTCTAACTCTTATGTGAAAGCTAAAATAAAATTAAGCTAACAGAAATAGAGTGAAGAATTATGATTATTAGAGAAAGGAAATAATGGAAGAAGAGGAAATGGGGAAAGATTGTTTAATAGATATAAAATTATGGCTAGAGAGGAAGAACAAATTCTGCTTTTCTGTAGCACTGTATAGTGAATATAGTTAACAATAATTTAATGTATACTTTTTAAAAAGCTAGGAGAGGATTCAGAATGTTCCTAACACATACACACAAAGATAAATGTTTGAGGTGATTGTTGTCCTAATTACCCAGATTTTATCATTACACATTGAATACATGTATCAAAATATCACTCTGTATCCCATAAATATGTGCAATTATTTGTTCATATTTAAATATGTACAAAATAAAGATTTTAAAACTATCATGAATTACGAACTTGGAGGTAATAGAAGGTAAATGAATTTACTTGAGGGATTTAAGACATAGAATTGATCATAGTTCCGCTCTAGTCAGGCTTCATGCTCGAATGTATGTATATGGCAGGTTAGCTGAAGGAAACATTAGAGAAAAACCTTTTATTCAAGTGTGAGCTTTCAACAGGATGCTGATTTCATTAAGGGAAAGAAGGAACATAACGATTAGGTGGAAGAGTGAATAGAAAGTAAGAATTTCAGTATGCACTTTGAAATGCCTTGTGGAAAGTAGTTCTGTAGGTCTGGAGATTAGAAAAGAGATAAATATGGATTGTTTAGACTGTTTTGTGATGCTTCAGTAGGCAGATGTTCACTGAAGCCACATAATCTGAAGATATTATGTCTAGAATGTGCAGAAAATGTCTTCAAAATAGAACACCAGATTTAATTTTCCTCAAATACCAATATGACTTTTCAGGAATTTTTTTTCCGTTAAAGTAAATAGGAGTGTAGGTAAATAGAATTCAACTTGTAAGTTGCTAGATTATCAATGATTTTCAAAATGTATATTCGGACGTGACAGTGACAATATTTTGGTAAGAATTTTAACCTTCTGCTAAATTAAAATTCTATCTAAACTCTCTTAGTTTTTCTAAGTATTTATGATAGATTTGTACTGTTGTCTACCGCCAAATCTGAAAATTTTACATAATAGAAACTGTGCACACTAACCTTTGGTGTATACACCTAAAATCATTTGTAAATGATCATAGCAAATATTTCCTGTTTTCAATCGTTCTGACTTGGAAGGAGCCCTTTCCTGCATGGCTTAAATAGCATTTATATTGAGAGCTGCTCCTTTGATGATTCTTGTAGCAATGGGTGATTACCAGTGATTATCTTATGCACTCCAGGAACTGATTAATAAGCATTTATTTAAAGAAGTCAGACATTATAAGTATTTAAATAAATCACATGTTTATATGACATAAGGACCTAATTAAACATTTGATATATTCTAACTACAGTTTCAGTTATTTTTAATGTGATTTATCCAGAAGATCTAGAGGATGCATTTATTAAATCGTCTTGCGGTTGAAGATACTCAATCTGAGAATGTTTAAGAATCTCAGTAAACTATCGCGAGGACAAAAAACCAAACACCGCATGTTCGCACTCACAGATGGGAATTGAACAATGAGAACACATGGACACAGGAAGGGGAACATCATACTCTGGGGACTGTTGTGGGGTGGGGGGGACGGGGGAGCGATAGCATTAGGAGATATACCTAATGCTAAATGACGAGTTAATGGGTGTGCACATGTACCCTAAAACTTAAAGTATAATTAAAAAAAAAAAGAAACACATGAAAAGAATCTTGACTAGTGTCATGAAACTATCGTATCATGGAGGTACAAATCGTTATATTTTATGCAGATTCTACTTACCGGTCAACATTGACTTAATGTTATAAAACGAGAACTTAAAAAGTAATACATAAAAAAAAAATCACTGCTGATTATCCTCTTGAGTAAAAAAGGGAAAATGATAGACCCGAAACAGGATTAGGTGGAAGATACAGACCCGCAAAATCCAACATGATTATGCCATGCTCCTTCATCTTACAGGGAAGTCTGCAAGGAAGTGTTTATATAACAGAGCAGGCTCACCATGCTTTTAAATGAACTATGGAAAAATATGAGAAATTTCATTTATATTTATGCTTTACTTCATTCTTTTGCATTTCAATTTTGAGTTCATTTTAGGAAATACTTTACATAGTGATAACAGTTATGTTTGTGAATCATTAGTATATAAATGCACATACAAATATTGGGGTTCCCCCGCAGTATTTTTTTCTGATAGGAGAATAAATTATGAAAAGTTTGAAAAACACTGTTCTATAAATGTTAGCCAACTTCTACATGCATTTTCTTTTTTAAAAAAGATATACATATTCCAGAAAATGGCTTCTGCAAAGACATTGGTTAAAGGTACCAGCTGTAAAGAAAGCAAAATTCTTTGTCTTAATTCCAATGCCACCAATTGCTTTATGGCTAAGACAAGTTACTTAACTTCAATATGCTCAGTATCTGCATTTATAAAATAGCAACATAATAGAACATATACTATAGAATTATTGTAAGACAAGTCAATTAAGGAATGCCGTTATCTTTGCATAGTAATCATCACAGAGTAAACACTCAATATGGTTGACAAGATGATGATGGTGATGATATTTCATGAAAATATTTACCTTCAAGTCATCTTTGAGGCTTGTTAAAAAAAAATACCCAGCTCATGAATCAGTAGCTGTGGAGTGGGATTATCTGTTTTGTCAAGCTTTTGAAATGATTCTATGTTTCTATGGAAACAATTTCCCTGAAATTGAGGGATCAAACTAACCCTTATTTGTCTATATATTTATTTAAAGATTGAGGTATTCTCCACATTCACAGTAAAATTTTAAACTAAATATAATGAGGTCTAACAAATAAAATAATAATAGTTTTGTCATATTTGTTCATTTGTTAAAGTCATAATTACTGCTATTGTCAAATAAAGTGCTTTTGCAGGCTTGGATCAAATGATTTTTGTATCTCAGTCAGTTCATGTGAATCAGATATATGTGGTTCTGTGATATAATTATATTAATTTTTAGATTTTGTACTGATTCTACACAACACAAACATATATATACACATAAAGAAAGGCAAATTAACAAAGTGCATGACTTTAGTTTTCTTTTTCCATTCACGAAGGATTGTGTGTTTTATAAAATCATGTTTATATTATGCCTTTTCCATAACAAAATAATACTTTCTATACCATTTGGCAGTGGTGCTTACTAAGTATTATTTTTGATAGTAGAGTAAATTTATAGATATTACAGTTACAGAGAGATGTGCTGAAAGCACAACTGATAATTGGAGAAAGGAACATTTGGATGATATGTTTGTCTAGGTATTATGTAGCTACTATCACAACATCAGCAAAAACTGTCAAATTGAATACAATGGTTTATTTACTACAGTAAGCAGTGGCTAAAAAGTTTCAACAAGTGCAAAGTGAAACTATATCTTCATAATGAAAGCATAAGAACAAAGAAATAAATACTGTTAGAAATTCTTGGGAAAATGAAATACATTGTTGGTTCGAAGAAAAATATGTAATCCTTCATGTTGCCTTTACAGATATATATATGTATATATATATACATATATGTGTGTGTATATATGTATATGTATTCAAATATATATATTCATTCAATTTGTCAAATATAATTTACGTGATAAACATGATTAACTAACATAATGTTTGATCATTATTCTGAACAATGTTTTGGAAAAAATAGTCTTTGCATAATTTTATGACTGTGGAATTTCCCACTCTACATGTATGGTAATTGATGGTTTTGTTAAACCATCATGATTTATTTGAAGGTTCATGAAATTTTCAGTCTACCTTATTCATCAACCTTTGAAGATTTTTATTTTTACTTTTTAATTTTTTTCTTGTGTTGTTATTATTGTTGGAAGTGGGAAGCACTATTTTTTTATTCTCTGCTTTCTGAAAAGCTGTTAATTCATTAATCATCAAAAGAAGCCTGGGATGTATGATTCCCTAATCAGTAATTTAGTGGTGTATCTGCATATATTACACTTTAGTCTTCAAACTGCAACTTTAAGTGAAACACTGTGTAATAAAACCAATTTTATCAGAGGCTAATTGAGATAAACGAGAGTTTAGTTCCTATGACATACTTCTGGTAACAAAAACTTCACTAAACTTATAAATAAGGACCAAAACCTTTCTAATATTAAACACTGAAATAAATGTGAGCTGTATATATATATATATATATATATATATATGATTAATAAAAACAAGTAAGATCCTTATTTACCCAATTTTGGGTGAATCAGTGAGTGACTGGCAGTTGTAGTGGTGATGGGTTAAATCAAGAAATGAATGTTTGCAAAACAAAGATTGTCAGGATCACCTGTGGCCACCATGAAGTTCAAACACAATAATTAACAAATACAGCTGGCTTGCTGAACTCTTTCCTACCCAGCATAGTTTATGGTCCTGCATTTGTATGATGATTGTGTACTTTACAAATCTTCATCTTGCAATAATTTGTATTTGTTCATTTTCCAACCTGGTTATTCCAGTTCAGGGCCATGGGTGGCAGGAGCCTATCCCAGCAACCCAGGGAGATTGGTGGGAACCAGCCCTGACAGGGTGCCATCCCATTGCAGGATCACCCTCACGTGGTCACACTCACTCAGACTGGGACCTTGTAGATGAACAACCAACCCGATGTGCACAGCTTTGGGAAGCAGGAAGTGACTGGAGGACCCAGATAATCCCATACAGACATGGGGGGAATGTGCAGACTCAACACAGATAGTGACTCTGGCAGGGAATCAACTTTTTTCTCATCAACATTACACTGAAATGAAATTCAACAAAATGACAGTTTTTGAGGAGTTATTGTACAAGCTCACCTTGATCTTTCTTCTCTTTTGAAATGAATGTAATATTTACTGTATCATTGAATTATGAGACAAATTACTAAGAGAACAGATGAGTACCATTATGGCATTAGAGACACAGTTGATTTTGTTAGTCTGGGAGCTAGGCTATTACAGTAACCAATTAACTTTCCATTTCTCAGCAACCTCCTACCACAAACATTGGGTGGGAGTTAGTGGGGGAAGTATATCCAAGTTTCACAGTCACTCAGTGACCCAGGCTTGGTAGAGGCTCCACCATCCTTCAACTACTGAGTGCCAAACTAGGAAGCAATAAACATGAGACAATTATTCATAGGCCTTTCAGTGTTTCAGTTCGAAAATGGTGTACATCAATTTTACTCATATCTTGTTATTAAAACCAGTCATGTAACCTTGTGCAATTGCAAGAGAGATATTGGTAAACAGTTATATGTCTACCACAGTAACCAAAACATTTTAGTTCTTCTTTTTTTTAATTTATTTTATATACTAGTCATAGCCATTTCATCCGATTAGTCATTCAGAAGTTAGGGACAGTTTATGAAATCTTAAAAATCTGAACCTAAGCTTTTCTTAGAGTGATGGAGTGGAAGGAAGAATATCATGATAGCAATCGCAGTTCCTTCTGAGTCTGGAGTAACCAGCACCAGTTAGCATTGTCACTTGTGATTTTTGAAGGTATCTTAACCTCTGCATTTCCCAACTCTCATTTGACACTCCTAACCCAGGCAATTTCTTTTGACATCCAATTGGTCATTAAGTTTTGTCAATTCTGTCTCCATGTTATTATTGATTCTCTTACTTATATTGTCCTTTGCTGAAGAGCAGGATTAGTCAGAGTGCTGGGATGAAATATCACCTTCAAGAAGGCAATAGAAGGTCATGGATCTAGGGTGTTTGATGGAGAAACAGAACAATTATTTCAATGTCCTGGTAATGCAGGTGCTTCTAAGCACTGATTAGAAGATCCAAATAATTTCTTTAAAGACTAAAATCCTATTGTAACTAACTAATAAAATTAAGATGTTAATATAAGATAAAAATAAATCCTATTGTAACTAACTAATAAAATTAAGATGTTAATATAAGATAAAAATAGATTAAATAAAGCGATAGGCATGGAAGTGGGAATAAGGACAATAGGTAATACGGATTCCAAAAGATATTCCAGCCAGAACAATTCAAGAAGGGGATTTATTTTTTCTTAACATTTTTCTAATATTAATTTTCTTGCTTCTGTGTTTCACTACACAGATAAGATTTAAATAAATTCACAAAAATACAGAGTACGTTTTTGAAATGAGCATTGAGACAATGTTAAGATCATTTTTTAAAATAGACTTCACCACATAGTGTAAAATCTGCCACTAACTCTCCATGTTAACTGCTGTATATGGTATTACAGAGGTGCTTTTGGAATGAAACGGGACTGTTTATAGACACTTTGTGGCTTCCTTCTTTTTTTTTTCCTTTTTATAAAGAATTTCTCAAATTAGAAGAAAGATAGGTGATATTCTCTACTTCCCTGTTTTAATATTACCACTTCAGGCCCCAAGAGCCATGTGTTCCTATTTGTTTCACACGAAGGCTTTATAGTATTTGCTTGCTTCATGTGTTCACTTCCCAAGAGGAGAGGTAAGATGTGGTTTTTAAATTGATGAAGAGAAACTCTTATTCTTACTTTTTAGTAGCATTTTCAAAACCTTTAAGTTTTTCTGTTCTTCTTTGTTTGGGGAAAGCTTTGGAACTCTCTGATCGCCACAAATTCTAAGTCTATGATATATCATTTTGTCCAAGCCTACTCAATATTTTTCTAAAAATTGAGACATTTTATTAATTGCCATCTGTTTTTCTCTATGAGAAGCTGGGCTTAGTTGAGCTCAATATTTCAGCTTTCCATGAGCTTTCCAGAATACATTATATTTTTACAAGTTTTCACAGATGGAATAATTAGCTTTATGTAACCAAGAAGAGGTCATAGAAAAGACAATTTCTAATTAGATTCAGTTTCAAACTGCATAAGTGCATAGATTATAATATTTTTCATCCCTTAAGTCATAATTAGTCTTCTTTGAAAATATAATTGTTCTGAGTCACATTGGGATAATTTTCAGCTTATATATGTCCATGCAATATCATGTATTGCTTCAAGCATGATAATATGTATCTGTCATAGTCACTTAACCATGCTTAGAAAAAACATAATGACATTCAAATAATTTGAAAATACATTTGGAACATATATATCAGGGAAAATATATACTAAAGTATTTTTGCAATAGCCATTTACAAAGCTTTTTATGTGTGTATATTTTTAGTAGAAATGAAAATAGCTGAATATTTCAACCTTGAGAAATACAGAAATCACTAGATGCTTATTATTCACCTGTCAATAGCTATTTTCATGTAGCTCACTAAAAACATTTAACTCTTAATACGTACCAGACAGTATTTTGGATGCAGCAGCTCGTTTCATCAAGAACACAAACCTTGAGAGGCATAATAATTATCCTCAATTTTCACATGAGACAACTGAGACAACCAGAGGTCGAGCTATTCGTCCAAGGTGATGGAACTAGCAAGCGTTGGTGTTGAGTTAGTTATTCAGCCATCCTTGCTCCACATGTGCTGCTCTTAACTCCAGCAAACTGCCTTTAGAACATTCCATCTCAAACTATTTGGGAAAATAACCCGAAAGTCAGTAGAGAGTGACTCGCTTGGTCTTTACTATGGTGCAAATTAACATTTATTTATATAAAATCAATTTATATTATGTATATCCAGGACTTCTTCCCTGCATTTGTCTACAACTTTTTTCCTTCAATTAAAGAAATTATATTGTATGTATTCTGTTTCTTTATTTCACTTGACAATTATGGCACCCAATTATGTGGCTGCTGAGTAACAATATGTTGATATAAATTTTTTAATGTTTGTATTCAATGGTTGTTTGTTTGTTCAACTGTGAGACCAATTTTATATACCTCCTCCCAGTGAATGGATTTTGGCTATTGAGAGTGTTTACAGTGCTTTTTAATTGCACATGAAAACTAAAAATAAAGACAGGTATACGTGAGGTTATCTTCTGAAATAATCAAAGGGATAATAGAATACCTGTTTAGATATTAGAAGTAAAACAATGTTTTATTTTTCTGTATTATACCTTGTCATAAGAACATTAAGAGAAAAAACAGATTTTAGAGAAACATGAAAATATTGTACAGGTTTGACTGCAAACACACTGGAAAGTAATAACAAATAGACTGTGTTCATTTGATGGTTAAGTTAAAATCAGACTGCATAATATTTCGTGGTATATGTGTACCACATTTCTTATCCAGTTTGTCACTGATGAGCAGTGAGATTGGTTCTATGTCTTTGCTATTGTGAATAGTGCTGCAATGAGCATTCGTTACCTTTATGGTATGTATATTCATGTGTGCATGAGTGAAAATGCGTGTGTCATTATGATAAAATTATTTGTATTCATTTGTGTATATACCCAGTAGTGGGACTGCTGAGTTGAATGGTAGTCCTGTTTTCAGCTCTTTGAGAAGTTGCCTTACTGCTTTCCACAATGATGACATAAATGAACTAATGTAAATACTAATTTATACTCTCACCGACAGTGTAAGTGTACCTTTTTCTCTTCAACCTCACCAGCATCTGTTATTTTTGAGTTTTTCATAGTAACCATTCTGAGTGGTATAGGATGGTATCTCATTGTACTTTTGATTTGCATTTCTCAAATGATAAGTGAGACTGAGCTTTTTATCATGTGCTTGTTGGTCAAGTGTATGTCTTCTTTAGAAAAGTGTCTGTTCATATACTTTGCCTACTTTTTAATGAGGTTGTTTCATCTTCTAAATTTTTGTAAGTTCCTGATAGATGCTGGATATCAGACCTTTGTCAGATGCATAGATTGCAAATATTTTCTCTCATTCTGTAGTTTTCCTGTGTAGGCTGTTAATAGTTTATTTTGCTTTGCAGGGATTCTTAAGCACAATTAGATTCCACTTGTCAATTTTTCTATTGTTGTGATTGCTTTTGGTGTCTTTGTCATAAAATCTTTGCCTGTTGCTATGTCCAGAATGGTATTGCCTAGATTGTCTTCCAGGGTTTTTATAGTTTTGGGTTTTATGTTTAAGTCTTTAATCCTTTTGAATTGATTTTTGTATGTGGTGTAAGGAAAGGGTCCAGTTTCAATCTTTTGTATATGGCTAGCCAGTTACCCAACACCATTTATGGAATGGAAAGTCTTCTCCCCATTGCTTGTTTTTGTCACAGATTAGATGATTGTAGGTGTGCAGTCTTACTTCTGGGCTCTGTATTCTGTTTCATTGGTCTATGTGATTTGTGAGAACATAGATGTAGCTGGAGGCCATCATCCTTAGCAAACTCACTCAGGAACAGGCAACCAAATATCACACGTCCTCACTTATAAGTGGGAGCTAAATGGTGAAAAATCACTAACATAAATAAGGGAACTTCAGACACTGGGCCCTACCTGAAGGCGGAGGGTGGGAGGAGGGATAAGAGCAGAGCAAAACAAATATTGGGTACTAGGCTTAGTACCTGAGTAATAAAATAACCTATACTACAAACTCCTGTGACGTGAGTTTTCCTATGTAACAAACGTGCAATTGTACCTCCAAACACAAAATAAAAGTTAAAAAAAGAAAATCATGTTTTTATTCCTATTTTTCTCACACGAACCCTATAAATTTCAGATTCCCTTCATTTCATTCTATTCCTGTCACTATGTTTTTTAAACAAAGAATATATTTGTCAATGCTTATATGTCTGATGTTCATTTTTGTGTAATACCGAGAGCACCAAAGACTCATAAAAAAGTACAATAATTTTAAAAAAATCAGACTGCAAAGATGGTAAAGACATAATTAAGATATATACTGATAAAAGTGTTTTAGGCAAATCTTCAATACAGGAACATACAAAAATTTACCCTTGACAAATAAAGGCAAATCATGTTTTGATAGTTTGTGGAGGGGAAGAAAAAGTGAAATACTGTGTCTAAGAATATGAAATTTCACCAGCATTTATTTAACCAATTGGAATCTATCTCTTTTCATTTTAGAACTTTTGCACACTCAGTCTTAATGTTGTCAGTGCTTACCACTTCACATATGCTGCTCATTAATCCACAGTCCTCTACTACTGCTCCTAAATAAAGTTCATGATATCCAGCCCAGAAATGAAATGGCACTTGTTGCTGTATATCTTAGGATTTCACATCAATAGTGAATGTGGAAGGCTGTGTAATGTCAAAGAGGACATCGGAGCCTCCAATATAGGTATTCTGACTCTATACTGCTGTAGCTGTCCCAGAGGGCTTTTTTTTTTTTTTTTTTTTTTTTGGTGACAGTAAATATGCAAATTATATGCTTAATGAGAGTTCATAAATAAAACAGAAAATGATCTTTCACATTTTAGTGCTGTGGAGTGAATGTTTAGAGAAAGAGTTGGCACATGGGTTATTAAAATTTTTGGCCCCAAAATATTGCTTCTTTTTCACTTATGTATGCAAACTATATCCACTCACATTTCTTTATATTTCATACTAGTGGTTCTAAGAAAGCCATTTCAAAGTCTTTTTATGCATAGTGTCATCTTATGAAGCTGCCAAGTTTCCCTTGATTTTTTAAGAGATCACAAACAGGATTAAATTTCTATATTTATCCCATCCACAGTTCCCAGCTTCAACTTACATCTTCCCCCAGACAGCCACCAAATCCATCATTCCGACTTATTTTTTTTTTTTACTTGACCTCAAGAATCTTTAGAACAAGGGGAGAAAATGTATACTAAGAGGAGATAATAGAAAACATTCATTTTGTCATTTGAAAAATGGGGCAAACATTAAAATGTAATTTATAGATCTTTATTCAATGTAAACAAAGTGAACCATCAGCTGTAGATGTCACAGTGTTAGATATTTATGCATTTTTTCTTCCATTCAATAAAGTACAGTGTATAGCATATACTTGATGTCTTTAAGATCAGTTGTAGCACTAGTTATGAATACATTTGTTTACAGGACAGGTCACCTAAAATTACTGAATATAAGTCCCAGCATGTGTGATATAATTAACACATTAAATAAAATATTGTATTAGGATTCTTTAGAGGTGCAATACTAATATGATATATGCATATATGAAAGGGAGTTTATTAGAAGAATTAACTCACACGGATACAAGGTGAAGTCCAAGATAGGCCCTCTGCAAGCTGAGGAGGCAGGAAGCCAGTAGTTGCTCAGTCTGAGTCCCAAAGTCTCAAAAGCAGGGAGGCCAACAGTGCAGCCTTCAGTGGCCAATAGCCTGAGAGGCCCCCAGCAAACCACTTTGAGTCCAAAGGCCGAAGAACCTAAAGTCTGATATCCAAGGACAGGAAGCATCCAGCACAGGAGGAAGATGAAAGCCAGAAGACTCAGCAAGCCAGCTTCTCCCATCTTCCTCCACCTGCTTTGTTCTAGCCATGCTGGCAGTTGATTGGATGGTGCCCAACCACAACCAGGGTGACTCTTTTCCCAGTTCACTGACTCTAATGTTAATCTCCTCTGGCAAAACCCTCACAGACACACCCAGAAAAAATACTTTACCAGCTATCTAAGGATTCTTCAATCCAATCAAGTTGACACCTAATATTAATTATCACAAATATACTTTCAATTTTACTTGGACATAATCTATTGATGCTACTTATAATAATGTTATTTAAATATTATTATAATTAGTTAAATATCTAATATTGTGCTAATATAAATGCAATTTTATTTTGAAATATATTTTACAACTTTGAAAATAAACATGGATTAACATTCCCAGGTATTAGCAATAAGAGAAAAAATATAAACACACTAACATAAGACATAGTATTAGTATTTCTTCATATTGAAATATTATGTAGGTTTTTTAGCATATTCATCTGATTGGAAAATATAAACAAGATTGCAAATGCAGGGCAAAATGCCACTGCTGGTTTATCCAGGGCCCATTTCAGGCATTTTTTCTTATTTGCCTGGTTTCAGCCCAGAGCGTTTCTCAGTCTAGCAATGCTGACAGCTGCCACCAGTCTTCAATCAGAAGTGGAACATCATTTGAAATGTTTTTCACTTCTGCTGAAATGTATCAGCATTATAGAAAGTTTGGAATATAGAGGAGTATAAACAAAGCCACAATATTTCATTATTGAGATATAACTACTGTTACCATTCATTTTTCTTGAATGTTTTATCTAAGGGTGTTCAAATTAAAGGGCTTTTTCCTTAGAATTATAAATGATGATTTTTAACTTTAAATTTAATTGAGAAATATTTCAATTGTATATTTAATAGGGAAAAATAGCACTTGGTAGAAAAATGACCCAGATGTCATGAGTGTTGTTGTTTGTCATATTTACTTTAAACTGTTTTCGAGGGAGGAGAATGTTGCAGAAATTTCTAAGTTTCAACTTTTAGACAAATTTCACTTATTTCAATCATTGTAATTACCATGACAAATTTTGTCAGTTTTCTCTGCCTAGACTTACTAACTTATCTAATTGCTTTATGCCAAGAGTATTATGGGACATTGCCTTGTAATTGTGAAACACTTATATAATTAGTATCATATGGTATCCTAATTTAATGATTCTTTTTTCAGTTAATCCAATTTATACTTGCTTCCCAGTGGACAAATTTGAATATTTCTCTACGTATAAAATAGTAAAATATAACTGCTACTTTATATACACATTGTAAAATTTATTGCTTTTGGCCTGATTATTCTCCAAAAATGTGTCCAAATTTTCAGTTTTATGAGTGTTGTATAGTTCTGCTTTCTATACATTGTCATCAATAGCTGGTATTACAATAATTACTTGTATTTGTTTAACATATTGATTTAAAAGTACGACATTGCTGTATATTTTTGTTGTTGTTTTAATATGTATATTTTAAGCATAAGTGAATAATGAAAGAACAACTATCCAAATACTCATGACTCGAATTCAACAATTATTATCAATTTACCACTATAGTTTTGCCTATCCTCCCATTTTTTTGAGATATTTTAAAGAAAATATACTTTTTCTCAAGACATCCTGTCATTTCTAATACCAATATGCTTCAAGTATACATGACTAAAAATAGGGCATGTTTTTATATAACAAGAAAGAAACATTCAGTGATCAATAAAATTGGCAATACTTTCTCATTATCATCTATTGCTCATCTCTACATTAGTATGTATTATACCTTATACAGACTAAATTTTTTATAAATCCATAAAAATGCAAATATGAATACAGTTTTGTAAAGTCGTGAACCAAACAATGCCCACGTTTTACACTAGTGCTCGCATATCTTAAATCTTTGTTAATCTAGAACAATATCTTTCCTAAATTCCTGCTTTTTTTGACATGTCAAATAAACTAGATCAATTTTATGGTAGATCAATACTTTTTAAATATTTATTGTATATTCAGACCTTGTGGTAAGTGTGACAAAATGCAGACTCAAAGTCGGTACCTGTGAAAAAGTTCAAGATTTGGCATTTGTAGTAAGATGCTCCTATTACACAGATTACACTGTGGGTAGCAAATCTGTAGAAAGACACAACTTGAGTTTGTTTGATTGTTTCCTTTTACTTTGTTTACTTTGTTTCCCATTTAATTTCTTCTTTTATTACAGGTTAATTTCCTGTAACTTGAAAATTAGCTTTCAACTTTTTTTGGTAAAATATTTTATAGGCAATGTTCTTTATAAAGGTCATATCATAGCACATCAGAAACATCTATTATCTGTTGTTCCACAGTTAGTTGTCTAATTTGTTTTTCTAGGTTTTGACAAGTTAAGATTTTTAACAACATTAATGAAGTATAATTGGCACAATAATCTGTATATACTCAAGTTGAATTGAATTTTTGACATATTTCTACTTCTAAGACTGACATCACAATACAGATAATGAGCACAATCATCACTACCCTCAAAAGTCTCCTCATGTCCCTTCATCATCCTTCCCTCCTGATCTTCCTTCCATCCCCATTTTCTCACAGATCTTAGTCGGATTTCAGTCACTGTGATTGTTTTACATTTTCTAAAATTAGATGCAAAAGAAAACACACAACCTGAATTTGTTGGCAGGCTTGTTTTACTCATTATTATATTGAGATGTTACTGTATCAGTAGTTCATTTCTTTTCACTACTGAGTATCATTACATTGCATAGACATATTACACTTTCTTAGTACATTGACTTGTTGATAGACATTTGACTTTTCTCAGTTTTTGTCTGTTACAAATAAACCTGCTCTGAAGCATCTTCATATGGAAATATAATTTTATTTTGTCTTAGGTAGATATTTAGATAGATATCCTTGATATCTACCTAATATCTAGAATGGCTGGATCATATGGTAGGTATATGTTTAACTTTTTAACAAATTGCCGAACTGCTTTCTAGCCATGCGATTTTACATTCACACTAGCAGTGTATGAGACGTACGGTTGCTCTATATTCTCTTCAATACTTGATAAGGTCAGTCTTTTAATTATATTCATTCTAGTAAGAGTTTACTGGTATCTCATTGTAGTTTTAATTTGCATTTACCCATTGAAACTGAAGGTGTTGATTATCTTTTTTTAACTTATTTTACATGTCAACTCTTTGTGCTATGTCTCTTTAAATATTTTGCTTATTTAAAAACATTGTGATGAATTTCTGTTTCCAAGTTTTGAAAGTCCTCGTACATTCTGAATACAAGATATGTAATTAACAAATATCCGCTCAGTCTGTGACTTGTTTTCTCATTTAATTATCATCTGAGGTAGAACACATAATAGCTCTCAGAGATATCAAGGTCTTCACTCCTAAAACCAAAGACTGTGATCTCTGTAGATGAACATGAGATTCAGTTAATGGCCTTTAGGTAGGAAGAGTATCCTGTATTATCCAAGTGGACTTTAAAGGAAATTATAAGTGTCGTTATAAAAGGAAGAAGAGGTAAATTTAACACAACAAAGAGAAGCCAATGTGCAGATAGAGTAGAGAGAAATTTGAAGATGCTCTGCTGCTGGCCTAGAGGAGGGATATGAACCAACGCATGCAAGCAATAGAATACACTTTGAGAAGCTGGAAAATGTAAGGAAATAGACTCCCCTCTAGAGACTCGGGTGGAAGCATGACCTTTCTGGCACCCTGGTTTCCATCCAGTGAAATTCATTTTAAACATCTCACCTATAGAACTGTAAGACAATAAATGTGTATCATTTTAAGACACTGAGTTATGGGAATTCTTTACAGTAGCAATGGGATCTGATACAGAGATTATCTCAATTTTGATACGGTCCAATTTATCAGTTTTTAACAAGTGCACTTTTGATATTGTTGTAAGAAATCTTTGCCAAAGAAATTACAAGTATTTCATCTAAATTTGTATTCACTTTTTGTGACCTTGTGCACGGTAAAGTATGGATCAAAGTATCTTTTTCTCAAGTGAATACTCAGGTGTTTTAGCACAAAGACTGTTATTTCTCCATTGATTCGCCTTTTGAACTTTTTCAAAAATCAATTGATCACATAAATGTTGGTGTATTTGTGCACTTTGTGGTTTGTTCTACTAAATTATTTGTTGATCCAATACTTTACCATAATGATTACTGTAGCATTATGTGTTAAAGTCAGATGGCATAGTCTTCCAAATTTCCTCTTCTTTTAAAATGTTCTTTGAGTCATTCCAAGCCCCATGCTTTTGCATATGTAATTGTAGAATGAGCATGTAAGTTTTATAAAAATACCTAATTGGAATTTTATTTTGTATTTTAATTTTAATTTAATTGTATTTTTTGAATTTTGTTTATACAACGCTTTGGAGAGAATTGACATTTTTAACCATTTTGAGTTTTCTGATCCAGTATCATAATAAATATCTCCAATTATATTGATTTTTCTCGATTCCTCTTAGCAGTATTTTATAGTGTTCAATAGAGAGCTATTGCACATTTTTGTTAGATTTATGTCCCAATCTTTGAATTATTTATATTATTATAAAATGTACTGTTGTATAAATTTTAAATTTTGATTATGCATTGCTAGTAAATAGAAATATAATTGATTTTAATATTGACCTTGTATCCTCCAACCCTGCTAAAATTACCTATAGATTTTACCAGTATTTTTATAGATGTCATAAGATTTTCTATATGTGTATTTAAGCCCTGTGTAAATAAACATATTTTTATTTTATCTTTTTAATCTAGATGCTTTTCGTTTCTTATGTCATTGGATAGAATTTTCAGTATAATGTTGAATTGAAATGAATCAATTTGAATTATAGATTTGTCTGTTTCTTCTTGTAATACAATAAGGTTTTATTTCATCTTTTATTTCATTTATTTTGAGGCATTGTTATTAAGTGTATAAACATTTAGAATAGTTGTGCCCTGTTAATGAATTGACATAATTCTTATAAAATGATATTGTTTTATATTATAAAATGACATTATCATTTATAATTATGAAATGATATTGTTTATCACCACTAATATTCTTTGCCCCAAAATCTACATTATCTAATATTATGGCCATTGTAGCTTTCTTTTGACTAGAGTTAGCAAGATATGTGTTTTTCATTCTTTAAATTCTTACCTACTGTACCTTTATATTTTAAATCATTTTGAAGACATATAGTTGAGTCTTTTTAAAAATCTAATAATCTTCATCTTGTACTTTGATTTTTATCCCATTAATATTTAGTGTGATTATTATGATGATTAATATTAAACATACCACTTTGCTACTTGTATGTTTTTTTCATCTGTCCTTTGCTCACTTTTTTCTTTTATTTCTTCTTTGGATTGAGTATTCTTTAGGCTTCAGTTTTATCTATTTTGTAGCCTGTAGTAAACTCTGTTACTTTATTTTAGTAGTTGCTTTAGGTTTATTGTATGCACATGTACCCTTATTATAATCTATTTTAAGTCATATCATACCACTTTATATATGGTTTATGGAGCCTAAAATAGCATATTCCTAATCTTTATGCTGTTAATTTCATACATTTTACTTCTGTAAATGAGGTATGCCCCACAATACTTTGTTATTATTTTTGCTTTAACAGCCAATTATCCTTTAATGATATTATAATTTAAAAAAGGTCTTTCTATTTACTGATATGCCTTCCATTTCTGGTGATTCCATTTTTGCATAGATCCAGATTTCCTTCTAGTATTATTTTATTTCTTCTTGAAGGATTTCTTTAATCATGTATTGTATTGTAGTTCCCCTTGTGTGCTGATGCTGTACACCAGAAAGAGTCTTCATCCCACTTTCCTTTATTGAAGATTAGGAATACAGCTTTGGGGTAACAACTGTGATTTGTTCAGGCCTGGCTATAGGCAACTATAAAGACTTGACTTGGCAGTACAATACTCACTGCCAAACATTCCCTTGTCACACCAGATTTGATGCACAACCAGTGCATTGCATTCTCTGAAGGGAGTTGCAGTCAAGGACACAGTCCCTTCTGTTAGGTCACGCTCTTCTTGTATTTACATTACTAGCCCCAGTGTTAAAGTGTAAAAGAGAGCTTTATCTGTGGCCTTGGGCAGAGGTCTTTCTCAAGCATTTCTGATGAGGTCTCCTTATTGAGTAAAGTGGGTGAAACCTTGAAGACAGTTTTCCACTCTGACAATGCACTTAGTACTTTTTCACTCAACACTCCCATTGCACTCCCCCAACCCCAGAGTCCATAAAAAATGACTTAGTTTTTTGTAGCACTACCATTATAATGCAATGATCCACATGTCTGTGCTTATCCTCTGATTCGATTAGAGTGCTGTTCCATGGAGGAAATGAAAAAAGGAGATGCAACAATTTCTTTGGTTTTAACCTCTTGCTTATACTATTGCACTAAGTGTCTAAAGGCTTACCTCTTAATTTTTTTTACTTGTTCTTTGAATTAGCTGCTCCAATACCTGACAGCTCAGTTTCTTCTCTTTAAATTCAGCTGATCTCTTTACAAAAATCATTGTGATTGGTTGAGAAATTCTCAGTTGGATGGCTTTCTTTTCATTTTCAATACTTTAAAAATATTTCTGCACTGGCATTTGGCATGCATTGTTTGAAATGAGACATCTGCTATCAACTTTATCTTTGTTATTCTATATATAACATATCATTGACTACCTTTCAGATTTTCTCATTATTAATGGTTTTGAGTAATTTAATCATGATGTGCCTTGGTATAATATTTTTTAACATCTGTGCTTAAGTTTTGTTAAACATTTTGGATGTATAAGTTTCTAAATTTCATTAGTTCTAGAAACTGCAATTATACATAAATGAGAATGTTTGAAATTGTCTCACAACTCAATGATAGTTTGTTCATTTTTAATTTTTTAACTTTTTTTCTCATTATGTTTTTTCAGATGATGTATATTTGTCTTCAATTTAACTGTTTTTTTCTCAGTGTGAATAATATGCCATAAATCATATGCAGTGTATTTCATCACAGACATTGTAGTATTATTCTCTAAAGGTTTAATCTTTACTTTATTTTCAATTTTTCTACTTAACACGTTCAACATTTCTTCTGGTTTCTTGAACATATATTTTGTGTCCTAGTCTACTAAAGATGTCATGCAATAGGATTGGCTGTGAATATTTTTGATGAATATTTTATACTACATCTAATAAAGCCCCTAAACATGTATAAAAAATGGAGGATAAAGAAACATACTGAATCACACAACAGTGATACAATTAGCAAAATTCAGACTATGTGAAACTCTATAGGACAAATAACCTTGACTCTTCAGCATATAAACGGAAAGAAAAATTAGAGGGAACCTGTAGACCAAATGAGAATTGAGAAATGTACCAAAAAACTGCATTGTGTGGACATATTTAATTCTTAATTCAAAGATATAAAGATTTTTAATTTGAACACTGTATGACAATTTTATTATATTAACATTTTTTCTTAATTTTTAGCTTTGACTTTGATGTTTAAAAGTGTGTATACACACTTACATAACATGTATACTTGCGTGTGTGTGTGTGTGTGGCTTCAATGGTTAAAATGATATGAATTTGAAATTGGTTTTAATATTAAAAAGTGAGCATGCGTACAAATGACACAATATTGACCATGTGTTGGTAATTACTGAAACAGGGTAATGATATCCAGGTATTCATTACACTATTTTATTTATCTTTATATGTATCAAAATACCATAATATAAAGTTCCCAAAAGTTATATTCACTGAAACATGGCCAGCTAACTTCATATCAGTGTTGGTGATAATTTGCCAAACTTATAAAAAGTATCTCTTTCATGAATAATATTGTACCAGTTCCAAATATTTTTATTCATCAGCTACCAAAAATATATATTTTAGCAATTTCTAAAGAGCAGATTTATCTGAATTTCAAATACGTAACATAAAGATAAATTTTACCTTTTTCACCTCAGTTGAATTTCTCTATGACCTTCATTAAGTAAACTTTTAACAAGGAATACATCTGCTTAAAGGAAATACACCAGGACCACAGAATCCCTGTGTACTTTCTTAATTAGGTGTTCTTTAACAACTCCTCTTAACACAAGCCAAAGACCTAAAAAATCTCTAAGGAGTCATTCAAAAATACATGCAGAAAATTCATAACATAATCATGTAGAGAAAGTCCTACCATGAACTCTGACTTTTCTGTTGATTATATGATATTAAACTCCATTGTGAATCTTACAAAATTATTTTTCTTCATAAAATAAATCAAATTTGGCTGGGTGTAGACGTTGGAAATGCAAAACTATTAAGTTACATATAAGGATTAGAATAACGCATCATGAAGAGAGAACCTTGGGTCAATGGAAAGTTTTAAATGTAAAACTCAATAGGCAGAGTCTTTTGTTTTAATATTTAAATACTAGAAGATACATTTCCTATCATTCTTACATATTACAAACATTCAACCATTCTTACCCAGGAACTATAATTTTGTATTTATTGTCTTAAGAGGATTTTGTTTTTGTTAAGCTCATAAACACTTCTTCCCCATATCTTTGAAATTAAAAAAGAGTAAATATCTTGTGCAAACTTTCTATTCAGTGTTTTATAGTATCAGTATAACTGATGATTGAATTCACCAGTTTTAAGCTGAATTGCCATTTTGTCTATTTAATTACTACATAAAATATCATAATTTGGGAAATTGGTTGAGGAAGCTTATCTCTATCAAATATAAAAAGGAAAAATATGACTTTTTTTCCTCCTGGATTGACTGTTGCTTTAATGAGATAGTTTGAGTTTTACTGAGAAAGAATGGAGAAAGTAAGCAAGTCAAATTAAAAGGAAGTCTATCTCAATGTCAGCTGTCAATCCAGGAGACTCCCAGAGCAATCTTTCAACTTTCAGGCAGATTTATGACTGCAGTTTAAAACTAGCAGTGCCTGAGTAGAAATTTATAATTATTCTAATCAAATTATTGCTGAGCTACAAATCATAATTAGCCAGCTTAATTGGAAGATAAATTAAATGTTTATTTTTATTCCATTTTTGTCAGATGCAGAAGTTGTAACCTGTCTTTAGTAATAATGTGAGAAAATGTTATTTTAAAATGTCAAATTTTGTTTTGTTTCTGACGCTTTAGGTATACAGAAGGTACACAGAATCAAAAAAGATTATAAAAGAACGCAAGATTTTTGTTAGTGTCGTCCTGTTTCCTCTGAAGAGTAATAGTTGGAATCAAAAGAGTCAACGCAATGAATTGTTATTTACTGCTGCGTTTTATGTTGGGAATTCCTCTCCTATGGCCTTGTCTTGGAGCAACAGAAAACTCTCAAACGAAGAAAGTCGAGCAGCCAGTGCGATCTCATTTGAGAGTGAAGCGTGGCTGGATGTGGAACCAATTTTTTGTACCAGAGGAAATGAATACGACTAGTCATCACATCGGCCGGGTACTTATTTATTTAAAATGTTACAGTAAATAGCACAACAATGTAAATAAATATGTTGGAGAAGTTTGGAGATTTGATGAGTTCCACATTTTGACAGTGAAGCCATTGAAAAGCTTCAAACATCAGCATCAATAATTGTTTCAGATTTGCAAGCACCTAAAACATCCACTAAAATCTTGAAGAGGCATAGCTCTGGTTTTTAAATTTCACTTTAGTATCACTTATGAAAATGTACCATAGAGCCTAAAGTATAATAATAATAATAATAATAATAATAATAATAATAATAAAAGAAAAAAAGATACACAGTATATTGAATGGAAAAAAAAAGAAATAAAATATTATAAATATAAAAAAAAAACCAAAAGAAAATAAATCATTTAAAGAAAAAAAAAAAAGAAAATGCAGCCCTCATTTTCAACATCTGGAAACTTGATTGTGTTATTTTTGGTAATGAATCTAAGCAGTCACAGTGACACAAATATCATTTACCAACGATATTTAGCCGGATTTTCTGTTACGCTAGGTAGCTGTTGATTTACCCCTCATTCATTTTTAATGAAGCAGGTTAATACCTTATTCTTTTACAGTTAAGTAGCTTCAGGAGCCTACACACTTAAATTGATTAGTAAAGTTAAAGTAAAAGGAATAATTACGTTTACTTTCTTAAAAGAATATATTTTAAGAACAATCCCTTAATGAGACAAAGCATCTCCTATTTATGTTTTTGGCTTGTATTTTATTATTTGGTTTTCTTTAAACAAAGGTGATTACAATATCATGTCCTTTTCCATAAGGCTTTTTCTCTAGATATATGAACTGAAATAAGTTTAACCGCTAATTAACTGGCACTAAAATTTAATTGGGCCCAAAGGGTGAAGCACTCAAAATTTATTAACTCTCATTTTCTAGCCCTTTCAGGAGAGCTGCAGTGTTAGCATGGTATCTGGATTCCATAGAACTTCACCTATGTTATCAGCCAAATGTGTATGAGTACATTCAACCAAAGCCTTAGATTAGGATTTTAGGCAAGTATTTCCAAACCTGCAGGGAGGAGGGTGTATTGTGAACACACACACACGCATACACACACACACATTACTAGAAATATTTCTCATCCCCTTTTATTTTCGACTCAGACTATAGGTAAATAGTATGCACAGTTGGCACTAACAAGGTCCACAGTTAGGTGCCGACTGGGTAACTGAGTCTCTAGCTACCTTTACAGTGGACTGCACAGAACACCATATACTCTCCCATCACTGAATGGGGTGACAGGCTAAAATCAGCTATTGGCTTTTAGTAAATAAGGTGTTGTAGGGAAGTGCATCAGTGTAATTGGAACACAGGCTACCTCTGGGGCTGTCACATTTTCTAGTTTGTTTGTTTCTACTCCCCACATGAATCTCTGGTTACCTCCTTTCTCACAGTGATTGGCTTTGCCTATTTTTTCATTTTATAGACATATTTATGAAACTACTCTGAAAAATGTTTTTCTGCTACACAAACTCATGAGGCTTAAAAAACAAGCGAATCACCGATTTCAAAAAGAACAATAATGAATGTTTAGGTGCTTGTCAAAGGAGTTAGTAAATATACAATTTAGCTGATGTGTTCAAGATAACTCTCTTTGATCCATTTGTTTGAAAAATGATTAAGATTGAGAAGTACAATTAAGTGAAAATTTGAAGTGATATTTGTTTAGCAAATTGATAGTAGCAGCCTAATTAGGAAAATATTTTTTGAATAAAAGTATAGAAAATTGTATAATACTACAGGTCATTTGATTGAAATGTGTTTAACATACGCATTTTGTGACATTAAAAGGCTGGTGTTCAAGTAAGCTTTTTCGTTTTTGTTTCTGTCTTCCCTTAAATCTGGGTCTTAAAAATGTCAAGCTCACTTGTCTTTGAAAATTACACTGCACATATACTTGCAATATATTTACTTATTACTAAACTTAATTTATCTTCATTATAATATCAAGTAAATTATCAAATCCTATTGAAATGATATAATTTAAAAATATGAACCATACATTGCTCACTAGATATATTGATTTGATTGTATAATTGTGTTCCTCAATTTCTTACATCATCGCATAAAGAATTTCTTTTATGAATAATTAAGAACTATCAAAAGAAGTATTAGCAGAAACAGAATCTGGATGTTATTTTTCTCAATTTGTTTCATTACATAGCATTGATATTTGGCACATTATTAAAATGAAAAATTAGTTACTAGTACCTTTAGATTTTCTCCACAACTGCATAGAAAGTGTATTAATTTATGCAGAATAAGATATTATAACTTGAGCCATCAGAAAAATCATGAATTTGTTTACAACTGATTTCATGATTATCTTTGTAAATTTTCAGAGGAACTCTTACTTTGAATAAGAGCATTTCCATAAATGGTGAATCAAGAAAATGTGGATTCACAATGATTAGGGAACCATGACATTCTTCTCTTACATACAAATAATTTTGATATGAAAAGCTATGCGATCATTTTAACTATATCAGAATTAGACTTGGTTTTTTTTACAGATAAATTAATTCTAAATAATACCTCAACAGTATGAATGATGAACTAATTTACTTTGCTTTTTGAAAATATGAAAATGAGTGCACAGGCTGAAAGCGTGTATTTGAGAATTAGGTAGAATATATTGAGAAGAAAGTTGTATACTTTCTGGCTAAAACCCAAGGGCTAAAGAACATGTAACTGAGTTGTTGACATGGAGAATCTGAAATTTGACAGCCTCATAGAAGATTTGATAGCCTTGCGGTGTAAATTCTATATCTACGCAAAGACTATGTGACTCTGTAAAAAGTTGGTAAAACAAAATCTCACTTTTCTTCTCTACAGAAAAATTGATCGTATCAATAATATGTATTTCATAATATTGATATGAGAATTATTTGAGAACACTAATATAAAGCAATTTATAGATTTTATGACATGTAATGAATACATAATGAACAGTCAAGATTATTATTATCTTTATGAACCCTAATTTTCATCCTAATATTTTCTTGTTTCCATGTATTTCCAGGCAAGAGACAGAACGTCAGGGTTTAAATGTCACTAAACTATCTTTCTGTCTATCTCTAGGACCCAATCTAGTATAAATATTTGAGAGTATAGTTTTAGTGACTGAGAATTTAATTATAAATCAAAATTGAACCAACTATGTTGTGCATAACTTACAAAAGAAGCTTTATTATCCAATTATTTTTGTTTCTGTTTAGAATAATGAAATTTGTATAGCTCTTTACACTAAATATTCACTCTTCCTTCTCCCTGGTGATAGAGTTTAATCTTGATATTAATATTTTGCCTCATTTAATGTAATATGGAAATACTATAAAATCATTAACTTGGGGAATAATTAGCATACGTAAAAAGAAAATCTGTATTTTGATTTGTCCATTTCAGATGTTTGAAAACTAAATGATCCCTCTTTCCATTTGCAGCTAAGATCTGATTTAGACAATGGAAACAATTCTTTCCAGTACAAGCTTTTGGGAGCTGGAGCTGGAAGTACTTTTATCATTGATGAAAGAACAGGTGACATATATGCCAGACAGAAGCTTGATAGAGAGGAGCGATCCCTCTACACCTTAAGAGCCCAGGTAATAGACATCACTACTGGAAGGGCTGTGGAACCTGACTCTGAGTTTGTCATCAAAGTTTCGGATATCAATGACAATGAACCAAAATTCCTAGATGAACCTTATGAGGCCATTGTACCAGAGATGTCTCCAGAAGGTATTGCATATTAATTTACATCAAAGATATATTAACAATGAAAGCAGGTTTAAAATTTTAAGGATATGTTTTGGAAGTATATTATTTAAGGTTCTATACTAGAACTTCCTTCTACAAATATGTTTAAGTAATATATTTGAAAAATTAGACTATGCATCAAATTTTGAAAAAATGATACTACACATTAATGTTACTAAAATATCTTAGCCTTCACAGGAATAAAAGAAGTTTAGACGTGTTTATTTGAGCAATTCATAAGGTTTTTTACCTTGTTCGTTTACTAGGTTCTTAAGTACAAGAATTTTTTTTTCAGAACAAAATATATTTTTGTATCTCATAAAAGCAAATAAGATAATCTGGCAAGATATGCATAAAAAATAGGAAAAGTGAATGTATTAGACTCTACTGTATACATCAAAATGATGAAAAAAAAAAACACTAAGACAAAACCAAGTGGTTGAACACCTGTGTGTGGCTGTATTTGTTCGAAGATACTTTTCAAAACCCAGTGTTGTTGTTGTTAGTATTTTAAATATAGTGCATTTAGGAGAGAATGGTTTCCATAAGATATAAGGATTGACTGTCTTGGAAATTAGAAATGTCTTCCAGTAAAGGGGAAATTGTGATTACGCAAAACTTCTCTCAGTTATTCACTCAAAAAATTTTTGTAGCACAATGTACTGGAAAGTTAAATTCAAAAATTTACTTAACAGTGACAAATAAATGTGATTTGATATTTGCCATTTTAAATTATGGTAACATGCTTATAACTACTTTACCTCATTACTTGATTCATTAGCCAATGATTCCAAAAATACATATTTCATCATATAATTTCCTGATTCTTGATTTTTAACATTCCAGGTAGGAATTTAAAGATGTATTTCTACATTGCTTGGAACATAGGTCTTTAAATACAGCAGAAACAAATTTGCCTGTGTAATATATATCAAGACAAATTATTGTTAGATGTAAACAGCACTTTAAATTACTCTATTTTGGTAGGTAGGCAAAGAAACAGTTCACCTTCCTCATCCCTCCCTCTCCTCCTCCCCCTTCTCCACCTTCTACTCCTTTCCCTTACTACCCTCCCCTCTGTCTCCTTATTCCCTCTCTTCCTCCTTCCTCCCTCTGCTTCTTGCTTTTCTTCCTCTGCCGCTGCTGCTTCTTCTCCTTCTCCTTTTCCTTCTTCTTTCTTCTTCTCCTTCTCCTTCTCCTTCTCCTTCTCCTTCTCCTTCCTTCTTCTTCCTTCTTCTTCCTCTTCCTCTTCCTCTTCCTCTTCTTCTTCTTCTTCTTCTTTTCTTCTTTTCTTCTTCTTCTTCTTTTCTTTCTTCCATATATTATGATGTAGCATGCTAGGAATCTTCCTTTGAAACTATAGATAAAATTGTAAAGGAGATAAAGGAGTTACCTGCTAATGTGAAACACATTTTAGTTATATACAAATAAATGGTTATTTTAATTAAAGGAGATAATATATGATCATGTATAGTATAAAAGTGTTATTTATGGGTGAGGTATGATGATTATTAATTGTCTGGAGGAAACGGGACATTTTAGGAGGTGATATTTGAGGTAAATTATACAAAGAGGCCATCCATGCCACATTCTAGGAAGAAAGAATCCATAGCAGAGTGCTCAGGACTGCATATATCAATATGGAAGTCATCAACATATAGCATGTATGTCAGGCATGGCAATGAATGATATCCCTTTGGCAGAGAATATAGCTGGAGAAGAGAAAAGCATCCAGGCTGACTTGACCGTTAAGCAAAAAGCAGTCGGCTGGCAAATTAGAATGAGCGGGATTGGCAAGTGTTGTAGGAAGAAGGGAAAAATATGAGAAAAGATGTTCCAAAAGAAGAAATCCCTCAACCGTGTGGAATGCTGCTGTGAGGCTAAGATTAAGACAGAGTGGTGACTTTTGATTTGGTAAGTTGAAGACCCCTGGTTTTTTGATAAGTACAGCAGTTTAATTTGTGCTATTACAGTACACTGAAGACTATTGTATGGCATAAAAGGAAGAATAAGAGGAAGTAATAATGAGTTAAGCCAAGTCTAAAAGGTGTTACGCCACAGGGAGAAAATGAAATGTGAGATGCTAGGTAGAAAAAGATGAAGGTCAAGAGGATTTTTTGCTTGTTTACGACTATTCAATTGTTTTTTAAGAAAGGAAATTGAACAGCACTGTTATATACTATGGGGAATGATTCCAGAGAATAATATTTTTTGAAGCAAAATAAAAGGGATATAACTTCTAAAAAACTGTTCTTGAAAAAAAAAAAAAAGAAAAGGTCATGGAATCCATTGTACTTATAGAAGGGACAGAATATAGTTTAACATATTTGTTCATAACCAATCAGTTAATAAACATTTCTACTTTATCAGTGAAGCATAATATGAAGGCAGTAATTGAGAGAGCATGGGTAAAATTTTAGAGCAGAGGAGGTACAAAACTGCCTTTTTACAGAGTTGGGTAGTGAACCTATGAGAGAATTATTGGTATCATGGTATCAGTGCAGCCCCACTGTAGATGTTCAGAGAGATTGCAAAAGATGGTTTGGTCTGTGCGATATCTAGCAAGCACAAATCTTTTTGTGCATTGCAATTTGAGATAGAGGTACAAATTATCTTTTCAATTTGTGTAATCAATACATACTGTGTGAGTGCCAGTTAGGGTCCAGGCTTTGTATGAAATCATGCAAGAACCAATGAGCACTTTGTATAACCTTTCCATGAGAGGGAGAGGCCAGCTGAGTGATGGTCAGTTGCTATTAGAAGTGTTATATGATATGGAAATAGGGGAATATTTCTATTGCTTTGCCAAACTTCTAGCAACGGCTTCCTTCTGAAGCATTCCTGCATTTGTGTTGATTGTGAAGTAAATAAATCAATTAATAAAATTATATGTGATTTATCTTTTTTCCTCAATCTCAATATTAAATTAATAAATATTGTGGATTTTATTACCTAAATATAACTTCAATTCTTCGTTATCTTTCTATATCCACAGCCATTTAAGTTTTTGAATATTGACCTTACTTCCAAATTTCCTAGCCAGCTACTTTATTCTTCAAAAACAACTATTGCAAACATTTTACTGTTTCTTTTTCTTACATATATTTCTGTTGTATTGAAGTGAACTGCCTATTATTATATTTGAATCTGCACTTGAACTCAGAATTTGGTTTGAATTACTGAAGGGAATCCATATTTCATTATGTCATGAGATAAAATCAAGAAAATTATTAACTTGTTGCTTATTAAACACACATTTCTTTACAAGTAATGATGGGCTTTTACTGACTGCATTTATGTTTGAAATGAAATTAATTTCAAACTAGAACTTTCAAGTAGAGTTGAGATAAAACATTATGCTTTCCCACTTGTCAATTTGGATTTGCAAAGTTACTATTTTTCTGCCATCCAAAAATAGAAGATTTATTAGACCACAAGTCATAGAGTGACTGAGGTTTGGAAGGATTGAATAAATAAATGAGTGAGTACATGGGTGGACAAAAAAATGCTAAATAAGTGATTAGAATAGTTTAGGATATAACTAGAAGATTTCAGGAGACGTGAAATTCGTGGAAATCATTCTGAAATTGTATCTGAATAGCCAGCCTATCACGTATGTAGTCTTCCATTTCAATAATATTTACTAGTTTTACCTAAAACCTTATAATGTCAAAAAAAGAAGGGGCATTTAAAATACATGTAGTATACTACTTAATAAGCAATTAAACCAAAGCAGAGTCAGGTAACTTATCTTCTGCAAATCAGCACAAAATCCTGCTAAAAGTGAAACATGCTTTAGCCAGTCACATTACGTGGAAAACAACCATAATAAATAGATATTGATATTGTACACATTATGAATGATCATTAGTGTTAATACACTTTGTTTATATGTCTGTGTATGTGCAAATGCAAAAGGAAAATTTAAAACCTGACTTCCTTAAAATTTAATTTCACATATTTCTGCCTAATAAAAGCAAGGAGAATATATTGTCTAGTAAAAAGACTATCCACTCTCTTTGGAGCTTTTCCAAATAAATATCCTCCACCAAATTTTTCTTATCTGTAGTCACTGAGGGCATCATTTTTAATATTAGCAAGTGTCCAACATTCCTTACACTTGCAATGACCATTTCTTTTTATTTTCAAAACCGGATGCTTTTGAAAATGAATGGGGATAACTAATGAGTAAGTCTCTGTTTACCTTACTATTTAAGGAAGCTTATTATGGCATTTCAGATTTTAAATTCAAATATAATACATTATAATGATCTCTGTAATTATTATACAATATTTTAAGTTGCATTTTTTGGAAAAGCATATAGAAAATTTAATATTCTTCATCAACAATATGGCACAATATGTCATAAAGGAGAGCTTTTATAGAAATATTAAATTCACCTTAATCTTTGTATGGAAAATCTACACAACTTTAATTTCAGTTAATACTCAGGAAAGTAAAAAATCACGAATTTTCAAAATTTATCACATTTGAAAATTAGATTCTATAAATCTCTTGCCTTTGGGCACATGAGTTGAACATGATTGAGACTGGGATGAATTTCTCTGCTTATTCTTCTAAATATATTATTGTTTGATTTATTAAACACAGTCTAATTTGTTTTACTTAAATTCCATTATCTCAGATTATAAAAAGTAGAGGTGTCAAAAATACAGCACAAAAATAATAAAAATGACCTAGTTTTTAGGTGACTATGGACAGAAAAATAAAAAATTTGAAGAATACTTTGCTCAGTTAAGATGACAAGTGGGAAAATATTATCTATTTCCTGAGTTTCACTTTGAGAATTTAGGTTGTAGAGTAATTGCAGCTCAAGTATAAATGCAGCAAGAATGGGTCAGTCAGTACTGGTAGAAAAATAATTATCCTCGTACTAATAAAATAAGTTCCCAATGTGAGGGAGTGAGCAGATATACCTATACAACTATTATGTCATGTATTTGATCATTTGATCACCTCATTCATCTTATACCTGTTTTATTGTTGCAGAAATTACATATGCAGAGTGTGGATCACTCTGCATATTATCTGCATAATATCTGTATCTGCATAATATATCTGCATAATATCTATAATATTATTTCATCTGTATAACATTGAAGTTGACAATTATACAACCCAACATCTCAATAAATTTGTTTCAGATCAATCAAAGTATACTTGTACTAAAACTGGATGTAAAAATAGCTTTTCCATTAAATTTATATCTACATTGTAAGAAAAGAACAGTTAATCTTCTTACTATTGAATTCAAAACCAATAAAATATACTAAAGCAAATGTCATTTTGAAATCTACAGCTGGAATCTTGGCATTCAAACACTATAGCATACTGTGGCACCTGTACTTTAGTATTCCATAATAAATGTAAGCTTTAATTATAAAATGCCCTCACCACAGGTTGCTAATTTCTCTGTTGCCTACATAATATCTAAATTAGTCTGCATAGGAAAATTTTTCACTTTTTATGATTTTTTTGTTTGTATGCTTCCCATAATCACCAGTGGATAAAGCATTCTATGTGACACAGGAAAGAACATCATTTAATAGTTTTGTAAGCCATGTTAAACATCTGCATGAGAATAGTTTCATCCTCTGCATAACTCCTGGTTAATAATAAAATTTACATAACTCAACAGAGACAGAGTTACACTACCTTTACCTCAGGTTTTACTCAGTGATGGCAGAATACATCTGATGTTTGGATAAATTATTATTGATGCTTTCATTAATGCTCTCAATCTTTAAAATTTCTATGTAGTTTTATACAGGTTAGCACCTTTAAACATTACAAGAATGCTTCATTTCACACACACAACAAATATATTATCTTCTGTTAAGATACTGTTATCACACTAAAATTTTCTGTCATAAAAATGAAAAATATATCAGTAAATGCAATTTCCAGAGATGACCAAACTAACATTTTCCTTTCAAGCACGTGGTACAAATGTACATCCTGTGTCACCTATGTCAGGGGTCCCCAACAAGCAGGCCACGGACTGGTACTTGTCTGTGGCCTCTTAGGAACCGGGCTGCACAGTAGGAGGTGAGCAGCAGGCAAAAGAGCTAAGCCTTATTTGTATTTACAGCCACTCCTCATGGTTTGCATTACCACCTGAGCTCCGCCTCCTGTCAGATCAGCGGCGGGATTAAATTTTCATAAGACTGCGAACCCTACTGTGAACTGCACATGTGAGGAATCTAGGTTGCATGTTCCTTATGAAAATCTAATGCTTAATAATCTGTCACTGTCTCCCATCACCGCCAGGTGGGACTATCTAGTTGCAGGAAACCAAGCTCAGGGCTCCCACTGATTCCTCATTCTGGTGAGTTGTGTAGTTATTTTATTATATATTACAATGTAGTAACAGTAGAAATAAAGTGTACAATAACTGTAATGCACTTTAGTCATCCCCAGACCATCCCCATGCCCACTCCCCACTCTGACCATGGAAAAATTGTCTTCCACGAAACTGGTCCCTGGTGCCACAGAAGTTAAGGACCACTGACCTGTGTTACAATAAGTTTCTGCAAAGAATGTGATTGATAAAATAAGCAAAGTCAAATATTGTGTTGAACTTATTTTTATAAAGACCTTTTGCTATGAAAAGTTGCCAAGATTTGGAAACTAGCTGGAAAGACATAATTAATATTTTAAATTTGCAATTATGAAAAGTCTCTTCAGAGTAATGCAAACAGTGTCAACTGTCCACACCATAATGGAACCCAAGATTATTACATTAATAATTATATTTGTATGTTTATTATCAGAATAAGTGAACTGATAAGTTGCTCTAATTAAAATATGATTCCAAGAGAATTTTTTTTCTAAGCACACTTTTGTTCACTTAGAATGGATACAAACTACAAGTTATTTTGATTCTTTGCATTTCCAAATACCACTGCCACCTCTGATCCAGCCACAGTGACCCCACTCAGGGATGCATGCTGAACTTTGGACCCTTCGGTCCCCCAAAAAGCATTTTTTCATTCTCTGTTTACATTCCTTGCTAATTTGATTTCAAGGAACTCATTAATTTAAACTTTTCAGAGTTCCCATCATTTGGTAGTTACCCAATTCTGCTTACTGGATGGTGTATTGCGGGGAATAATAGGACTTAAGCCTATGGCAATTCAACATACACAATTCGTGCTACGTTATTTTCATTTTGTGTGCTATCCTGGTGGTCACTTTATATTGTCACTGTTGTTTTAAGGTAGATTGAGTGATCAGAGCTCCAGTTTTACCCAGGACAGTTCTGCTTTACTTCTATGTTTCTGTCATCATGTCCTGGAAGCATTTGTCCCGGATTTTCTGTTTTACAAAATGTCTATTATTAAGTCATTAAAATAAGCCAGAGTGAATTTTGCAAACATTTGCTTTGTACTTGTAGCTTCTTCCATGGAGTGTGAGAAACAGTCTGTCAGACAAATGAGCAATAAATAGACTTATCTTAAGACATAGTTAAATCTGAAAGAGGACAAGGGGTAACCCAGAGGCACTGTATGATAAAATAGTTAAACTAAGAAACTCATTAAATGATGTAAATACTTATGAAGAATATTCTTCTGGTGCTATATTTAATGTTAAAATCTTCTCTAAAAAAGATTTTATTAATGTGCATATATATTATTTCTTTTGTTAGAAATATCTATTTCCAGTATAAAATGTAGAATTTAATTTTTGATCCGCCAATGTAGTAAGATCCACTTTGCAAGTATTAATGCTATCATAATAAAATGTTCATCAAATGAATGAAGAGAGACTAAAGAGGTTAGATACATATGACCTGTACCATGCTTCACATTCTTATCAGATAATGCATCCTAAATATGCTACCCTTCTTCAGTAGAGTAAAAACAACCAATCCAGGTTGGGAAGAGTAACAAAAAATATGTTTAACAAATTGAAAAAGAGATTTGGGCTTTGAGAAAAATATCAAATTCACCAGGACTAAATATATGTTTTCCATAAATATTATATACATATATTTGCCCTGATTCTGAAATTTTTGCTTTTCCCCATCTATTTTTCTTTTTTTCTGAAAGTTTTATTATTCTAATATTTATATTCTTATTTTTCTTATTATTTACCTTTCACATTTGGATCTGAAATCTGTTTTAAACCGATATTTGTGAAAGGTGTAAAGCAGGTGCCAAATTTTATATCACAAAATTGGTGTTAGATAGATGGACAGATAAATGGAGACATCAAGCTGACCCTGCAGAATTTACTGAAAAGTTTCCCTGATGTTCAGCTCTGCCACCTTCTGGTGAAGGGGTTCTCTATATTTGTGTAATCTTATCTCTGATTCTCTAGTTGGCTCTACCAGCTATTCATTGCTCCAGGGGCAAATATTATTGTCTGAACTACTGTAGTTTTGTCCTAGGCATTTGCTCGTTATTAGTGCAACTACTGTAGGTATTCTTCTTCAATAAAATTGCCTTGCAGAAGTTGCAGTGTTCAGAGACCATGCCATTGCACTCCAGCCTGGGTGACAGAGTGAGACTTCCTCTCAAAAAAACAAAAACAAAACAAAAGAAACAAACAAAAAATGCCTGGACCATGCTTGGTCCTTGTTTTTCCATGCAAATTTTACTTATTTTTTTAATCGTCTTTCCAGGTTAGCCATTTATACAGTCTACTAGGATTTTGATTGAGCTAGCTTTTAAGCTGTGTACTTTTTTTACTTTTAAGTAGTCATCTAATTCCTAAATCCAGTATTTTCATCTATTTACTTATATCGTTAATTTACCTTTAGTTGTTTTGCAGAGGTTACAATTTTTGTTTAGATATTCCTGAATATTTTATTTCTTTTCATATATATTATATATTTAACTAAAATAGGTTTCATGAATATATATATACCAGAGTGTATATATATATATATTCATATATTCATATATTAAAAAATGCACTTTTATATATAGGTTGTGTCCCTGTTGACTTGCTAAATTTATGAATTTAATATTTTTCTGTAACTATATGCATATTTTATTTGAGTTTCTAGCAAAAATATTATTGACTTTAATTATTTAGTTTTATTTATTCTTTTCCAATATTTATTTATCTACCTGTCTATAAATGCGTTATAACTGCATGGTATTGCCTCATTGCATTGTCTAGGAAGTTCACTACAATGCCGAAAAAAAATAATAGTGACAGAAAGACATTTTTTCTTTTTATTATTGCAGAGGAAAAGTTTTAACACTTCACAATTAAATATAATTACTGTCAAGGTTTAAAAGCATTCATTATCAGATTCAGAGAGTTTCCTTTTATTCTTAATTTTTAAAAAGTTTTTATTGCAAATGTAAGTTGATTTTTAGATGTACTTTGTATTTTTTAATTTTTCTCCTTTATATAAAAAATTGAAATATATTTTCCATGGAAATACAATTTTAAAAGTTTCAAGAGGATACAGATATGGCCTGTATAAACAATGCTTCTTATGTAGACTAGTAGCCATAATATTTTAGAACACAACAGCAATTCATAGTGATAAGTGGATTGTTTTTAGGAAATGGGATGACCGGGGATGGGAGCCGCATTTCTCATAAACCTCTTTGGAGTGATTCTGACAGTAAACAAGAATCAGGACATGAACGGAAGTAATTACATAAGCCTAGAAATCCTCCAGTACTTGAAAAGAGCATTGTGGTGGTATTCATTATGACTCAAACATGACACAGTTCTGATATTACAGACAAATGCTGAAATACTTACATATGTTCTTATAAAAAATTATGTAGGAATTAAACATTCATTGTCTAAACCAACAAGTGTTAGTTAACCTATATTTAACTAGGAAAGGGGCACTATAAGACAATTGATCATTTCCACTGAAAGACACTTTATTGGTTTCATAGTAATGTTTTCAATTTTATGTGGACTATAAAACTAATTCCTAACTACAGGTGAATGTACAAATTGATTCGCTTACAAATAACAAGTCTTTATAAAAATATAAATACTTACAATTGTGTTAAATATTTTTATATTGCTATCTTCTTTTATATTGAATTATGATTGTGGTCTCTTTATGTTACTTGACTATTTCTTGAGGATTTCTGCCGAATAGAAGTTACTGATTAGGAAAACATACAGGCTTAATTCTCTTTAAAAACATAGAAAAAATCCAAGAGGATTTAAATTGCTTAAACTGTGTTTTGTAAATCATGATGTCAATAATAACTGAAAGAGGAAAAAGAAAGTTGGAAACAACTAAATAAAATAAACAAAGACAATTAGGGTCCTGTAAAAATCGAACATTGCTAAGATTCATCCAAATTTTACAGCCAACATTTCCAAGGCATGAATAAAAATTAAGAGAAAAACTACAAGCACTAAATATTTGGAAATACTGCTGCATATTTTTGCCCTCTTAAATGTATACATATATAATATACAGATATATAATTAGATACAGATACATGTCTGTCGCCCAGGCTGGAGTGCAATGGCATGATGTCTGGACACTGCAACCTCTGCAAGGCAATTTTATTGAAGAAGAATACCTACAGGAGTTGCACTGATAAGGAGCAAAGGCCTAGACAAAACTACAGTAGTTCAGACAATAATGTTTAGCCTGGAGCAATGAATAGCTAGCAGAGCCAACTAGAGAATCAGAGATAAGATTATACAAATATAGGGAACCCCTTCATGAGAAGGTGGCAGAGCTGAACATCAGGGAACCTTTTCAGTAAATGTGTATATATATATGTATATGTATATATATGTGTGTATATATATGTATATGTATATATATGTGTGTATATATGTATATGTATATATGTGTATATATGTATATGTATATATATGTATATGTATATATGTGTATATATGTATATGTATATATGTGTATATATGTATATGTATATATATGTGTATATATGTATATGTATATATGTATATATATACACACACACAGACATATATATAAATGTGTATATATATACACATATAAATACACCATACTTAGATCTACATGTATACATATATGCCTATATATACACATAAACATCTTCTCACACACAAAAATGTAAAGAGTGAATCACTTATTACTCATTGATAGTCCTTACCAAAAAGTAAGCATTTCTAAAACATTGTTGAATTACACCAATTCTATAGCCTTGGTTCTTTTAAAATGCCACAAGTTTCATAAGAAAGAATAACAAATATTTCCCCAGAAATTAAAATCCCCATCAAATTCATGTGTGAGTGGTGTTCTGAATATTTATAATATCACAGTTTTTATCCACTAAAATTTCTAAGAATTTGACCTTTTAGATTTTCTACACACTTAGGGAAATTATTTTGTGTAATCTATTAACAGAATACATTAGATTCTCCACTTAGTAGACAACAAGAGTAAAACACTGAAGAAGTAACTTTTGGTTACAAGTAAATGAAGCATCAGTAAAAAATGTTCGCCTGCTCTGGCAAGTCACTACCTCTTTGTTTTCTATGCGTCTGATCAAGAGGAGACCTGAGAGAACAGGTGTGCAGTAGGTTACCGAGCAGGCACAATAATCCAGGTGTGTGTAAGGAGTACACATTGGTATCAGATACAAAGGGAAATCGAGAGAAATGAGAGTTGTTTCCATGTCTTTACTAATGTGAATAAGTTTGCAGTGAACATGAGAGTGCAGATATCTTTACTAGTGGTGTATTTCATTTTCTTTAAATAAATACCCAGTAGTGGGACTGCTCGGTCATATAGTAGTTCTACTGTTAATTTCTTTAGGAACCTCCATATTGCTTTCCATAATGGCTACATGAATCTACATTCCCACCTACAGTGCACGTGTTCCCTTTTCTCTATACTCTCACCAACACTTGCTATCTCTTGTCTTTTTAATAATAGACATCCTAACAAGTGTCAAGTGATATTTCACAGTAGTTTTTATTTGCATTTTCATGATGATTAGTGATGTTGAGAACCCATTCATATAACCATTGGCCATTTATTTTTGTGTGTCTTCGTTGGAGAAATGTCTATTCAGGTTCTTTGCCAATTATTTAATCTGATTATTTGGCTTTTTGCTATTGAGTTGTATGAGTTCTCTTAAATAAATCCCTTATCAGATAGAGGAATAAATAAAGAAACTGTGTTATATATTTACAGTGGAATATCATTAAGTCTTGTCAAAGAAGAAAATCTCGCCATTTGCCACAACATGGATGAGCCTGGGGGACATTATGCTCAGTGAAATGAGCCAGACACAGAATAAAAATATTGCATGATCTTATTTATATGTGGAATCTAAAAAACGTTCAATATAGAAAGATAGAGAATAAAATAATGTGTCGGGGGTATGACGAGGGAGGAAATGGAGATATGTAGGTCAAAGAATACAAAGTATCAGATAAGTAAGATAAACAAATCTAGAGATCTAATGTACAACATGAGGACTATATTTGATAATATTGTATTATATTTGAGATTTGTGATGAGTGAGTAGATTTTACTTGCTCTTTCCATGCACACACAAAAATGGGTAACTTTGTGAGATGATAGATATAATTTGCTTTACTATAGTAATCATGTTACTATCTATATGCATACCATGTTGCATACCTTAAATATATATAATAAAATTTATTTTATAGAAAAACTGTGCTAAAAAAAACTGGACTGGAAAAAAGAACCTAACTGTATGACATATTTCTATCATCAAAGTGTGAGGTCACCTTTTGTGAGTCATTGCATTTTCTGGACTTCTTGGTTCTCATTTGTATAGTACTAGCTTAGGGGCCCTAAGGACTTACATTACTAAAATTTATTTTAGACAACTCTAAAAATGCTATGATTTTGATGATGGTGTCTGAAGCCAAACATAGGAAATATAGTTCTAGAAACCAGGGATGGGAACCCCTTATGGAAAGAAACGATAGAGAATTATAATGAGGAAATGTGGGATAAGTAAGTGGATCGGTGCATAGAAGGATAGTTAAAGGAACAAGTCTTGCCCAATATAGATCAATGAAAGTGATGGTCCCTGTTAACTATTTTGTTGGAAAAACTTTTATAAATTACTAAATAAATTCACTGTAAAACATCTGAAACTAGTAAGTGTCTACACATTGAGTGGTTATTCAATAAGTTTTGGAAAAGAGAGGCAAAGAGTTTTCCTCTCATGCATTTTATTTTTCTTGATTTTGAATCAGGTAAAGGTATTATCCATTAAAATTACATGAATAAAAAGAAATTCTACTTCAATAGAATATGCTGTATGATATTAAAACAAATGTTAAATAGCATTATAAAAATATTAAGACAAAAGAGCAAAGAATACATACTATTTAGGGCCACATTAAAAGTTTCATGTTAGTGAAGTATAGAATGGATTCCTGTTAGAGTGTATCAGTTTATAAAATTGGGCTACGATGAGAAAATTCATGATGCTAGTTGTAAATGAAACCACAGAAGCTATTTGATTTTGTATCATTCATGTTGCCATTCTTATTGACACAGTAAACAGTGTTTCAACAAATACATATTTCAAATAAGATCCATGACATTCAATTCCATGTTTACAGAAAGATACTTTGAAAACTCAATATTTTTGAATAAATATTTTAAAAATCTGAGCACTAATTTTAAATGTATAAATAATTATTCCATATGATTTTATTTCTTGTTACTGAATTTTAATGAGAATGTTTATGTTATCAATATCTGCAAGATTGTACTTTGCTTTTTAAAAAATTCATCAAAGCTAGTATGTATATTAGAGAAGAGAATTAAAGGAGCTAAATAATTATGCCCATACTTATCCTCAACTGGATACTCTTTCAAGCCCAATTCAATAATCTTTGTAAATATTTATCAACCTTCTCCACTTTGTTTAAGGTATAGGCTACGCTATAATTTTTGGTGAAAAGCATTTCCAAGTTCCTTTTAATTTCTCCACTAATAATACACCTTGGAAAAGTTTCTGATTTATAAATTATACATTACAATGAATTGTTTAATAGCTATATCTTATTAGGCCATCAATCTACATGTTTAAAATTCCATATTGCATATGGGAATCAGGAATATTTTGTATTAAAAGTTATATACTTTTGCCTGAAAAAAATAAAAAGCAACAAAAAAATACATTACTTTTACAATTAAGAACAAGGAGGTGAATTGAGATTTCATTTTGTAACAACATCTTGCTTGGTAAAGAAAGACGGCTTAACAGAACTGAATTCATCCTGAATAAAACCACAATCTTAATTTCCTGTATTATGTTCTCTTTAGGAACATTAGTCATCCAGGTGACAGCAAGTGATGCTGACGATCCTTCAAGTGGTAATAATGCTCGTCTCCTCTACAGCTTACTTCAAGGCCAGCCATATTTTTCTGTTGAACCAACAACAGGTATTTGTGACTGAAACAAGCAAAGTTTAACATGATTCTAAAGAAGGCAATTGTCAGCAAAAATTATCTGCTTAGAAACATGTCATGTCATGTCATGATATGTCAATAAGTAAAAAGATTGCAATTCCTAAGCATTTAATTACTTTTAGTCTTTTAGCTGATATTTCTAGGTTAGGAGATTGGATTTTCCATGTCCATAGCACAAATTACTTACGTATGTGGTATAAATCATATGTAAAGATTCTTTTAAATGAATTAGAAAAAGAGACCAGCAACCCAATTTAAAAATATAGGGAAAAAACATTTATAAGCAATTGACAAAGAACAATATACAGAAAGCCAGTAAGCATATTAAAAATGCTCAGCCTCATTAGTCATCAGGGAATACAAACTAAAACCACAATGAAATACATCTGCATAACCCTGCAGAATGACTGAGATTAAGTCTGAGTATAAGGCTAAGTATACACGTTGATATGAGACATTCACCTAAAAATAATTCTGTATTTTACAGATTTCTGATTTACATGAATACAATATTTGATTCTTTTTGTAATATTGCTTTACCAATCTGCATTAATCAACTGAATATAAAATAGGTAGAACAGAGTTTTCTCTTTTCTTTAAACAATCATATGACCCTAATTCATTAAACAAATATTAATTTTTGTGTTTTAAACAAAGATTAGGCCCATGTAATTTTTTTTTCCTTTAGAAGATTATAGTCTCCACTGAAAAAAGTATATATATAACTAATCACCCAAGAACGTGAGAAGTGCCAAAGAAGTAAAATTCTATGGTTTTTAATACAAGGAAAATGCTATTTCCAGCTTATATCAAAACCCTTAAAGAATTAAAGTATTGTGTTGGATCTTTAAACATTTCTTATTTATTCATTCAGCAAATATTGAATGTCTCAGCCTTTTTCAATTAGGATTTCTTGAGAGAATCAGATTCTAAAAAATATTATTTGAGTACCTATGTTCTTAATTCTTTCAGGAATGTACATGGCCTTTATTTTTTCAAATGTGTGGAAGAAAAATTATTTTATTATATACAATGAATGTCTCAAAACATTAGACTTTAATTCCCTCACACATTCGGGTTTAGAAAGGCTGAATATGTACCAAATGTTATACAACTTGCTAGATTTATAAAGGTACACATTGCAAAATTTAAAATAATACATAATAGTAACAAAAACAAGATATAAGAATGGACTCTTCTTTCTTGGAACTTACAGATAGATATTAAACATGAATAGTAATACACACATACATTCCACAGTGGGTAATTATGAAGTAAAACCAAAAAGTTTCAGTGAGAGAAAACAAGTGAGGCTGATTTTATATTGTGTGGTCAAGGCAGAATACACTGAAATTAAAAAGTTTAGCTGAGTCTGTAGACAAGGAAGGGAGAGTGGAAGATGATTTCAGGGCATGGGAAAAATTAGGGAAATTCCTGAGGTGGGAAAGAGTTGAAACTCTTAGAATAACTGGACACCATTGTGGAGAAACGCAGAAGAGAGAAGAAAGGGAGGTGTCTAGAGTACAAACACATGCTGGGTCATACCAGGCCTTCGTGACCATGTTTTCTTTCCACCCCCAGCCCCTACCCTGCACACTGACTTTTTAAATATACTGAGCAGGTTAGCTAAACTATTACTTGCATTGCTGGAGAAGCGTTGGTATGAACAGCGACAAACATGGATTAAATTACTGAAAGCATAAGTTCTGAAGTGCGTAAGATCCAGAAATACACATCCTTTATTCAGTCTAAAGGCTGAGAGGAAAAGTTGAAAGTAAAGTAGACACAGTTAATGGGGAACAAAGACTCCTAGGTCCCTCTCCCCTGAGTCACATACAGGGAGACGCTAGCAGCACTTGTGCAATATATTCAATGCTTTCCATTGGATTCAAATAATTGATTACATGTGTGAAATACTTTAGTCTGCAGCTAAAATCCCCTCATGTTATGGTCTAATTTATCTTTTAAAAATTCATACAACAATTTTTTAAAAAATTATATTATATTAAATTTAATCCAATAAATCAAAAATACTACCATTGCAACAAATAATACAAAACTATGGAGATAGTTCACATTTTTTGTTCTCAGTCTTTGAAATCAGGTGTGCATTTTATACTCATATGTCATTTTTTCCACAAGTTTATTGTATTTTTTTATTTACTTTAATTTTAGGCTCAGGGAGTAAATGTGCAAGTTTATTACACGGGGAAATTCTGTGATGCCGAGGCTTGGGGTACTAATGATCCCATCACACACAGGTAGTGAGCATGCTACCTGATCAGAAGTTTTTCAACTTTCTCCCGCCCTCCCTCCTTCCCCTCTCTAGTAGTCCTGAGTGTCTATTGTTTCCATCTTTATGTTCATTAATATCACAATTTTAATGAGTATTTTGCCCTTGATATATTTAGGTATTGGCTATTATTTAATTTTTGTGAATGTTTATGTGTTCCCCAAATCTTTAGAAATGTTGAATCCTCTCTTATGAACCTGTCTTAAGATTTTCTTAGGTTCTTTTCAGTGATAGTTAATAAATGTATACTAAATAATTTTATAGAATGTAAGCATTTATTGCAATATTTATCATTAATTATCTTGAGTTTGAATATATTATATATGTGTATACACACACACACATATAAAATAACTGTGGGTCAACAACCAGGTCTTCTTCAGATCTCATAATTCTAAGTAGACTTCAAAATAATAAGGGCATGATATTTCTTTCATAAATTTGGTATTGTAATTTACAAATTTATCAATAATATACTAACTTCAGAGTTTCGGGGACAAAGTTAACTCTAGCAAGCCAATATTATGTTAGAAAAGATAGCAGAAAATAGGCTAAAGTAAAAACAAGACATTCGTTTTTTTCTACCTGTGGATTATCTTAACACAGTATTTTATTAAGGGCCTACCAGTGTTCCTAGTATTGTGGTGATCACTCTAGATTCTAGGCAGTGTTGATGTTTAATTTATTTTTATTATTTTTCTCCAGGGAAGTCTCTGTCACATTGTAGTGGTTCAACATACAGCAAATAATGTATACTGCAATGGTTAAGAAATTAACTAGAACTCTGTCATGATTAATAATTAAATAATCGGAATTTTATTATATTTTTAAAGGAGTCATAAGAATATCTTCTAAAATGGATAGAGAACTGCAAGATGAGTATTGGGTAATTATTCAAGCCAAGGACATGATTGGTCAGCCAGGAGCATTGTCTGGAACAACAAGTGTATTAATTAAACTTTCAGATGTTAATGACAATAAGCCTATATTTAAAGAAAGTAAGTAAAAAGGATTGTAAATCTTCATTACAATATAAATATGAGTGTGTTAAATATAAGCAGATTATGTAGTTTTCATTCTAAAAGCACTACATTAACTCTAAAATTATATAAAATAAATTTGTCAATTGTTCTGGTATGATTTTTATTTATTTATTTATTTATTTATTTATTTATTTATTATTATACTTTAGGTTTTAGGGTACATGTGCACAATGTGCAGGTTAGTTACATATGTATACATGTGCCATGCTGGTGCGCTGCACCCACTAACTCCTCATCTAGCATTAGGTATATCTCCCAATGCTATCCCTCCCCGCTCCCCCCACCCCACAACAGTCCCCAGAGTGTGATGTTCCCTTATGAATGTTAAATACGAATGAAAGAATAATGTGTTAGCGTCTCTTCTTGCTGTAATAAATTGTCACAAACTTCATGGCTTAAGACAAATGTATTATGGGTCGCATTGGGTTATGATCAAAGGATTCAGGGAGGCATTTCTTGCTGTAGGATCCTAGTTCATTTAAGGGTTAGCAGAATTCAGTTTACGTGTATGTAGAGTTAAGGTCTCTGTTTTATTGATGGCTGTAAGCTGGGAGACATCCTTAATTCCTGAAGGCCTCTTTATGGTTCTTGATTTAGCCCACACATCCCAGAAGCAGCAAGGAGTGCCACATACTTCACACACTGACAACCCTCTAACCCACACATTTGCCTCTTCCACTTTTAAGCACTCATGTAATTAGACCAAACCCAGTTGAATAAAGCAGGATAATGTTCTCAAGGTCAGCTAATTAGCAACCTGAATTCCACCTGCAAACTTAATTCCCTTTTGCCACTTTCGGTAATATATTTATGTGTTCAGGGGAATTTGGACACAGATATCTTTGTGGGGTCCTTCTTCTGCAAACCATAGATAATCATTTAAAAATGACTTTTTGTATTTCTTTTTACTTTATAAGCCAGAATAGGCCACACCTGCTCTAATAATTTAAGCAATTACTACAAGCTAAATATAAGCACACGGTATGCTTCATAAAATTTTCTTATGCAATTATTAGAGGAATTTATTTTCTAGGAAATTTATTTTTCAGGTTATACTGTTTTAGCTACAGGAATACATTTATAAGAACTTCCAGAAAGCATAAGTAATTATCATGCTAGGAAGAAAATTTAATTAGCATGGAACAAAGAAAGGAGCCAATAAAAAAAATTATACCATAGCATGATTTCTTAGTTGTTGATTGTTTATAGACAGAAACAAAACTATCTTTTGATTACTATTTTTTTCCTCATCCTTTTCTGTTCCTTGCCCCATTCCTCAAACTCAAGTGAAATCATATCATTTTTAATGGCCCAAGTGAAATGTTACTTTCACTGACTTCCTTCTGGTAGTTGAGTCCATGAATAAGCACAGGAAGTTGGCATCATACAAATTTGCTTTTAAACCCTGCATTTTCCATTCATGAGTTGTACAGACTTGAGAATATCTGTTAATGTGTGTGTGCACACACAAATGTCCACACCTAAATAATACAGACACTACTCAGTGTAGCCAACATATGCAAGGTTATCAGATCTTTTGATTTTTCAATAAATATCACAAATCTCATTTTTTTAATTCTGCTCTATCTCACAATTTTAAATTTTGTCATATTAAAAGATTACCACTGTTATATGGGTTAAGAAAACAGTTCCTCTGTGGATGGACTATAGGCAAGGGGTCAGAGTCTGCACCTTCATCTCTCCCTATGTAGTGTCACATATGATGTATATGATACATATGTTGTGTTCTGTCCACAACATTAATATGGCCTCTGAAGGCAAGAAGAGAACGCCAAGTTAAATATGAAATATCCAGAACTTTATAAAATAATTGGCATATAATATGTATGAAATAGTGGCTGGATTTATTAAATAAATTTGGTCTAAATTTATGCAGATGATGATTAAATAGCAAGTAGAAGACTCTGGAAGACAGGAAGATTCCTAAGGAACTTGTTGCGATAAAATATCCTGAAGCTTCTACTACCTTTCTCAGTTTCCCTCTGATTTTTCCTGACTTTAATATTAAAATATTTTGAATAAATTAGAATATTTAAAATATGTTTAAAAATTATCTTCGTTACTCGAATCCGAATATGAGATGACGGTATTACTCTTAATACTTTCACTCAAATACGAATGTGGGTGAATCTGATACTGGCCTCCTTACTCTTGTCCACATGGTTTTCCTTGTGGGAATCCCATTACCCTCCTCTCAATTTAAATACTCAATACCTATACCCTCTGTTGTGGGCAACACTCCCTGCCCTCCCAATTAAAGGCATCTCTCAAACATCCCTCTCCCTTGTGTTAACAGCATCCTCTGCTGGTTCATATCTATCATATCCAAACATGTTTATTATTGTTTTTTCTCACATCCTGAAACAAGACAAAACAAAAACACTTTCTTGCCTTCACTTCCATACTTAGCTAAAGATGCTTTGTATTTTTCCTTTCTCTTTAGAGAAGATTTATTTAAAATGTTGTTAATACTTATTGTTTCCAATTAATGACCTCAAAATCTCAGAACTTACTCCATTTGAGTTACATCCACACTACTTGAACAAACTGATCTGATCATTTCTATCAATAACCTAAACGGAATGCAGTGTCAAATCTCAGTTCTGATAACACTTGATTTCTTGGAAGAATTTTATGTAATTGATCAACCTCTCCTTGAAAACCTTAATGTTCCATTCTCATTAGCTTTCTCTTCTATCTTACTAGTCTCTGTTTTTTCACTCCTTGCCTTTTCTTCTTCTTCTTTATATACTTTAAACTTCGGAATATTTGTGAGTCAAGCCTTTGATCTTGTTTTTCTTCCCTTTTATACTCATTCCTTTATGATCTTATCCAGACACATGGCTTTACATACCACCTCTGGGCTGAGAACCTCATATTAAATATACATCTCCAGACTGAACTTCTCCCTTGAGCTTCGCAAAAGTAGATCTGTCTACTCATCAACTTCATATATTATATATTAAAAAATATATATATATAAAGGGGTTCAGAGGAAGGGCAGCTAGAATCAAGAGCTCAGTTAAGTGTATATTAGGTTTTAAATGTGCATTATATATATTATATATGTGTATTACATATAAATGCATATTATATATTATATAATATATAATATTTTATATAATATATAACAAATGTATAATATATTTATATATAATATACATTCTATATATCATATATAACATATATAATACACATATATAGTATATAATGCACATATATTACATATATAATACACATATATATATTACACATTTAAAACCTAACACACACTTAACTGAACTCCTGATTCCAGCTGCCCCTCCTCTGAACCCCTAATTCCAGCAGATTTTCCCATCTCATGTACCCACACATCCAGGTTGCATGTTCTTCAAGCCAAAACCTTGCTTATTCGATATAAACCCCACTGTTTGAAGAATTAGTGATCCCACTCAGATTATGGTGGCCATACCAGGTCAACTATAATTTTTCCCCCAGCCTGAATTGATAACCTCCACAATTCTGATAGCTCCTCGCTTTCAATATTCTGTGAGCAAATGCACATACACAAAACACACACATATACATATGCACACACACATACACACACACGCATACCCTCTTCCTTCCTTGCATAAAGATTTGAAGCTACTTTGTCTGCTTTTCTTTTTCTCAGAGTTAAAATTTAATTCCCTGCAGATGCTGTTGTCTCTGCCTTAGAAAATATCCGAAATATGAACACTTCTCACCAACTCCATCCCTAGCACCTTGGCACATGGCACCATCTTATTTTGTCTCTATTAGTGCAATAGGCTCTCATCTAGTCTCTTTGCTTACACCATTGTTCTCCTTTAGTTTATTTTCAACATAGCTTTATAATCTTGTTAATATTCACGTCTGATCATATCACTTGAAGGTCTTCCCATCTCCCTCACAGATGTCAAAATCCTTAGGTTTAGTATCACCTAAATAGTCCTAAGGGTCTGAAGTAATCTGCCATTGTCCAGTCCTGTCTCATTACCTCTTGAAACCTTAGTGTTTCTATCTGCCTGTTTGCTTACTAAGAAGCCAACACAAGGCAATTGTCCTTCTCTCTTTTCCCAGAACACTCCAGGCTCGCTGGCTTTTCCTCTTGTTGAAATTATATTTCCCCAGATACTCACTTTCTTTCTTCAATTCTTATCCAAAAGTCACATCTACAGTGAATACTTTACACCTTATCACTAATATTAAACCATTCCACCAGAATACTACCTTCATATATACCAGTATCTTATTTATTGTCTGTTTTATCATCAAGAATATGAACTGATGGTGGCAGCTTTTATATATATTGTCACCTGTTCTATCTCCAGCCTCTAGGACAGGACCTTGTAAAAATTATGTTCAATAAAATAATTTTTGAAAGTATGGAAAATTGTGTAGACAAAATATTGACTGAAGAAAATATTTCAGTTCTTTTTCATTTTGAAGACCAATAGTTTAATATCAACTAAATAACATTTAAGTCTTAAACATCCACTTTCACGTTCATGGCAATGTCATTGTTTTCTACAGATTAATGTCAGTGACTTTTAATCTTCCAATAACAGACAATTCTTTTAATTTTTCTTTTTTTATTTTTATTTTTATTTTTTATTTTTATTTATTTATTTATTTATTATTATTATACTTTAGGTTTTAGGGTACATGTGCGCAATGTGCAGGTTAGTTACATATGTATACATGTGCCATGCTGGTGCGCTACACCCACTAACTCGTCATCTAGCATTAGGTATATCTCCCAATGCTATCCCTCCCTCCTCCCCCCACCCCACAACAGTCCCCAGAGGGTGATGTTCCCCTTCCTGTGTCCATGTGTTCTCATTGTTCAATTCCCACCTATGAGTGAGAATATGCGGTGTTTGGTTTTTTGTTCTTGCGATAGTTGTACTGAGAATGATGATTTCCAATTGCATCCATGTCCCTGCAAAGGACATGAACTCATCATTTTTTATGGCTGCATAGTATTCCATGGTGTATATGTAATTTTTCTATAATGTAAAAAGCACTAATACATAGTCAATCTCCAACTTCTGCTCTAAAAATGTAGTAAAATATTAGTACTTAAAAATTAACATTTATCCCCCTTAAAAAGTAAGATCTTTAATGCAGTCTTTGAAGTGACTGCCTCCTCCATGCTTCTAAAGGGACTAGGAATCCCTTTAAAGACTAATTTTATTATATGTGCTTCTTTTTTAGAATTCTAAGGCATTCCATTCTTTAAAATATTGCATGTTTGCTGATGCCGCTTGATATGAATAATGTCATATATTGACATAGATGAAAATGCAATTTCAAATAATAATTTAAAAATAATGTAGTTATATATCACTTTTATGCAAGTTACTCTTGAAAAATGAAAAAAAAGTCCAGCAATTTGTAGTTATATTTATGTATTTTAAATACATCTGCAATTATTTCTTCTCAGGACCAAATCAATTAGGTCATCTTTGACTACAAAATGTTTTTTATACTACATTCACTTACCAACTCTTTTCAATCTATATTTCCTTGCATTTCCAGGATGGCTAATGTAATGCAGGCTCAGACCCTCAAAATCAAACTACTGTTCTTGGAACTCAACTATTTGCATGCAGACTCTGCCACCTTTATTCCACATGTATTTTATTCAGTAACTTCAGGTATCAAGAATGTTAGAGTAAAATTGAAAGTTATTTCTGTCAAATTTAATTTAGTGTGGTTGAAGGTTACAATAAAAAAACATGAATATTGAAGAGACATGCATGTAAATAGAAATAATATTGGTGATAGACTTTCCTAAGATATATTTGAGAGATGATGATAGATGCTTAAATAGGAGATTAGAAAATATTTATATTTCAAAAAAAAAGGGAAAGAGAATATATATGGGGGCAGAGAGAGAGGAAGGAAGGAAGGAAGGAAGAAAGGAAGAAAAGAAAGAAAAAAGAGAAAGAAAAAAAGAAAAATTAAGAACAAGTAACTGGGAAAGGTAGGTATGGGATTCCCTACAGATCATAAATAAAGAATGCTATAATTGCAGCCCGGCACAGTGGTTGACACCTGAAATCCCAACACTTTGGGAGGCTGAGGCAGGTGGATCACGAGGTCAGGAGATCGAGACCATCCTAGCTAACACGGTGAAACCCCCATCTCTACTAAAAATACAAAAAATTAGCCAGGCGTGGTGGTGGGCGCCTGTAGTCCCAGCTACTCAGGAGGCTGAGGCAGGGGAATGGCGTGAACCCAGGAGGCAGAGATTGCAGTGAGCCGAGATCGCGCCACTGCACTCCAGCCTGGGTGACAGAATGAGACTCCGTCTCAAAAAAACAAACAAACAAACAAAAAAGAAAAACTATAATTGCAAGTTTCCTATATTAAGTATTTATCCAAAATACCTCAAATTTTGTTTTTAAAGGTTTATACCGCCTGACTGTCTCTGAATCTGCACCCACTGGGACTTCCATAGGAACAATCATGGCATATGATAATGACATAGGAGAGAATGCAGAAATGGATTACAGCATTGAGGAGGATGATTCACAAACATTTGACATTATTACTAATCGTGAAACTCAAGAAGGAATAGTTATATTAAAAAAGGTAGACATGTTAAAATTATTTGCCTTGTAGAATACCACAAAATTAAAACATATTTTGTGTAGCTGGTTAGTTTTTAACTCATTAAATAATTGAAATGAGAACTCGTAATTTATGTTTTATGGAGAAAAGGATTTTAGAGATCAGATAGTTATTACAGAGCATTTTGAATTATATGCAGAACATTTTTTTAATTCTAATAAAAAAATTTTTGGAAAATATCTGAAATACTAGGAAATTAATTCTCAGTTTCATTAGATGTTTATGCTTTCAAAAGTATAACTTTATCTCCAAATTAAAATAGGTAAGTGACATTATACACACAGATTTGTTATGCCTGATTAACAATTATATCAGAGAGATCCATGTACATAAAAAGAAAAATCTAACTGAAAGGCCGCTGAGACTTAATTTAACAGGTAAAACTTTTTTTCTAAGTAGTATCTTGGGTTACTAAAGCCATTTCTTCTGTGTACACTGTGTTTCTTTGTAGAAAGTGGATTTTGAGTACCAGAACCACTATGGTATTAGAGCAAAAGTTAAAAACCATCATGTTGATGAACATCTCATGAAGTACCACACTGAACCTTCCACCACTTTCATTAAGATCCAGGTGGAAGATGTTGATGAGCCTCCTCTTTTCCTCCTTCCATATTATATATTTGAAATTTTTGAAGAAACCCCACAGGGATCATTTGTAGGCGTGGTGTCTGCCACAGACCCAGACAATAGGAAATCTCCTATCAGGTATGTTTGTAAAGTCAGTTTTGCATTAATAAATAAGTAAATATAAATTAGATTAAAAATAAAGTTGCATGCATTTTTTTTTTTAATTGAGAGGGAGTCTCACTCTGTCTTCTAGGCTGGAGTACAGTGGTGCAATCTCGGCTCACTGCCACCTCTGCTTCCCAGGTTCAAGCAATTCTTCAGCCTCAGCCTACCTAGTAGCTGGGACTATAGGCATGCGCCAGCACGCCCGGCTAATTTTTGTATTTTTAGTAGAGACGCGGTTTCATCATATTGTCCAGGCTGGTCTCAAACTCCTGGCCTCGTGATCCACCCACCTCGGCCTCTCAAAATGCTGGCATTACAGGCTTGAGCCACCGCCCCTAGCCTCCATGCAAATTTAAACAACGTTATATCTGTATCTATATTTCTGTATGTCTTAATTAATTTGTAACAATTTAAACAAATAAAATAGGGAACCTCAATGTCGGTTAAGATGCAGTAAAATTGGTGATTTCAAACACGTGCAAGAAAGAGGCAATTACCAATTAAAATTCAGTGCATTATATTCCCTCTTAATTGGGGAAAGGAGATAAGAGAAAAAAATTGTTTTTTTAAAATCCCCAATTAGAGCTGAAACAAAGCTGATCAAAATGTGGCTTATTTAAGGCAGGGCACGGTGGCTCACACCTGTAATCCCAGCACTTTGGGAGGCCGAGTTGAGTGGATCACGAGGTCAGGAGATCGAGACCATCCTGGCTAACATGAGAAACCCCGTCTCTACTAAAAATACAAAACAAAATTAGCCGGGCGTGGTGGCGGGCGCCTGTAGTCCCAGCTACTCGGGAGGCTGAGGCAGGAGAATGGCGTGAACCCGGGAGGCAGAGCTTGCAGTGAGCCAAGATCGTGCCACTGCATTCCAGCCTGGGCGACAGAGCGAGACTCCGTCTCAACCACAACTAAAAAGTGGCTTATTTAAATACTATTTACTTGAAATGATATTCAAAAATTGAGAAAGCTTTTATAACAGTGGTCCTCAACCTTTCTACCACCAGGAACCAGTTCGGTGGAAGACATTTTTTCCAAGGTCGGGGGCCGGGGGGTGAAGGGAAATGGTTTCAGAATAAAACTGTTCTGCCTCAGATTATCTGGCATTAGATTCTCATAAGGAGCTCTCAACCTAGATCCTTCACATGCACAGTTCACAACAGGGTTCATGCTCCTATGACAATCTAATGCTGCCGCGGATATGAGAAGAGGCGGAGCTCAGACAGTAAGGCTGGCTTGCCTGCCCTCACCTACAAGCCATGGACAGGTAGCAGTTCATGGCCTGGGGGGTTCAGAACCTGTGTTTTACATGATACCACTTAAAGGAGTTCAAAGGGTTAGAAATCTATTCTTGTAGTACAATTAAACAAATATTTGCCATCTATTAATATAGTCTGTTATTTCCAGTTACTATGTTATAATTTATTTTCCTTTTGTTTTATTTTTTTGTTTGTTTGTTTCAGTAATTGAGGTATAGTCTGGTTGGGCATAAAAAACCAAAACTTATTACGTAATGTTTTCTCCAACACCTTTCCTTACTCACCTATTTTCCATAAACCTTCATGTATTAATTAAAATGCTGGCTACTGCTTGGCTCTGTGAAGGTCTTGAAGTAGCTCGATGAAAAAGGTCAATTTAATTTTTGATACCAAGAAATGTTCCCACTTTTCCATTATAATTCCAGTTCATAAAACGTTGCCTTCTGATACGCATATATAGTTGTTAATTAGTCATAGAGATTTTAGTGATTGTATAAGTGCATATCAATTATTTACTTTAAAAAATATATCTATATACCTATTCATTGTTCTTCAGGGAACACTAAATAATATGGAATGTTAAAAAATGCTTTGATGATTAAGATATTCAATATGTTATCATTTATAATAATAAAGTATTGAAAACTGTTAATTTTAGGAATACAAGTGAATAAATTATAATTCATGATGCTTGTGATGCATAGATAGTACCACTGCATACATTTTAAAGCTCAATAATACACAATGAAGAATTGCATGCTTACTACATGTGAAAATGCTACATATGTATGAAGAAAAACCTAAGATGCAACCAAATATTAAGAGGTTTTATATTTTATAGTATCACCATTGGTGTCTACTTACTTCTATCTGAAAATATTTTAGGTAATGACTTCCACCTTTATACTGGCAATTATTACTTTTTAAAATAACTTGTATCCATCAAAAAAACATGTTTTAATGATTTGACAGATGTCCTTTCATTTAAAAGTGGCTTTTAAATAATACTGCTTTTCATACATATGTTAGGATCACTGAGGATACAGTAGTTTTTGTTGTTGATATTGTTGATTTTTTTCCATATGATATAGCTTGATTTAACAAACATTCAAAATACATCATAAAAACAAAATCAGATGCTTACGAAAATATCCACTTCAGCACATTTCAGGAGGCTTCTTTTTGGTTTTCTTTATTTATCTCTTTTTTTCTTTGTAAGCAAAAGATCCCCAAAATGTTTGAACATAAAATGCAAAATGATTTCAATTTGAGTTTTAATTTGATAATATCTCTTCTTTAATACTCACTGCATGGTAAGAGCTATGAAAACCAGAAGAAATATTAGGATATTGTATTTTAGCCTTAGGGATGTTTCATTGTTGTGGGAGAAACACTAACACATATTAAACATAGTAAATTAGCCCCAATTCATTAAACTCATATTAGTTTTTCCTACTGAGTAAGAATCACCTGCTGTTTCTGTAAAGCATGGAAATTCCCAAACTCAGTTTCATCAAGTCTTGGCTGGGATAAATAAACTGGTTTAACAAAATATTCTTGCTGTAGTTGAGGTTATAAAAGCTTGAGGAGCAAGATCTACCTTTATGTGAATTATAATAACAAACCATATGTCAATTTAAAAAAAATGAGGCACAGAAATGATGGAAAAATTTAATATTTAGACTTGAAAGTGAGATGATAGAATTGTTTTAAGGAGCCTTGTATGGTAAAAATTAGAGGAATCCAAACAATCTGTAATAAAATTACTACCATAAAATTATTAAGAACTTCATAAGAAATTATTCTTAAAATTTTTATTTCATCACTAAGACTATGTATTATTTCAGAAGTCTAAATTTTTATGTCCCTCAAAATTTATATTTGAAATCTGAAACGCCAATGAAATGGTATCACAAGGTGGGTTCCATTTTGAAATTCTAAATCTCAATGAAATGGTATTAGGTGGGTACGAGAAGGTGGGTCTTATAAGGAATCAAGTCACACGGGTGGAGCCCTAATGAATGGGATTAGTGCCCTTAAAGGGGAACCCAGATAGCTCTCTCAAGCCTCTCTCTGGCTGTGAGGACACAGAAGTCAGCAGTATGCAACTGAAAGAGGGCTCTTGTCAGAAGCCAATCATGCTGGCATCATAATCTCATACTTCCAGCCTCTAGAAATATGACAAATAAATATCAGTTGTTTATAAGCTGCCCAGTCTATGGTAATTTTTAATAGCTGTCTGTGATGACTAAGACAATTGCCTTATTCTTTTGGACTTCAGATATAGAGATTACTCTTTTGGTATCAATGGGTATGGTTTACTTTTTGGACATTATTGAAGTTTCCTTTCAAATTAAGCCTAAAGTCAAACTTTGAAACATTTTGTAAGTATGAGAAAGATGGTGTATTATTTCCTGTTAGAAAAAAAAAGAGCAAATAAAAAGCAAAGCAAGCAGGAAAAAAAGGAAATAAAAAGATTAGATCACAAGCAGTGAAACTGAAAGCAACGGAGTAATATAATGAAGCCAATAGCAGATTCTTTCAAAATATTGCTAAAGTTTATTAATCTCTATTGAGAAAGACCAAGGGGCAAACAGAGAGAGACAAAGAAGACAAAAATTATTATTATCAGAAGTGAAAAAGGGAGCACACATATTGATCCCACAGACATTAAAAAGATTATAGATCAAATCAATTGTCAAGTGTTTTGTCACAAAATTAGAAATAAATGTCAAGATGGAAGAAAAAAAAAAAAGATTATAGGGACTACTTCGAACAATTCTATGCCTATACATTTAGAGGAAGTTCTTGACAGAATCCACTAAATTTATATTAAAAGATAAATAACCTTAGCATACACACACACACACATATATATACATTTACAAACAACCATATATGTACAACCTCATAAATATGTATACATACACATGCATACACACAAGCATATATATACCACCAAAAAGTCAGTTAAAAAGCTTCATAAAAACTAAGAGCAGTTCCAGTAAAAATTGATGCCACTGATAAATTCTACCATATGTAACAAGCAAAGAAAACTACAGATCAATATCCCTCATGAACAAATATGAAAATTCTTTACAATAATAATCACTTGAGCTGTTTGTGAAAAGGAAAGTATATCCTTATCAACTGGAGTGCACCCAGGAATGCAAGGATATGTCTATATGTGAAAATATTTGCATATATACCACCATATTGACAGATTAAAAAAGAAAAGCCATATAACATCTCAATAGACAAAGAAAAAACATTTGACAATATTCAAAATTAACTTATTATAAAAGCTATCAGCACAATCAGCACAATATGAATAGAAGATTCTTAGATACAGAGTATCTACAAAAGAATGCAGCTAATGTTATACTTAATTATGAAATATTATGTGCTTTTTCCCTAAAATTGGAAACAAAGTAGGAATGTACTCTTTCACTAGTCCAAATCTATAATATTGGAAGTCCTGTCCATGCAGTAAGTGAGAAAAAGAAATAAAAACACACAAGCTGGAGAGAAATAATGTAGTTTTCTTTATTTGCAGGTGACTTGATTATTGCCTAGATAATTCCATGAAATTCACAAAAATGCCCAGTAATAAGTGAGTTTATCAAGGCAGAAAGATACAAGATTATTATAAATTAAACTTATATTGACCACAACACCTAGCAATCCCTCTTCCAAGCATTTACCCGGGAATAAAGGAAACTTTGTGTTTTGGGTTGAATTGTGTCCCAAAGAGACATGTTGAGTCCTAACATCCAGTACACACAAATGTGGCCTTGTTAAGAAATAGAGTAATTGTGGAGGTAAATAGTTAAGATAAGGTCATAAACTGAGCAGGTATGTTTTTAATTCAAAATGACTGGTGTCCTCATAAGAAGACAGACACTGGGAGAGGACCGCCATGTGACAACCGAAGCAGAGATCAGAGCGTTGCCTCTACAAGTGGAAGACTAGCAAGGACTGCCAGAAATCACTGGAAGCTAGAAACGGGAAGGAAGGATTCACCTCTACCGGCTTCAAAGGAAGCATGACCCTGTTGATACTTTGATTGTGATAAATATAATAGAGTTAATTTATTGTTTTCAGCCACCCAGTTTGTGGTGTTTTGTTGCAGCAGGCCTAGAAAATGTATTAACTTATTTTGACATGAAAACCTGTATGCAAGCATTTACGGCAGCTTTACACATGATCTCCAATAACTGGAATTGACTCAAATATCCTTCAATAGGTGAATGGATTAAAAAAAAAAACAAACAAAAATAAACCCTGTGGTACCTAAACTAAAAAGATATGACAAAAGAAAGGAGGGTGATAAAATTGTTCTGTGTCACTATGTGAAGGTGGACACATGACTATTCATTTGTCCAAGTTCACAGAATTCTCCATGATATAGAGTAAAATACTAAATAGTGTAAACTCTGGAAAAAAATCAAACAGAACTTTCGAGATATTCCCAAAATTGAAGGCAAACTATTGCAAATGTAGTTTATTATATTATAGACAAATAACATAATCAAAACGAGAGGAATTAGGAAAATACAACCTAAGTAATTTTGGAAGAGAGTATTTCAATTCTAAATCTAGAGACAAAATAATGGCTATTCAGAAGAAATGTACTCTACATACTGAATATATTTTTTACATGGATACTATTTAGGGATTGCAGTGTTACTCTACATGTATATTGGGATTGAACACATAAGTAAATATGCTGTAGATAGTAAGACTAAGATGCATTATTGTCAAAAGAAATGAATACAAATAAAAAATGAGAAAAGTTACATGAAGGTGTCGCACTGGATTGAAATCTGAGGTATGATGCAGGAATGCCTTCTTAATATATATACAGACAGAAGGAATTATATGGAAATAAATATAGATGTGTTTGTACGCATGGGTATACATACATATATTTCCTGTTGATGTCTACTCAAAGGACCTAAAAACAATGAAACTCAAGAAGCAATGGGAACTCTTAATACCTAGATCTTGCTTTCTAATACTACTCTCCAATCAAAGATGCTGCAACTCATCTGATAACTGGAATGCAGAGCTGTTGTAAGGAAAAGACAAGATCATCCTGGAGCATCTTGTGTTTACAGAAAGAAAGTATTCAAAAATGTTAACATTATTCATCTACGGATACTGAAAATTAGTGGATAAATGTTTGAGAAACCAGAACATTTTAAAATAGTTTCCTGAGATCCTTATGAATTACAAAAGAAAAAAATAGCAATTTTACCCCAGAGAAATGGGGTCGCCATCACCTAATCGAGTTCTCAATGTTAATATCACCATTCATGAGATACGATGAACATCATGTTCCCCTGATATGATAGCCTAAGAAAGTATATCATGTCTGTGTTATTCCTGCCAAAAATATGTAACCTTAGTCTAATCATGAGAAAGCATCAGACAAACCCAAATTGAGAGACGCTCTATAAAATAATTGACCAATACTCTTCAATAGCATCAAGGTCTTGAGAGACAAGAACATTGAGGAATTGTGGAGGAGACTAACGACACAAGAAAATGAAAGGCAATATTGGATTCTAGATTGGATTGTAAAAGAAAAAATATGAGTGAAAAAAAAACAGTGAAATCCAACTATAGTTTGTAGTTTGATTAATTACATTATAGCGATTAATTTATTTAGAAGATTAAAGTTTTATATAAGATTTTAACATTAGAAAAAGCTGAGTGAAGAGCATGTAGAAATGCTGTGTGCTATTTTCGCAACATTTCTGTAAGTTCAAAATTATTTTAAAATATTTTTAATTGGATTAGTGGGAAAATTCCAAATTTTAAATTTTGCTGAGGTGATGATGGTACATATCTAAATAAGTCAACTGTTTACATATTTATGAATTTTCTGATGTTTGTCTCCCTAGTTTAAAAATGGGAAAAAATATATATGTATTTTACATATATGTAAAATTTAACTAAAACTTACCTCAAAGCCAAACAAATTTTGTCCAGTGAAGGTGGAGTGGGGGGAAAGAAAATTTACATAACGAGAATTTGTGGTTCTAAAAGGGGTTAAGAAAAATGATACATATTACACATCACTGCTTATATCACATCCTAGAGGGGCTACTATATTTTTATTTCTGTTTTAATTAATTAATGGGACCTGAACCAATTTATTGTTTATGTGGCTCTTCTTCCTAAATTCTAACAGATGCGAATTAAACTATTAAAGACTATAACATCCTATCAAACTTTAAATGGGCTTTATGTGAAATGAAATTTTACAGAAATAGGATTAGATGTTTAATTCAAAATAACAACTGTTAAAACACTATATAATTTTGCCAACAAATCTATTAAGTGTGAAAGGCAACCACTTGGGGATATTTAGGGAAAATACTTATAAATATTTTAAATGGAGTACAGTTAAAACTGAACTCCTCTAAAGCGTAATTCTTCATAATTTCTGTTGAATCCTTATCTGAATACCAAGCTATAAAGTAGTATAATGTTTTTGGAAATACTTGAACTCAAAATTAAAATATTCTCATCTTTGCCATATAATTATGGTAAACTTCATTGATGTCTCATCAAAGTCTTCAGGAATATACATGCAATGAGAAGCCATTATTGAACCCTAGTTATTATTGCTCTTTAATTTTTATTATTAATTGTTTCCACGTAGATAAGACATGCTGAGTATTTCAAAGTCTTCTTTCATTGTGAATGTGGAGATCATTTTTCAGTTTTTTTTTTTTAATGGGAGAAATTTGTAACTTGGCTTTGTTCCATGCACAATCTAAAAGCACATTAGAACTACTATATTTTACTTTTGTTTTATATGTGTGTATATACATATGTGTGTATATACATACATATGTATTTATAATATTTATATTTATATAATAATATTTATAATATATGTAATATATAATAAAACAGATATGTATCACATATTACATATATTATATATGCATAAAACATATATGTATTATATATTACATATATTCTATATGTAATATAGAATAAAGCATATATGTATTAAATATTACATATATGTTATACATGTAATAAAATATGTAATGTGTTATAAAATGTAAAATATATGTCATACAAGGTATTATATATATGTTTTACATTTTATATATACATGTATATATATAAGTATATATATATGTATATATAAAAATATATATATATAAAATCTTTTGGATTCCTGATTCCAGATTCCAGATTTCAGAAGTCTTTCAGGTTTCCCAAAAGAATTAAAATTCTATCTACTATATAGACTTTACTTTTTATCAAATTTACTTTTTAAACAAACAAAAACATTTGTTAAATATCAAGTCAAGTAGTTGTAGTAAAATGAACAGATTCACAAGCAACACCTGTGACATAGGAAAGAGATCAATACTCGTCTAGGCTGAAGATATATTTTAATTTATTTGATAGGAAAAAAAAGATTCACAATCATTAATTTTAGATTTAGCATCCATCAATTTAAATCTAAAGTCATGTTACATTTTTTTTTTCTATCTCCACTGAGTTGAATCTTAAATACAGGAATATACTGTTTTAAAAGTTGTTCGGTATTATATATTGGCTATGTTGAGCCATGCATTGAGAGCATGTAGAGCATGTAGAGCATGCATTGAATAAGATGTCTTATTGCTTAAAGAGTATTATCTAACACTGTTATGTAGATAGAATAAAAACATTAAGGTATACTTTCCTTTTGGTTCAGGTATTCTATTACTAGGAGCAAAGTGTTCAATATCGATGATAATGGTACAATCACTACAACTAACTCACTGGATCGTGAAATCAGTGCTTGGTACAACCTAAGTATTACAGCCACAGAAAAATGTAAGTACTCATTTGAAATCCAATACAGTTGTTTGCCATATTTTGTAAATAATTACACAATTTCTACACATGGGGACGAAGCTACTTTAAAATGTTGTTGGAATTATTTAAATGACATTCAATGTAAATGTGTGTACTTGTGTATTTTATTAGTTTTTATTTATATGCTTACCACTAAATACCTTCTAAGCTGTTATTTTCTAATTATAACAGTAAATAATTTTTCATACAAGAATAAATTGAGGAAACAACAAAATACAAATGAAATTCACCTGAAATTCTGCTTGTTTATTTAGGTGGATGATTTCGTTTTCAGGTTGTAAATTATTCTGATTTACCACTTGGATATTGTCCTTAAAATTATGAATCCGTTATTCATACAATTATATTTATTAAAGCTTAAAGAAATAAATATAACACAATATAAAATATCAAAGTCATTTCTATTACTTAGTCAATAGATTTAGAATTGTAAAGTATTAAAATTACAAATATAAAATATTCTCAGATGCATCTTTTCTTATAGCTGATTTTACATAGAATTTTAATAATCGTGTTTCCTTTCTTCACTCTTTGTTGAGGCAGGGAGCATATATTTCTCTTTTCCTTACTTTGTTAGGCAGATGGCAGATGATATGGTGGAGTGGAAGGCATCTCCCCATATGTTTTGCGATACAATGAACAGTTCTATGGAAACACTGTAGGAGAGCTTGAATCTGGGTTTTCAAGGTTCCATTTAACTAAACCATAAAAGGAGGCAAGTGTTACAATGGAATAAATTCCCGCTGCAACAGAGGAAATGTCAAGGCTTCTCGTGTCAGAAAATGCAAAGATGTTTATTTTAAATGCAGCTTTTATTCATTGTATATTTCTGAGAACAATTTTTTTTTTTCATTTTAAGGAAAAACTTGTTGGAACAAGCTTTATAAAAGCTTGGATAACAAGCTTGGATAATAAGCTTTCATTTCGGATAACAGATTTTCATTTTTTTTTCTTTCTCTAACATTTTTAAAAATTCTACATCATTAAGCCCATTTTAGATCTATTTGGGGAAAATATGTGTAACTGCCATTTTTTTACTACTATGAAATCAATACTGAACCAAAAATAATTAGGCTTGACCATTTAAGCTTCAATAGCAATATAAACAAACCACCTACCGGTGTAAAACAGGGCATTACATAAAACTGTTTTAAAAATCATCTAGCTGCATTTGCTAACTACCTTGAAAAGCTTTCACCATAGCAATTATACTGATTATAGGAAAGAGATGTTCCATTTTAACATTTTTTTTCCAGCAAATGAAGTTCGTTGTGCTTAGTCTCTTTTCTGGAAAGCTTCCCAAATTAAGCACAATGCTATTTATCAGTATGCCAGCTAAGTGAATGAAACTACTAACTATTTTAAGGTGAAGCTGTGAAGTTTTATATACATTTTGTAGAGTAATACCAAAGGTTTAATTTGAACTTAATTTCAAGCAAAGTTTAGGAACACAAAGATAAAAACATTATTAATTTTTTATTAATTTTCTGTCAGTTTATTCACAACTGAATTACGTTATACAATTTAATTATTTAAGCAAAAAGATATTCTGTGATGATGTATGTGCTAAAACCTAACAAATATGAACCTTAATATTCTGGTTAATTTCTTCTTGAAATCTTTAGAAATATCTTTTCATTTTTAAATGTTCCATTAATTTATTTTCATCCTAAATGTCACACAATGGAGAAAAGTCTCAAAATGATAAATACTAATAGTTGCTGTATTTCTTAAAGGCATGGATGTGTGTGTGTGTGTGTGTGTGTGTGTGTGTAATAAATCCTAGAAATTTTAATTTTTAGTTAATTGAAAATTACAATTTCTATCTTAATTGTAACTGTTACTGTTGGGAAAATACAATTATAAGCAAAATCTCATCCCAGCCCAGAAAACCTCTCCTCAAAGGTAGACCAGAGAGAAAAATTTTATTACTGGAAAGCATTAAAACACAATGTGATATGCATCATAGGAAATCTAAGAGATTGCCAAAATGGAAAGAAATCTCACCTTTTTATGTAGCCAAGCAGATGCAATCCATTATATACATGTTCTCAAGTTAAATGTTATCTAGATATTCAAGTATGAGGACTTAGCACTTATTTGTCACATAGAATTCATTCTATATTCACTGGGTAGTTGGAGTGACCGCCCGTATTTGCTAAGTGGTTTTATCCAAAGGACAACTTAACTTTTCATGTCTTTATGACAAGAGGTAGTTCCACAACTTAGAACAAGATCGTTGCTAAAATGAGTCTCCTATCCTTCCCCACATCTAGGATATAGGAATGCTGTATTCCTTGAAGATTACATTTCAAAGAGATGGTCACCATTACTTGAGAAATACAATCCTGGATCCTAAAGCTTCCAAGGAACTTATTGAACTTTTCAAAGATTTCCATACACTTCAAAGGGACAAAGAAAAAACTTACATACAAAGCTTTTTTTCCTCTTTCTCTCTCTCTTTCTGTGTTTGTGTGTGTGTGTGTGTGTGTGTGTGTGTGTGTGTGTGTGTGTATGAATGCTCTGAGAAAAGGAAGGAAAGAAAAAATATTTTCCCTTGCTTTCAACAAGTACCAGGCCTCTGATTTTTAATTTGTTTTGTTCTTTCAAATTATCATTACAAATAGTACATATATTTTAAATAAAAACACTAAGACAAACTAAAGAATCCCACCCCATACCCTTTAATTGTATGCACCTTTCCCATAGTTTTTTTTGTTTGTTTGTTTGTTTGTGTTTTTTTTTGTTGTTGTTGTTGTTTTTTTTAAGAGAAAGAGAGGCCCTGTATGATGACTTAAGCCTGTAATTCCAGCACTTTAGGAGGCCAAGGTGGGTGGATAACCTGAGGTCAGGAGTTCGCGACCACCGTGGCCAACATGGCAAAAGCCTGTCTCTACTAAAAATACAAAAATTAGCCAGTCCTCGTGGCATGTGCCTGTAGTTTCAGCTACTAGGGAGGCTGAGGCAGCAGAATCGCTTGAGCCTAGGAGGTGGAGGTTGCAGTGAGCTGGGATCCTGCCACTGCACTATAGCCTGAGAGAGAGAAAGATTAAAAACAATAAACCTATACAATATAATAGCTGCAACTTACTTTTTTCAGTTCACAAAATACATGTCTGGTTAGTAGATACAACAAAACAATAATATTTAACATTCATTGTTCAGTTATGTGCTAAGTACTCTTAATTGCCTTATGTATATTAACCAATTTATGTAATTGCTTCATGTAATTTATGTAATTGCTTTATGTACATGTTTAATCTTAACAACAACCCTATAAGGCAGGTACTACTATCACACCCATTTTTCAGAATGCCAACTGAGGCACTCTGGTTAAGTATTTTTCTCAAATTGAGAAACAAGTTTCAAACTCAAGTCATCCAGTTTTAGAGCTCACAATAAAAATGTGTTACATTGACTCTTTTATCTGAGACAGGGTTTCACTCTGTAGCCCAAGCTGGAGTGCAGTAGCCCGATCACAGCTCACTGCTGCCACAACCTCCTGCTCAAGCGATTCTCCCACCTCAGCCTCCCAAGTAGCTGAGACTACAATGTACACTACCACACTCAGCTAATTTTCTGGATTTTTAGCAGAGACGAGGTCTCACTACATTGCTCAGGCTGGTCTCAAACTCCTGAGTTCAAGTTATCCTCCTGCCTTGGCTTCCAAAGCACTGGGATTTAGAGGTGTGAGTTACCATGCTTGGCCAGACTCACACATTTTTAATAAATCCACATAATATCATAGTTCAGTTGTAATTTATTCTCCCCAATTCTTTTTTGTTGTACATTTGAGTCGTTTATACAATTTGGATGTGATGCAAATAACTCTGGAATGTATTTAATTGGATCATTTACTCAAATACCGATACCTTAGACTGTAGCTTAAGTTTAACAGATTGAGTCACAGATATGTGTAGTTTAAATTTCATTATCCATTGCTAGAGTCGGTTTACATGTTATTTTTCAGCACTCAGCTATCACTGGGTGCTGTTTTATCACATATGACACAAATGACATGTGCTAAACCATCATTCTTCTTACCTCTGGTTAGAGGCTGTGTGAACATTATGATAGCGCAGTGTGTCTCCACTGCAGGCCATTTGGCTCAACACTTCTGCCCCCAATTTCAACCATGGCACATTGACAATGTCTGAACACAGTCTGGATTGATACACTGGGGTGGGAGGGATGCTGCAGACATTCGGGGAATAGAAGTCAGGGATGCCGCTAAGCATCCTACAATGCACAGGAGAATCTCCCAAAACTAAGAATTATCCAGTCTAAAATATTAATAGTGACAGCAGTGAGAAAGTCTGCTATAAGATAAATCGAATTTTCTCTCCTGTGAATTCCTAGTTCATATTTTTTTCTGAAATGTCTTTTTTTATATCAGTTTGAAGGATTTAAATGTTTTAACCACAATTTTCTCTCATGTTTTTTGGATTTCTTGGCTCACTTAGAAATTCTTCTCAATTCGATGTTTTTATAAAAACTTTATTTAGATTTTATCATAACTATTTTACTTTAAAATATATTTAGATTCTAATTATTTCTTTTTAAAAGCTACGCTCTAAATTTCAATGGTTCACAGAATTATTTTTTTGTTATAGCACTGCAGCTATAACCTTACACAAGTAATTTAACTGTAATTTTTGAAACTAAATGGTTTCTCAATTTTTTATCAGTAAAATTGGGGGGGATAATAATCCATATATTGATCAAGATTAAATAAGTTAATACAAAACTTTAAATGGTTCCTGGACTCTTGCAAGCTCTCCGTATACCCTTATTTTACTTTATCTTTTTACTACTTTTTCTCATCACTTATTACAGCCCATGGCAAGTACAATGCACCCAATAAATATTGCTTGGTTTGAATATATTGATCACAGAATTTTTTTCTAGGCTCTATTGTTGATGAATAGGTGAATCATATAGATATCCTGTCCTCAGATTGCTTTTTTCAAGTAAAATAAAAATATACCACATAGCCTCTAATGTAATTTTAATGATGTCTCTTCTAAAGACATATTAAAATATGTTAGATTTTTATGATATATTTTCAAATTGCAGACAATATAGAACAGATCTCTTCGATCCCAGTGTATGTGCAAGTTCTTAACATCAATGATCATGCTCCTGAGTTCTCTCAATACTATGAGACTTATGTTTGTGAAAATGCAGGCTCTGGTCAGGTAAGAACTCATTATAAATTACAAAGTCTAAACAATTTATCATTGTTTCATAATATGAAATTTCTTCATATATTATGCAATATTGTTATATAATAGATATCATTAACATCTTTAATATTCATATATTATAATTTATATAATTATTGTAATTCTATATTATATTATATTATATTCAATATATACAGCTTATATATATAAATTAAGCTTTATAATATATAATAATTTTTGTTATGCATTCATCTTATTTTGAAACATCAAAAAATTAATTTTATTCTATATTAATTACATGCTTTTATGTTGTGAGCTTAGTATAATAATATTTTATTTTAAATTTTAAAAACATGCAAATTTCAAGTTTTCTACTTTCAAATTCCTCAAATGTTTTAAAAAATCTGCTAACGATAGTGATTCAGTAGTTTACTTTTATATTATATTCATTATTCAGTAGTTCATTTATACTTTGCCAATACAATTAAGAAAAAAATTAATTCTATAGATTAAATAGTCACATTTAAGTTTCTTTTTTTTTATATTCATCATGCAGGTACAGGTAAAATGAGATATAAGCATAAACATATGGAGGGAAAATACGCCAGAATGTTTTTTCGTAGTGTTTAATCGCTATGCCAGGTATAGCAACACAAATAAAACTGAGTTTTGTACAAATTACTAGATATGTAAACACTTACGAGAACATATTCATTTTGAAATACATTATCATTACCTCACAATTTATTTCACACACTTTCTTATCTGCTGCTCACTTTTTTATTTGTAAAATGTGAAACTTAAATTAGAATGTTATTTGTGTACTTCTAAGTTCCAGTACATAATAAACTAACATAATTATGAGGTTTCTTAGAGAACATAGAAGACTATTAAATACCATAGACTGTTTATCTTTAAAAAATGTCCACTAATGTTCGAAAATTTTAGTCTAGTGTTCATGATACTAAATAGGTATACAGACACTATCAACTCAATTATTCTAAGTAGCTTTGAATTTATCAACAAATCTAGTCAGGGACCATTTGGATTTTACAAAAGCAGAAATTATATTTCTCTTTCAATAAATGTTAGTAGCCAAAGTTATATTTGATCTTCAATTTCCTACTATGTTGAGGAATAGGCATATCTTAAGAAATAGGTACATCTTAACTGTTACTGATTGTTAAACTGCAACATAGTGAAAATTGTAAATATTTCTTGAAATGACTGTGAATTTCATTAAACTATGTGTATTTTTGAATGTGATTTCACTGGAAATAATGATCAAATCTTACCTATAAATATTTTCCAAAATGTTTTTGAAAACAGTAATAGAACTGTTATAAATATACAAGTGACTTTAAAAATTTAAAGCACTCATTTCTAATGGGTTAGAACCCAAGGATTTGGGGAAAGTAAAAGGTGGATATAAAAATTTCAGAGGCTTTCTGTTGTGTTGCACTTTCCCTAGAACCAAAATTGAACTATTTTAGAAATGTATAGACATACAGCATAGGGTAAAAGAGATCACAAAAACAGAATGAACATGAACTTGGACCCATGGCTTCTGCAGAAATTCAGCTTAGACATTTTTCTTCAAACCTGGCACTATAAGTAGATTATATATTTAGAAATTGGACATATCTAATGTTCTCAAGAATTTCAAACACATCTGGTTACTTAGACACATTGACAAATAGAACAAGCAACTTTTAAATAATAACATGTAAATCTAATAAATGATACTTTAAATGTGGCACACCAGTTTTCTTAAAATACAAATAATTTTTGAAATGATGAATTTTATAATTTTCTAATAAATATATATTAAATTTACATATTAGATGTAACATATTTCTAGAATTATTATATATAAAATTATGGTTTATATTTATTATGATTATATTTCATATTTCGAGTACTAGCATAGTAAATTATTTCATTCATTTCATGTACATATGAAGTGTACATATGAATGTATTTAGATTATCCATTTATTAGATAGCCTGTTTTAAGCTTAAAAAAATAGGTTTAATTTACTGCATCTTCTATACACCTATTTCTGTAAATGTCCCATGTGGTAAGTATGTTAACGGAACAAAGTTCTGTTTTATATGTATATATATATTGAGATGGAGCTTTGCTCTCGTTGGCCAGGCTGGAGTGAAGTGGTGTGATCTTGGCTCACTGCTACCTCCCTGTCTCGGGTTCAAGCGATTGGTTCTCCTGTCTCAGCCTCCCGAGTAGCTGAGATTACAGGCGCACACCACCACACCCGGCTAAATTTTTTTTTGTATTTTTAGTAGAGACGGGTTTTTGCCATTTTGGGCAGGCTGCTCTCAAACTCCTGACCTCGTGATCTGCCCGCCTCAGACTCCCAAAGTGCTAGGATTACAGGCATAAGCCACCACACCTGGCCGTTTCTGTTTAATATTTTTGTATTTTCCTCAATATATTACTAGATTTATGACAGCAGAGATTCTTGGTGATTTTATTCCATAGTTATATATGTATGCACATATAGTGATTATAATATGAAAAGTATTCAATTCATATGCTTTCAGAAAAATATATTTCACATGCAACCTGGAAAAACAATTTTATATGTTTTGTAAATATGAAAAAATAAGCAAAAATGACAATACTAACCATATGGATATAGTTCAAAATAGAATTACTAAGTAGTATTTGTTAGTTATACTAAAAAACTTAATATATATGTATACCTGAGTGCACCAATATATAATAGATATTTTTAAAAATTTATTTGTAATTCATTCAGTATTTAAGCTCACCATACACATATATATACATACATATATATATACACACACACCTATGTATATATATACACACACACCTATATATATATATATATATACATATTTATATATTCAGTAATAAAACTAATTCTTGGAAAATATCCCTGATTTTGAAGTTATCTTTATAACACTTATTCAAATATTACTGGACACATATACTCAATGAAAATAGAAATGAAACTAAAAGATGGTGTGCCAGTCCTCTTTTAAATATTTTTCAAAGTTGATGTAATACTTTGAGCAACACAATTTTAAAAAAGAATGATGAAATAGTGAAGATTTATTTCATTATTGTCATTCTTCACACAAACTTTCATTACACAGTCTTTCAAATTACATGTCTTTTAAATATATATGTGGAAAAAAACTTATGAGCAATGATGAAATAATTCTTTGGATGATGACATATCATGAAAATGTTTAAGACAAGTATCTTGATAATATTCAAGGCATTTAAAACACCATGTTACTAAGTTCCATAATGTATCCTAGATTTATAAAAGTGTCTACATACCCACATAGTCATTGAAGATATAATTTTTTAATTTGAAATAAGTTAATATTTGTTTATTCTTTGAAGTACCTCTATAACAACCACAAAAATGAAATAACATTATCTACAAACAGGTAGAAGTGATCCAAAGGAAACTCAAATGCTAATGTTTATTTCAATGTACTGTGAAAGTATTCTCAGTCTTAAGCTCTACTGAGGAAGAGAAATATCTATTGGGTGCAATGGCATAGAGTTTTTCTTGTGCCCTGCTTAAAGTATAAGTGTAAAGCTTTATGGAAAAAGCTATGAAATAAAATACTTTTTATAAATTTACATATATGTATACCATGCTTAAAAAGTTTAGTTAACTTAGGGAACTTTCTCAACATCATATAATGTAGCAACAGGTAAGCCGGAATTAAAATTTATGTCTGTCTCCAAGAATGATAGTGATTTTTACCCCATATTCCATGCTAATCATAAAGACTAGCTCTCTTTAGATTATGCGCACAATTAAAAATATGAAAAACAAGTTTTTCTGTTTCTGTATTCAAAAAGAATGCTATTTATGATCTTAAGGGCAAAAATAAAAGGAAGGTCAATTTGACTGATCCCAAACTCTTTCCTGGGATATGCACTCTTCAAACTCAAAATAAGGGACATTGGTCAGCCCTATTTCACAACTTCCCTTAAGGAGGAGTGTCACACATCATGAAATAATTATTTTGGGACATGCAGATGTCACTGTCAAATTCTGGAAGTCTGTCTCAGTCCTATAAGCATCTGAAAGAATGATACATGGCTACCTGTCATGTTCCTCCACTTAAATCCAAGGAGAAACCAACAATTTCCTCTCACCCTGCTGCATACATGACAGTTTACGAATTGAAATCAGTGGAAACATGGTTTACGTGCTGTCGATGTATATAACATTATTGTAGATACTTTCTCATATATTAAGATGCCTTGTTTTAATAATCCAGGAATTATGGCTATCACAAACACAAGACTGTTGTGTTTCCTCCAATGTTGATCACAGAGTTAGACTGACTTGGGTTCAGATTTCTGATTTGAAATTCACTGGGTAGGTTTTTATTAATACAATGAAAACCAAACACCTAACATTAATATATGCCTCCCATAGTGCCACTAAAAACTTTTTAAAGTGCTGTTAATCTCTTCCTCCTTCCTAGAAGTGAAATATTAATGTATGAACACTAAAAGCAATCAAGCAATCTCTAAAAAAATTGCTTTCAAAGGTAATAAAGCATAGCTCATGTAATTGAAATGGTGTACATATGAACCATATTATTTTAATGCAATATCTTTGTATAAGTAGTTTTTAAAAATTATTACAAAGAGTAGTAAAAGGTATTTGATTAGGTTCACCATAATCTTAACAATAATATTAAGTGGTGCTGATAAGGAAACTCTGAAGAGCATTCTATTTAGAAGTAAATAGAGAACATGTTTAAACATAAAGAACAGTTAATTACCAAAATAAGGAAATGTCTACACCATTAGAACACAAATTGTTAAATACATGTGTCAGATAAATTAAATAATGTAAATTCTGGATTAAGCCAAGAGAAAATCCAGAACCAGTATATAATTTCTTAGATTTCAGGCAGGGAACTTGATGGCACAAACGAAATGGAAAAACACTTTTACAGCTCTCCACCTTAGAATGAGAAAATGATAGTAAAGAGAAAGGTGGCACCTTCTTTGATATAATCTCAGCCTGAGATCCCTGAAAGGGAATTGCTAAAAATAAAATTGGGGCAGAATAAAACATGTCGGACACACAATTTAGAGAATGTTGGTAAGAAATAAAAAGCTTCATTATACCAGAAACTAAAAGAAGAGTATGTGCTTAGGATGATAGACTTGGCATGGATTTGTTTCTATTAAGAAACCCAAAACGAAGTTCACTGTTTCCACTTTCCTAGAGTACTCTTTATTTTTATTTTTAAAAATATTTTTAATTAACAAATACAAATAGTACATATTTATGGTGCATGATGATGTTTATATATATATATACACAAACATACACACATACATTGTGAAATGGCTAAATCAAGTTAATTAACATATGCATTACCTACATACTTGTTTTTTGTGGACAGAACACTTAAAATCTACTCTCAGAAATTTTGAAGTATACAATATGTTGTTATTAACCATAGTCAATTATTATTAACTATATACAATCGATCTCTTAAACTTATTTTTCTTGTCTAACTGAAACTTTGTGTTCTTTGTCCACACTACTCTTTAAAAAGGACCAGGCTTCTTCAGAGTTCCAAAGCAGCAGCACAATGATTGTTTTAAAAAATATTTACAGGTGTCCATGCATGTGTGCACACACACACGCACAAGTTAGAAAAAAAAAAAGAAAAAAAGAAGCTATCTACATCACAAAAGGAATTATAAAAAGGACAAAGAATGTTTAAAAAAATAGATCCTCACACATTCATGTCAGTTTCTGTGTACTTTAGACAACATATTAGTCTTTGATTGCTTACATGGTTTCTGGTACAGCAATATGTTCTGGGCTCTGCCACTGATCAATTTATTGCTTCTTGGTGCACATTCATGCCTCAGTACCTGCTTAACAAGGTCCTGCGCTGTGCACAGGAAATGCGCCCCCCAACCCCCCGCCCCCACCCCCACCCCCACCCCCGGAGAGCTTTTCTCTTTTACTGTGAGTGCAAGGTTGAGCCTTGTCAGTAGAGGGCGATGGATGAACATTGCAGGAGAAGACTTCGCTTCCTAGATCCAGTACGTGGCATGTTTGCTTTTCCCTTTGTCATGCTGCATGGTCAGCTCTCTGGACGCGTGTGGGGATTTTTGCGGTGCTTTGCCCCAGACACACATACAGACCCTAATGTACCAAATGTACAGGCAATTGGCAACCAGCAACTGCAGCCTGGGCTCATGACAACTGCCTTGAGACCGCCCCCGCAGTGTAAACACTGTGCTCTAGACCTGGCAACGCAGTGCGCGCCAAGTCCTGTATATTTATCCTCCAGCCCACTGGTATCCTGGAGGGTTGTTTCTTCTTTCCTGAAGAATGTGGGTTAGAATGTGAACCCAGGCAACCTGTGAACGTCTTCCATAGGGTATGCTGCAGCTGCACCTCCTCCAAGGAGGGCTGAAGCTGGTCCCAGGGAGAAGGCTTTCCGCCCATGCTTGTCTGTCCTCTGATATTTTCTCAGAGCGTCAGGATACCCTTTAGAGTTCTCCTTACATCTTTATGATTGCTCTAATATTATAGCTTACAATTCTATTAGAATTCCTCCTTTCAAATGATCATGTGGTTTTGTCCCTCTGTTGGACCCAGGCTGATACGGAGCCAGGCCTTTCACATTTCCTGTCCTAGATATGGAATCTGTCATTTCCCAAGATTCTGTGATCTGTTAGTGAGGAACTGCAGAAAATACAGATGGAATTGTCAGTAAATAAAATTGGAAAACCTGTCCAATTAATTCCTATGCCTTCTCTTTGATTTTTAATAATGATAAAGACAGCATTAAAGAAAACTTCTTCTCATTTTGTTTTTTTGTGATTTGTATTTTTTCAACTATTTTTAATTAGTATAAATATTTATAAATTAATGTTTTAGGAAAAGGTATCAATTTTTCAGAGGGTTTAATTGTAACTATTAAAAATAATTTATAGGTAAATATTATTTCTGTCAAATTGCTACAGACAATCTTACATATAGTTCAGCACTAGTTTCCAGATATCCCTATAGAAAGTTGTTAAATAATTTCTTTTTTTAAGGCCAAAATATTTTAAATGTCTAATAAATACATAAATCCTAGGAATAGCACAGAACTCTTTAAGCTTAAATGTGTTCGAATTAATATGAAACATATTAAAAAGTAACTATACCAAAAGAAAAAAATACATATATAAAATAAAATATATTATATTTAAAAGAAAAAGGATAAAAAATCAAATTGTATAAAAAATACTTGAAAGCTGTGTAAAACATTAATAATCGTTTCTATTACAAATAACTGGCCAGGCACGGTGGCTCACACCTGTTAGCCCAACACTTGGGCCAAGGCCGGTGGATCACCTGAGGTCAGGTGTTTGAGGTCAGGGGTTTGAAACCAGCCTGGCCAACATGGCGCAACCCTGTCTCTACTAAAAATACAAAATTAGCCGGGCGTGGTGGCGCATGCTTGTAAACCCAGCTACTTCGGAGGCTGAGGCAGGAGAATCACTTGAACTTGGGAGGTGGAGGTTGCAGTGAGCCGACATCACGCCATTGTACTCCAGCCTGGGTAAGAAGAGTGAAACTGTCTCAAAACAAAACTACACCAGGCTGGGTGGCTCACACCTGTAAACCCAGCACTTTGGGAGGCTGAGGCGGGCGGATCACGAGGTCAGGAGATCGAGACCATCCTGGCTAACACAGTGAACCCCAGTCTCTACTAAAAATACAAAAAAATTGCCGGGCATGGTGGCGGGCGCCTGTAGTCCCAGCTACTCGGGAGGCTGAGGCAGGAGAATGGCGTGAACCCGGGAGGCGGAGCTTGCAGTAAGCCGAGATCACGCCACTGCACTCCAGCCTGGGCGACAGAGCGAAACTCGGTCTCAAAAAATCAAAAACAACAACAGCAACAACAAAACAAAACAGAACAAGTAACTACGTAAACCCTGTGACTTTTTGGCAGCCTAATACATTTTAATTAAAAATAAAGACAGGCAGGGGGTGATGGCTGACACCTATTATCCCAACACTTTGGGAGGCCGAAGCAAGAGCAGCGCTCAAGTCCAGGAGTTCAAGACCAGCCTGGGACACACAGTGAAACCCCGTCTCTACATTTTTTTTGTTTGTTTGTTTAATTAGCTGGACATGGTGATTAATGCCTGTAGTCCCAACTACCAAGGATGCTAAGGCGGGAGGATTACTTGAGCCCAGGAGTTCAAAGCTGCAATGATCTATGACTGCATCATTGCACTCTAGCCTAGACAGAGTGAGGACATGTCTCAAAAACAAACAAACAAGAATAAATAAATAAATAAATAAAAGCCAGAGATAAGTGAAAAGATAATTATTTGCAAAATCCTGAAGAAGTAATTCTGTCCTCAATATGCAAGAATATTTGCTGGTTGATAAGAAATGATCTTTATAAAAGTTAGTTCCTCAGTGTTGATGTAGTAAATGACTTAATGTAAATACCGTGGGTGACTTTGCCAATGAAGAAATTTCCAAGCACTCTGTATCCATTACAGGTGACATATTTATCAATCTGAATGTTTTAACCGGGTAAGAGTACTATTGAAGCTTTCCAAAATTATTTTCCATAATATGCTTTCATAAAAATTAACATTTAAAAAATTTATCAAATCCAGAAACCACATTCTATTTATTACTAATATTAATAGGGAGTGAACATTTTTTAGTAAATTGATTCATAGATTGGTTTGATGAATCACTTGTGTGTATAGAAATTTCAGCAAGTATGTAAAAATGTTTATAAAATGAAATTATATATTTTGAGTATAAAGAAAATTTTATTTAAGAATAATAACCAAAGTAAAGGGTGTTTTGGGACACCATTTATCTAATAAAGCACCTTAAACCTAATAAAAAGAAAAGTGATCCTTCAAAGTACCTCCTAGATTAATAAAACAACCAGATTAATATCTTGAAGTAACACAATTTAAGGCAATAAGATTACATAACAATCAATAAATCATCCTACAAGAGCAACGTTTTCTTGTATTACCTTTATTTTAACATCAAGGTTATCAGACTATCAGACTCGAAGACTTGTAATGAAAAATAATTAAAGGAAAATTCTTTGAATTGTTAAACTTGTTTTTTAAAGTTTGTGATGTGATTATAAGATTGTCCATGAAATTTGCTGTTTCACTTTTTTTATAATGCAAATCTATTAATAGGTAGAATGGGTAAAATATAGAATTTTAAAACAATATAAAATTCTCCAAATGTGTTTCAATGAAGATATACAGATCTTAAAATTATGCTTTACAATATTTTCTTTGTTCTTTTGAGTTATACAATAACTCAAATTAACTCAACAAAAAGAAAAAATTATACAATATTTTCTTTACTCTTTTGAAAAAAATTCCTTGTCTCCAAAAATAATTGGTAACTTTTTCATGATGGATTTATTTGTATATTTTGGAGATTGCTTAGATGTGCTACAGCATCAGAAAGCTGAAAAAAAAAAAACAGCTATTTTCTTCCAGCTAGTTATCATTCTTGGCCCCAGGATGGCCAGAGTTTAAAAAGATAGGTGTTTAATAACTGAGGCTGCTCCACTTCTCTTTCGATTGGAACTGTCCATCACGTTTCTCACTTTTTTGTTTGTTTGTTTTTTGTTTGAGACAGAATCTGGCTGTGTCACCCAGGCTGGAATGCAGTAGTGCAATCTCGGCTCACTGCAACCTCTGCCTCCTGAGTTCAAGCAATTCTCCTGCTTCAGCCTCCTGAGTAGCTGGGACTACAGGCGCATGCCACCACACCCGGCTAATTTTTTATAGTTTTAGTAGAGATGGGGTTTCACCGTGTTAGCCAGGATGGTCTCCATCTCCTGACCTTGTGATCTGCCTGCCTTGGCCTCCCAAAGTGCTGGGATTACAGGTGTGAGCCGTCACACCCAGCCCTCATTTATTCTTAAGCAATACATAGCGCACACAGCTTTCCAATGATAGCAGAGTGCATCTTTTGGAATTTGATAGATTTGCCTCTTTTACGCTTTGAGAAAAATGAGCAGGATAGCAAAATAAGTGTTCTTTTTATGTATTATTTAAATGTGTTTTGTTTTTTGTTTCTTTGTTAGGTTTTGTTTTGTCCCATGTTTTTGAAAGGCAAAGTGGTTCTTTAGAGAGGATTGCAATAAACATTTGTTTTCTAGTGTTAAGTTCCTGGCATTTCTGATTGGTATTCTTGATTATTGTCTAAAAATCACATGTATAGGAAACCATCAGGTTTAATTCAAATATGTTTCCCCTTATGTGAGAATGAAACATCAAAAACAACAAGCTAAAATAACGAAAATATTCCACAGTGCAATAGCTGAAGATCTCTATCACTCATCCATACTTCCCCAATTAGATGATTTAATATCCCAGCCATGCTGAATACTAATCTCCTCATTTCAAAAATAATAATACAGCTTCTCCTCTACAATCTCTATCTTCTAAGGATTTTGTAAAGATAAAAAACAAATAAGAAAGAAGGTAAAAGAGGACTGTGGTACAAGTAGTTTTGTTAATATTAACAGTGACAATTAAGGGTCATGTCATACATTACAAGTTCTTAACATGGAGTTCATTCTCTTCTAAAGAGATTTGAATGAGCTATACGGTGTCTATGTACACTTGATATTGCACAGAAACATCATTGTCAATGTCTGTTGGAGATGAGAATGGAGCAGGTTAATAATGTCGTTCATCGGATGTTTAAGGGAGTCAAATTAACAAAGTAAAAAACAAGTTAAGAACTCCAATATAAACGTATTATAGAGGTTGATTTTTTTGTTTTGTCATCATACGCGTGTGATATTAATAATGTACTACAGGTACATAAGATGTAACCATTGGTTTAGCTGAATGAAGTGTTTGAGAGACTGCATGCACAGGTTTTACATTTTCTTGTGAATCTATAATCATTTCAAAATGCAGGCTTTTTTAAAAAGTCATTAGACTGGAATGAAAGAAAATGAAATAATGTAAGAAAAATAGAAAAGAGGATTAAAACAATTATACTTAATAATATTGAGACTATGTCACAGAGAAGTTTCTAAGGAATATTTTCGGTCAAGAGATTTGTATAGTTGAGTTTCAAAGTTACAGTTAATTTTCATGTTATTTAAACTTTCCTAAAAATAATAAAAAGTTAACAATATACAATGCTTTGAAATCTATAAATATTTTACATATCGTCAAAGGAACTAAATGATACACATAAAAATTATATACACAAACTTTTCATTTGATGCTAAGAAACCCTCAGATAAAAGTAAACCTAGGCGGGACACAGTGGCTCACCTGTGTAATCCCAGCATTTTGGGAGGCCTAGGCTAGAGGATCACCTGAGGTCAGAAGTTCCAGGCCAGCCTGGCCAACAGGGTGAAACACCATCTCTACTGAAACTACAAAAATTAGCTGGGTGTGGTGGCATGCACCTGTAATCCCAGCTACTCAGGAGGCTGAGGCAGGAGAATCACTTGAACCTGGGAGGAAGAGGTTGTAGTGAGCCGAGATCGCACCGTTGCACTCAAGCCTGAGTGACAAGAGTGAAACTCCATCTCAAAAATAAATAAATAAGTAAAGAATAAGAATAATAAACCTAAATCCTAGGTAATAAATATAAGACTTCAAAAGGCACACATAATACTTATAAAAATGATAAAATATTATAGTCCTCAATCGATAATCAAAACTTTATGTAATATTGAAACTGATAGGGTAATATAATTTAAAATAGTAATGAGAAATCAATGCCTTCTCTTACACTATTATTTCTTGGAGTTCTAAAGCTGAATTTCATGCAATATATAAAGTACATATAAAACAAAGTCACTGAAAAGAAGAAAAATTATTTGAAAATATAAGAGTATGTAATGCAGTGCTTCCAAATAAATGATAGAATTGTAAATTTTCCTGTAGCCACGTTTAAAAATATAAAAAACACCCAGATAATGTTAATTTTAATAATGTTTATTTGATATCATATATCCAAAATATCATCTTCACATACTTTTAATTAAAATCATTAACATAATATTTAATATTTTATACATATTTTTAAATTATGAAGATGATTCTTGTCTCATTTCCCACATGCTCAAACAGCTAGAGAAAATGACAGGTAAAAAGATGTCTTATATCTATCTTCTTTGGATGGATAATAAATTAATCACAGAAAATAAAAATGCCAGAATAGTCACACTCTACTCTGGAGGAATCCAAACATTTACTCAAATACCTATGTGGGTAAACAAAATTTTTGGTTTTGTTCTTAATGTATAAGTGGCCAGGGTGGGGAAGAGAAGGAGAGAATTTTCAGCAATTTGCAAAATATTAATATAATAAATGAGCTGACATCAGGGTAATTTGCCTTCGCTATGTGGTGCAAATAGTTATCATTTTTCAAATCAATGAGTGCCATTATTTTGACTGATATTAAATGTCTTTTTTGGAGGTAAAGTATAATATTGATAATTTTCAGATTCACTCATAACAATATTTTGTCTAATCTAAAGACATTTAGCTTGTCTCCATGTAAAAATTTTCTTTTTCCTAAATTTCAGTGGTTGCATTTTGTGATCTATGATTCTTCCTTTCACTTTTGTGTCCAAAAGTTTCCTGAACTCATTATTTCTTCTTTTATCCACTTCTTCCTCTTGACTACAGTTCATATCCAAATAACTGTATCTCTGCCTGATTTTTCTATTTTAAGCTATGTGTCTGACTAACCTGAGAAAACAACTCAGATGTCCCATGGTTACACCAAATTTGCTCCTAAGCCTTCCCTTTTTTCAGTATCCCTAGGAAAATTATTATAATATCAAGTTTTACAAGAAAAAAAACATATGGACATCATTTTTAATTAATTCTAGTCTTTATTCTCCATATCCAATCAATAATTTGGTTCTGTTGATCCCATCTCCTACATATGTCTTTAATGTATCAATTTCTCTCTATCATCATTCTTTCTACCCTAATAGGGACCTATCTTCTCTTCTAGAGTGAACCTGACCTAAGGGACCTATCTTCTCTTCTAGAGTGAACCTGACCTAAGCAGGTCTGCAGAGGGATGTTCCTGTAAAATCAAACTTTGCTTCATCCAATCTCACAGCACATATGCAGCAATGTATCAGTTTTATAAATCAATTATATTTATTAGGTAAGTCTGCAGTCATGCAGTTTCAGGAGAATCAGATTTTACTGGATGGAGAGTAGCGAGTAGAATATATAGCCCTCTTGAAAATGGTGAAAAAACATTACTTTGGTGACATCTTCTGGAGCTCAGCATACCCTTAGGCAAATTTTGGGACTCAGGAACTGTATCTCTATTTGAAGCATACTGTACCATTCTGAATTTATGAACACTGCTCAGTAATTTCTGTATTGTTTCTCATTAAAAATAACACATTCCATAATTGTGATTGTTAGTGTTTTTTTTTGTATATCACATAAAGTGATTTTGATTACCAAGCAGTTGTTCAATAGGATCATGACAATAGCTTGTGGACTAGATTCTCTGTTTCCAGACTTACACTAAGGATGTCCTCAGAAGGAGCATTCTAAAATGCAGTCCTTTGCCTGGAACCATGTGATCCCAAATAAAAGTAATGATCATGTCATTCCCAACTTAGAGCCTGGGAGTGTCCCTCAGTATAAAGTTGAAACTCTTTAATATGTCCACGATGTATCCCCTGCTCACTTCTGCAGTATGATCTTCTAATTCAGAACAGATACAAGGTTCTCTGACCTCACAATGTTTAAACATTAAGTACTGTAGGTGTTCATAACTTTTATAATGTAATTTAGGTATTCTGTACTTCCTCAGTACTTTTTAAGTTTGCAATTCTGCTTGATCTTCTACACCACTAGAATGTGAACTGTGGTGACAGAAACTAACTTTATCCATGATTGTACTACCAGGGCATAGGATTGCTTGGCGTGCTGTAAGTACTAATGAAATACATCTTAAATGGATACATTTAAGATACTAATGAGATATTTTACAATTTAATATTTTTCCATATACATGCTGATTTTATGTGAATTTTAAAAGTATATTTGGAATATTAACTTTAAAAGAAAAATTAGAAAATGCATATTGAGATAAAAATCTAGGAATGTGTATTTTTCAACTGAATATCAATTTCTACAAGTTAACGGCAAAAACAATTGTGATATCTATGACATTTAAATAAATATAATGTAATTTTGTGAAAAGTCCTTTTAGAAAACTTACAGTATCCCCAGTTTTATTCAGATCTAAAATATTATACTATAATGACCTTTTCAACATTTTTCTTCTAATATTTTGCTAAACAAAGAAAGACAAAAAGCATACTGCAACCTAGACTTTCTTGTTGGTTCTAGTTCTATTAGTGTATTATTTTGCACTTTGCCTGTTGGAACAGATGTTCAACACCTTTTTTTTGAGTTTCATAGATTTATTTTGTCAAAACAGGTGTAATTTAAAATCATTTACTCATTAGAGTAATATAAAAAGTGATGGTGTCATACATATGTTTGTATAATAATTTCTTGGCAATGGAAGACAATTTGCATCTTTAGCCTAATACAAGATATACCTACCTAGAACGACTAGATAAGCAACTCAGATAAGATTTTTAAGAAAATCTTTCCAGGTATTCATTTATTACAACTCCAACTTTTTGTTTAACATTTTTCTATTGAGAAGCATTTTTTATTGTTTATTAAGTGCACTTCAAGGAATTCATGACTTATGTAAATTAATACTCAGTATTTGTATATTGATTTAGAGTTCATGATTCAATTTATAGTTTATAATCTTATTCAACAATTTATTCATTGACTAATCCTGGAAGTAGGTTTCATTGTGACTTGCCATGAAGGTAAGGAAACAGACATATATGTATTGCTTGCTCCAAATCATTGTATACAAGAGTTGCATCTTAAACTAGCTGTCCATCAGTTGCATGTTTAATAAGAACCATCTCTTTGGTTTGAAGAATGTGAGTATTGGGCTTATTTTTGACTCAGGATAATTAATCTGGAATGGTATCTTAGTAAACTGGCCCATGTGTGACTTTTTCTTAAAAAAAGACATAGTGCATAATGATTAAGAGCAGGCAAATGATTATCTTTATTCTCCTGATTATCTTTAAAGTCAAATAGTGATTATAGTTTCATAAAATAACTAAATTGGAACTTATGAAACTTCCATTAGTTGGTCATCTTTAATCTACAAAATATTAATTTCATACATTTATACCTAATGTGTGATATCTTTGCCTCCATTAATTTTCTTGATATTCTTTGCTTAGGATCACACTTTTTTCATCAATTCATATTTTTATTCAAGTATTAGCTCATTGGCTGTACTCTTACCCTAGAAAATCTTCCCTTTCTCCCATATCAAAACACATTATTTTCTTCTATTTTTAACCATTATTTTTGGTCCTTATTCTATAAAATTGTATCACTTATTTCTCTGTCACTAACTTTTATGAGACATGTTTTTACTTGCTTTTGGAATTTCATGTCTTTTACGGTATCATTTTGTATGCAAATCTGGTAGGACAAGAACAAGTCTAGGATATGAACAATGTGTCCTAGAGGGCTACACTTACTACTCATATTTCACATTGCCTATGAAATCAGTTTACATTCTAATTCTGGCCCAGCCAATTTACTTACCTAAGACACTTAGCTTATATGAAGCTTAATATAAACATTTATAACGTGGGAACAATAATAGGATTTATTCCAAAGACCATTGTGAAGATTATCTAAGATAATGTATAGAACAGATCCTGGCCCATAGGTAAGTTCTTATTAAATTGTAGTTACTTTTCAATTCTTGGGGCTTACACAATGTATTTCCATTGTAGCTTTCAGTGCACTGTATATAGATGATTAAATGTATTGCGTCAGAAATAAATTGGCCAAAATTCTATGTAGAGAGCAAAAAGAATATTAAAAATCTGAGCTTTCAGAATTGGTCATAATTTGGAGTTATCTTCATTTTCTCTTTTCCCAATCTCTCAAGCCATGGCTGCTCTTGGTATATACTTTTACCTTTTAATTTATCTTTACTCCTTTCATAAATGTATAAGGTCAATGACAGTTCCCAGATAAAGAGATGTAATTAAATAGCAACCAATGCAACATATAGAAGTTTTTCTTATAATTTTATTTTAAAATGAAAATGAAAACCTTTCCATTGGTATATTTAAAGGAAAAATAAATATCCTTCATCAAAACTTATTAGCATATTAATGTGGTCCCTTTATTAGCGATATGTGTTTATTTTTAAGTGTACCTGTTCAAGGTAACTTCAATAAAATTCATAATACTTGATATATGACTCATTTTATGTCAGTGTCTTCCTATTTTTATAAAGTAATTATGAAAGCCAGTAAAACATATCTTATTGGAAGCCCAACTTACAAAGCAAATATAAGTGGAGACATGTTCATTTAAAAGAGGGCAGACTGTTGAAATCTTGCTCATTCAGTTTCCTGTACATATGTATAAGGTATTTTGATTTATTAAAAATCTTTTGAAATACATACAGTATATCTCCAGTCTTCTTAAGTCTTCATTCCCAAAGGGAGACATTTGCAACATTTAGTCAGATGCTCATGTTTAATACAGAACATCAGGTAGTAAAATAAAATATTCCTTATCTGAACACTGTAGCCACATATGCCAGCAAGATAAATATGAATTCTATACTTTGTTATCAATCTTACTTCAGCAAATGTGCATATAAAGATATTCATATGCCTATTACTAACAATATTCAGGACACCATGGTATGCAAAAACTCAACAAGAGAATATTTTCATGAGGAACACATAATAGTTTGTCGTGTGACAAACTCTCTGACAAGCCAAGACCTATAATCCTGAAAATGAACCCTGAAGGTTAAGTATTAGTATTTTTATTTTTCAAGGTTAAAAACTTGTAAATGGCAAAGCCAGCATTCAGAATATTGGGTTTCCAAGCCCCTGCCCTCTACCCAGCCTATACAAAATCCTGTAATATTCTAAAATGAAGGCTTTACCTTAACACAAATCAATATCCACATGTATAATTATAAGCATGGATTGAATAAAATGTGTTTTATTAAATTACTTAATTAACACTAAATGAATATTATTTATTAGTAATGTGTAATGAGTTAAAAATAAATCAATTCGGAGAAGTAATATACAGATCATATTGGTTTCCTAATGTTCTTTATGCCTGTGAAGACATATCTATTTCTTTGAAGTATAATATAAATCTGGGTTTGTCATGTTGCATCTGAGGCTATTTTTGTTTGACATATTGTTAAAAGCACTTTAATTCTAGAAAATTCAAAACAATAACTTCTATAATCAATTTACTTTAATTTCCACAATTAATCACAATCTCACTATGTGATCTTGACAGCACATCTTTTTCAACAATAATGAACTACTTGACTGACAGATTCATGTGTTGAAAGAAGAAAATTAATTGAGAATGGATTTGTTCATATCTGCAGTACTTCACTGTTTTATGATCTGAGATATAGAGATGAACTTATTTGATGTAAAACACTTTCCTATAATCATCATGGGTCAAAGGAAATCATGTACATTGCCCCTACATTTTAAATGCATTATTTCCTCAATCAATTACAAATCTCGTTACTTTAGCAAATAGTTTAGTAAGCCAGTAACTCTACCACAGTTTTGCTCTCAGTAAAAACAGGAAATAGACAACTTTAGCAAATCATAACGTCTGACATTCAGATAAAGAAAAAGTTAAGAAGGAAGAAAGAGTGAAATGTAGGCAGGAAGGGTGTCAGTAATACAAAAGCAATGCTTTGGAGACTTTTAACAAACAGCTTTTGGAATCCACATGATCCATCAACAAGAATTTGTTTATTATGTAATATTACAACACCCTTTGAAAAAAGGAAGTGAACATATTTTTAACCTGAGAAAAAACATTTTAATATTCTACACTGATTTGACAGTTATTTTCTGCAATGTCCCTATTGATTGTAATAAAGCAATGTGAATAAAAGCTAATAATAATAACAGCAGTGATCTTCTTCCTGAATCCAAACAACAACAAAAATCTATCCCCCTTTTTTTTTTAGGTAATTCAGACTATCAGTGCAGTGGATAGAGATGAATCCATAGAAGAGCACCATTTTTACTTTAGTCTATCTGTAGAAGACACTAACAATTCAAGTTTTGCAATCATAGATAATCAAGGTAATGTCATTCACTCATAATGAGTTTTGATACATTTTTGTGACTCATGTTAGACTTTAATGGAATTTATGGCATTGATTTTTATACTGTTCTTGCAACATAATAATGTTTGGAAATCAAGCAAAAGAGTAACAATGAAAATGGAGAACAAAACTGAATGTTAAGTTCTAAAAATATTGGCTCCATTTCTCACCGCATTTCTTCAGAGTAGAAACACTTTTTAAAGTTATCAATGGCTGTAAGCTCTTGTAAAGTCTGAATGACCCTGCGAATATAATTGCAGTTCTGACACCATGGCTCCTTTCATGTTCTCATCTAACTCAGACTTCAATCTATAACTGAGGAAGAAAATGATATTTATTTTAGTTACAGTCATGTTAGCTTGATTCAAAAATATTTAGGGTCATCAATTAGGAGCTTAGAATATATGAAATTGGGTTAATATAGTTCTTATTCCTTCAAAACTAAATAATTTTTATCAATCTAAGGATGAAGTGTTCCAAAGAATTTTTTGTAGGGGCAGAATTTATTTTTCCTTTCTGTAGAGGTGGATTAACTTTATACAAAGCCACGCTGCTTCTTTTTCATGAGCTTCAGTAAGAGATACTTTTTGTCATAATAAGAACTTCTATTTTAATTTTTTTATACCTCAAAGTTATGAAACACAGTTGATTTATTACTCAAGTATCTGTAACCAAATACTTGCAGTTCTCCTTACAGCTGAGGTTAAGCTTTGTTTCAGAAGAGACCTTTCAAACGAAAGTAAATGCAACACATTTCTGTCTGTTTTGCCCTCGTCAAATTCCCCCGGGGAGGAAACTCAAATATGTTTCAGACAAAAACCACAAATATCTCTTTCAAGCTCTTTGACAAATCTCCAGACTGCTTTCCACAAAATTTAGCCATGTAACAAACTCTTAGATTCAGGGGGTACATGTATTATTATTATTATTATTTTTTGATGCTGCAGACTTCAACGTTATTTTATTTATTTTTTATTATTATACTTTAAGTTAGAAATTATATTTTTAAATACACATATTAATATAAATGAATCTAAGATGGAGTTTTTAAATATATATTTAAATACATAGATAGTTCTATATATATACATTAATTTATATTAATATAAAATAAATTACTGAGGTGAAATAAATATGTTGAAGCATACAAAATTGATTTGGTTTAATGCTTGTGGTCACCACTAATTTAATAAAATACATATTTAAAAAGTGTCAACTGTCTGTCAACTCTTAGATGTGCCTAACAAATAAAATCACATGGGCTTTATAGACCTTAAGGGTTTCATAGTGAATTGTCTTTAAAAAGGTGATTTGGGAAATGTCCTACTTAAGCATGCATTTCAAAAGGCTTTTATTTATTTTCCTTTTACTGCTATTGTCTTCTAAAATTTGTCTGGTGACTACAGAAAATATTTTGAGGGATGGTAAAAAAGGAGTAAAGGGAAAATACCGTTCTGAGGTACAAGAAATTACAATGACAAAAGTTATTTATAATATTTTGGGATTCACAGAAGAGTAATTGCATATTTGTTGAAGTGTTTATTGTTTGTTTTCATGAATTTTTTTGAATGGACTCTCTAGGTAAATGAATTAGTCTAAGTGTAATGATTTTCAGAATTTTAAATACAAAATAGATTAATAACATCAATGTGATATGAAATATCCTAATAGGATCTTGTCTACCAAGTGAAATTATTTTGTCTAATTAGAAAATATAGTATTTGAGATCATGTGCTTTGATACATAACTTTGAAAGTCTTGTATATTCCCTGGATTTGTACAAGTAATGGGTCCCAAGTATTAGAAAATTGATGATGTCATATGTAATTAACACAAATAAAGCCAGCTCTATCAGCATATATTTCATATTGGTAGTCCCTATAAATTATTGATATCTTATTAAAAAGCCATTTTCTGTGTTACACATATGTTTTATATATGTGTCGAAGGCATTTTGGAACCAATTTAATTAATTCAATAATAATATAAATACTTTAAATAATTAACTAAATAATTAAGTAGTATCAACTCAATATTTAATAATATTAAATAGTAATTTTACTACATAATTTAAATAATTCATCTGATTACATAATTAGAGTTTAAGTAATGTCAAAACACTAATAATTTAGTGTGGATGTTTTAGTTGTCTTCTCATCAGAAATTTCCTCTTCCTTTTATTTGAACTTACTTGATCATACCTCTATACTATTGTCCCTAGCACATGTGACTATTACATACGAATTTCTCTTATGTAGTTGAAAAAATTATGCACATGAATTTTTGTTTTAGATAACACAGCTGTCATTTTGACTAATAGAACTGCTTTTAACCTTCAAGAAGAGCCTGTCTTCTACATCTCCATCTTAATTGCCGACAATGGAATCCCGTCACTTACAAGTACAAACACCCTTACCATCCATGTCTGTGACTGTGGTGACAGTGGGAGCACACAGACCTGCCAGTACCAGGAGCTTGTGCTTTCCATGGGATTCAAGACAGAAGTCATCATTGCTATTCTCATTTGCATTATGATCATATTTGGTAGGTAGAAGTCATCATTGCTATCCTCATTTGCATTATGATCATATTGGTAGGTAGTGCTGAACTGAACATATACTTATTTATTTAAAATAACATGATAAATACATAAAATAGTTAATTCTATTATAGCATTATAATGTGGGTTTGTGTGTATGTTTATTGCTCCTCTGAATGTAGTATAATTCTTAAATCAAGTGGAGTAAATAAGTGGATAAAAATGTGATCTTTGAATTGTATGAGTATGTGAGTGTGTATGTACACATCTGTTTATGCATGTTCTTGACACATATACAATGTAACAATATAAAATATGTAAAAATTAGTGATAATAATGGCAAGCTTCTCTCGAGTGCTTATTATACTCCAGGAAACAGTCTTCAGTGTTTTATATGCACTATGAAATACGAACCTCACAATAAACTTATTAAGTAGTAACTAATATCACCTACATTTTATAGATGAAGGAATGGAAACTCAAAAAGCTATGTGCTTTATGAAGGGTCATGCAGCTAGAAAATGATGTGCTAAGATTCCGTGACCACAACACATTGTTGTACAACACTGTACTGCAACTGACTAGAGCCCAAGGTGCATTTAAAAAAAAAAAAGCGCAGTAAAATCTACTCTGTTAGCAATTTTCAAGTATAAAATACCTTATTTTTTTAATTTTTTTTATTATACTTTAAGTTTTAGGGTACATGTGCACAACGTGCAGGTTAGTTACCTATGTATACTATAGTTACCATGCGGTAAAATAGATCTCTTGAATTTATTCCTAATGTCTAACTGAAACTTTGTGTCTTTTGACCAATGTCTCTTCATTCTCTCACCTGCTATCCTGCTACTACCATTCTACTCTCTACTTATGTGAGTTACTTATTTACTTTTTTTAGAGTTGTCAAAGTGAGATCATGCAGTGTTTGTCTTTCTGTGCCTGGCTTCTTTCATTTAGTATAATGTTATCTAGTTTTATCTATGTCGTTGCAGATGACAGAACTTTTTTCTTGTTTAAAGCTAAATAGCATTCGTTGTGTCTGTGTACCTCATTTTCCTTATCCATTAATTCACTGATGGAAACTTAGCTTCCATCAATTCCATATCTTGATTATCGTGAATAATGCTGTAATGAACATGGAAGTGTGGCCATCTCTTCAACATACCAATTTCATTTATAAGTATTTAAGGTGATGAATATATTAATTAAATTGATCTAATTATTCCACAATGTATACATATATCAGACATCACATTGTATACCATAAATGTACATGTTTTTATTTGTCAATTAAAACTAAAATTAATCCAAAAATCTTTTTGTGAATAAAAAGGACAGTAAATGTTAGTATCAGACATCACATTGTATACCATAAATGTATATGTTTTTATTTGTCAATTAAAACTAAAAATAATCCAACAGTCTTTTTGTGAATAAAAAGGACAGTAAATGTTAGAAATGAGGAATGTATAAGAGAACGTCTTTTTAAATCCAACTACAGAAGAGAAAGAAATCCCGGTAAAAGAGTGCTATTAGTTTTTGTTTGCTTGTATTTTCCTATTGCTATCACTGTTTTTATAAGCAGATAATTTATATTCATTTCACAAATGAGGCAGCTGAACTCCAAAAGGTCTTAATCAGGCTTTCAGGACTATAAAATATTCATCTAGCATAACCTTTTCCTTTTTTTAATGCCAAAATATATAGTCTAAACTCTGCTCTTGTCTCCCTCAAAACTTCAAACCAAAAGCCAACGAAACTACATTGAATAGTGAGAGCAAATGTATCAGACAGTTTCTGAAATGCCAAACTGACCACTCAAACTGGCATGAGATATGTTTCAGGACCTGCCTTGTCTTCACTTATATTTCTCAAGGCTTCAAAACCTATCCATTCCTCATTTACCACCTACCATTACAATTGTTTAGGACCTAGCTTCAGTTTTTAAAATTATTTTTAATGATCTTTGATTATGAAGCTGAATTCATAGCTACATAGCTAGATCCAGAAGCAAAGATAAATAGTAAAAGCATAATGTGGGGGGGACTAAAATACTGAGCTACCTATAGATACAGACTTAAACCAAGCCCTGAAAACCTACAAACAAACAAGGGGCAGCTTTGTAGTTACAAATGTGAGTAAAATTTAGCAGGTGGGAGTTACGGGTCAACTATTACAATAGTGATTTCCTTTGAATGTTTTATAAATGTTTGTCTCCAATTCAGATCAGAAAAGTATTTATTAGACTCCTTTCTATTTCAACCATATATATCATATGAGTTCTAAAGTACAATACATGAATGCAAATATGGTGACCTTATTTATTTTAGATATTTTAAATGCAAGTTTTATATAAATATTATATAACCAACATATTTCTCTTTGTGATACTATTCATAACATTACTTCATGTGTGTTTCAAATCCTACATGTGAAATTCTGAACAGCTACATAAGATCCTAGGTTGGGTCTTGGTTATCCTTGATACCCACATGCAAAGACACACACACACACACACACACACACACACACACAGACACACACACACATTTTTATTTAAAATTAAAGCAAAAGTGTTCTGAATTTTTTCTGTTTCTACATGATGTTAAAATTATCTTATGTAATAAATAATAATTCTAGACAAATGTGTTATGATTAAAATGCATGATAGTTTGGAATTTCTGAAATTTATGTGGTATCACAGAGCACAGGCTGTGAACCAACTTTCTACTTTTGTCTTTTTTTATTTTATTGTATTTATAATTGATACAAATTGGACATATTTATGGGGTATAGTGTGTTGTTTCAATACCTTAATATAGTGTATAATGCTCAATCAGCATAATTAGCATATTTGTGACTGAAAACATTTAGCCTTTCTTTGTGGTGATAACATTCCAATTTATTTCTTCTACCTATTTTGAAATAAATTATTAGCTACAGTCACCCTGTCTAATAGTCACGGTATAATAGAACACCAGAACTTATTCCTCCTGTCCCACTGTAACTTTGTACCAATTGAATAACCTCTCTTCATCCCCACTCCCCTGAATATTTTCCAAATCTTGATACCTACCATTGTATTCTCTACTTCTATGAAATCAACGTTTTTAGATTCCACATATAAGTGAGATCATGCAGTGCTTTTCTTTCTGTGCCTAGCTTATTTTACTTAACATGACGTCCGGCAGGTTCATCTATGTTGCTGTAAATGACTTCACTGTTGGTGACTGAACAGTATTCCAATGTATCTCTCAACAAGCTGTGTCTTTCTAGCAATGTCATTTAACATCTGTGTGCTTCAGTTTTCTCATCTATAATAGGATATAATAATATAATGACTTTCACAAGAATAAAATCAATCAATAAATATAAAGCTTTTAGAAGAATGCCTGATGTATGCTTCATAGTAATACATATTAATTTAGAAAATAATTATGCCACAGAATTTTGCTTCAATAGGGAATATCAAACTGTTCTGTTGTTCTGAACTACTATTAATATGAAGCATTGGTTACTAAAGTTGACAAATGCATCCAGGTTGCAAAGTTTTATCATTCTACTTTATTCTATTTTAATATTTGAGAAAAAACAGATTTTGAATGTTAAATTGTTCATCATCTAAAATAGCTCACTATATTTTTATGGTTTTCTTTGTCTCTAAGTCATCAGCCAGAAAAATCGTGCTACATTCTTTTGTAATTTTGCAAGTCCCTTTGGCAAATTTTCAATAACAAATGTATCTTTTTGTTTTATAATCACAAAGTTTAAGCACTCCTCTTGAGCTTGAAATGAGAGCAAAGACTGTAATGTTTATAATACTCTTTATTTTTTATTGATATTCTGATGTGCTTTCTTCATCAGGGTTTATTTTTTTGACTTTGGGTTTAAAACAACGGAGAAAACAGATTCTATTTCCTGAGAAAAGTGAAGATTTCAGAGAGAATATATTCCGATATGATGATGAAGGGGGTGGAGAAGAAGATACAGAGGCCTTTGATATAGCAGAGCTGAGGAGTAGTACCATAATGCGGGAACGCAAGACTCGGAAAACCACAAGCACTGAGATCAGAAGCCTATACAGGCAGTCTTTGCAAGTTGGCCCCGACAGTGCCATATTCAGGAAATTCATTCTGGAAAAGCTCGAAGAAGCAAATACTGATCCGTGTGCCCCTCCTTTTGATTCCCTCCAGACCTACGCTTTTGAGGGAACAGGGTCATTAGCTGGATCCCTGAGCTCCTTGGAATCAGCAGTCTCTGATCAGGATGAAAGCTATGATTACCTTAACGAGTTGGGACCTCGCTTTAAAAGATTAGCATGCATGTTTGGTTCTGCAGTGCAGTCAAATAATTAGGGCTTTTTACCATCAAAACTTTTAAAAGTGCTAATGTGTATTTGAACCAAATGGTAGTCTTAAAGAGTTTTGTGCCCTGGCTCTATGGCGGGGAAAGCCCTAGTCTATGGAGTTTTCTGATATCCCTGGAGTAAACACCCCATGGTTATTTTAAGCTACCTAAATGCTGTCATTGAACAGAGATGTGGGGAGAAATGTAAGCAATCAACTCACAGGCATCAATACAACCAGATTTGAAGTAAAATAATTTAGGAAGATATTAAAAGTAGATGAGAGGACATAAGATGTAGTCAATCCTTATGCAATGATATCATTATTTACTTAGGAAAGAGTAAAAATACCAAACAAGAGAAAATTTAAAGGAGTAAAAATTTGCAAGTCAAATAGAAATGTACAAATCGAGATAACATTTACATTTCTATCATATTGACATGAAAATTGAAAATGTATAGTCAGAGAAATTTTCATGAATTATTCCATGAAGTATTGTTTCCTTTATTTAAAAAAGAATGCTAGGTAATCTTGGTAGAAAACTAGAAAGTATGATAAACAACAGATGGAGGAATCCATGGAAAATAGACGAGAAAATGTAAATAAGGCTTCCTGGAGATCACAGAAATTTTGTACGAATAAAAGCCTTATAAAACCAGCTCTGGCATATGACTAAAATATTCCTCTACTATTTTTCAATGTCATCTAATGCAAATGCTCAACCTTTTTAAATGGTTAATGTGAGAAAGGCACTGAATTAAGATATCTTAGTGTTATTTTATTTACTCAATTTTCATCTTTCACAGTGTAAGAATAAAATGTTTATGTGGTTAAGTTCCTGACACTATATAGAGATAAACTTTAAAACTTTAACAGCTAGGATAATGTGGGTGATTACACAGATGTTTAAAAACATTTACCTTATATGGAAAGCAGATTTCTGACTAAGATGCCATGATTCATCCTCGTTTGCTATTTTAAAACCTTTGCCAAGAGCACTCTTTAAAACTGATTTCAAATTTGAACAGATACTTGGTGTATATTAATTAATCAGAGTTATATAGTATAAATTTGTATTATTTTTGATATTACAACTTTGTATTAAAAAAGGAAAATATATTTAGGTGTTTGTCATAGATTTTTTTCATATGCAACTCAAAACACATTCTCATCATGTCAAAATACAATAGCAAAATACAAGTCAATATTTACTCATAATTAAATGCAAACTTTATGGAACTGGTGGAAAGTGTGGAAAAATTTAAGTAAATTTTTACCTCTACTAAAAATTATTTAGACAACTTAAAGGAATACTGGATTCAAACTTCAGTTACTATTCACTCTAAATATTACTATCAACTGAACTGACTGTTACCCTTCATGGGATAAAACATGATACAATTCTCAGTATTTCCTTTTCTGTTAAGAGCTTGGAATGTGACTGATGCTTCAGTGTCATTTTTTTTATTACTGAATATAAAATTAGGTGCAATAGTTACATTTATTGTAGCTTTAAAAAGGAAATCAATGCTAAGCTGTTGGGCATAAAGCTTTACAGTAACATTAGATAACAAGATAATAAAACACTTTAATTTTAATTGACCTTTTAAGAATGATTTTTATTATTCTATCCAAATCAAGGTAGACTTCAAAATTTATAGTTTGAACAGGAAGAAAGTAGTGAATACAAAATTCTTAAAATTGGTTCATATGATCATTTTTTTATTAATAGCATGTGAGACTAAGCTGAACCAAATTGGCCATATATGTTAAATCAAATAATTTGAGTAATTTTGAACTATTGATGAAGTAGTTAAATGGTTATAATATATTTTCTTGGTACTTTGAAATTTAAACATCTATATCACGTAATAAAGAAAGTTTTTCATCAATCTGAAACAGGCACCATTAAGTTGGTGACACAAATATTATCATTTCACAAAAGCTTGAGAAAACCAGATTTGAAGTAAAATAATTTAGGAAGATATTAAAAGTGAATGAGAGGACATAAGATGTAGTCAGTCCTTATGCAATGATATCATTATTTACTTAAGAAAGAGTAAAAATACCAAACAAGAGAAAATTTAAAGGAGCAAAAATTTGCAAGTCAAATAGAAATGTACAAATCAAGATAACATTTACATTTCTATCATACTGTCATGAAAATTGAAAATGTATAGTCAGAAATTTTCATGAATTATTCCATGAAGTATTGTTTCCTCTATTTAAAAAAGAATGCTAGGTAATCTTAGTAGAAAACTAAAAAGTATGATAAACAACAGATGGAGGAATCCATGGAAAATAGACGAGAAAAAGTAAATAAGGCTTTCCGGGGATCACAGAAATTTTGTATGAATAAAAGCCTTATAAACAATGAATACATTTGGATAAACAACTCATTAAAATGCACATTAATGGAATACCTGTACAAATAGTTTTAATACTTGCGTCCAGTGGCACTAAAGAGATATATTAAAACAGATCCTGGTTGAGTTGATGATAAGGTTGTCAATCATAGGATACACAGGGAAAGCACAGACATGATTGCACATCTGTTTGGTAGTCTAAAATATGTTCCTTTTAACCACATCAAAAGATACTATCTGATTCTAATACAGAAGTTGCAACTTCCTAGGAATTATACTTTGTATTATTTTCAATAATTATTTTATGTTTTTGCGTCACATGGGTGTTGCAAGAACACAGCTCTTAAGCTAAAGGCATTACATTAAGAATTTATTTTTGTAAATTTTAATAAACTCTAAATTAATGCAAAATATTTATGAAAATAGCACAGCTTCACATTAATACCCACAGTACTTAAATATCTCCCTTAGTTGACTCACAGCTCTGTATGTAAGCTTTAAATTTGTAATGGTAAAAATAAGAAAATTAGGACTAGTGAACTTCTAGTTGTTCACTCAGTGCATGTGCTTGAGCCTAACAGATCTTTGTTTGAATTAGTTGCTTTCAATTAAATGAACGTATATTTGTTAAACTGCTTAATCTTTCCAGACCTCACTTTGTAAAATGACGTCCAATCAACCTATTTCACATGGTTGTTATGAAAAATTAATAATAAGATATGTAAAACCAGCAGCACCAATAGTGCCTGACAAAATATAACTGCTCAATAAATAATAGTGAATTATTATAACAACAGCTGATGTTATTCTGTTGGAACGCATGGTCTGTTTCTTTTTCAATTCTGAGTGATCTCAACAGCTTCATGGCACATTGAAAATAAAAATCAACTTCCTCACCTTCCCCATAGGCCATGGACTTTCCCATCTCTACCCACTTGTGCAGTTTCTCCTCTTTCCTCTCTGCTCCTCAGTTACTAAAGCAATCTTCCTTCAAACACTTCTGTTTTCCATTACGTCACTTCATTCAGGTCGGTGATCAGCTGCAACTTCCTCAGAAAGACCACTGCTGCTTCCAGTGACCCTGGCTTTGTCTTGCTTTGTATTAAATTACTCAGCTACCTGGTATTATTGTTGTCTTTATCGCTTATTAGAATGTAACCCTTAATGGCAAGAAATTGTCAGTCTTGTTCATTTATCACTGTGTAAAAATGTTTCTAGCACACAGAAAGTGACCAATAAATATTTCTGGAATTAATGTAGTAATGAATCTAATCTATTTTACTTAGTCACATGTAGAAATTCATTTGGTTTCCGCTGACTATTTTTATAGAATTTTAATATGGAATTAAAGTATTTTTCAAAATGGGTTAGTACTGAGTAGTTCGTGGATACAGTAAAGATTTTTCAAAATCTTTCTAAAAATTACATAACTTTGGCATTTATCTTGCTTCAACTCATTGATATACCTGGAGGAAAAATAGTTGATGAAGTTATACTGTTCAATCGAAACAGGTTATTAAATGATGGCTGTAGAAACTCTCATATGAATACATTTTCACAAAGTGTAAGAAATATGAAATCATGTGCCATGCATAAGAATCCTACTTCACATTTTAAAATACAACTTGGTAACAGTTGCATTACACAGCTCTCAGGGCTACAAAAAACCTACAAGGTGGCTTTAAGATTTTTTATGGTCTATGGTATTTGATAGTAAAAGAAAGACAGGGAGACTAAGTAGACAGATAAATGGAGGAAAGGAATATGTGATTTTTACATATTCAGATCTGTCTGTCTATATGGAAATTGTGATTTCCTGAAAGAAGAAGGACTAGCATCTCAATTGCAAGTAGTTCCTCGAGACCTATTAGAAATCTTTGCCGCCCTTTTTTCCTAGAGAGCTCTGCAGATGACTGGCCGATCCATCTGAAATAGCGGGAACGGGAGAGGGTAGTAACTGGGAACTGCCATTCCTAGCCTTTGACAGGGTGAAGCTGAATGAGTTTTACGTAGCTTAAGGGACTGCAGCTGTAGAAATTTTGCACAGATGGAGGTGAGAGGGAGCTTAAGGTAGTCATCCAAAAATACATTACATAGGTCAAGGAACAATAGCTATCTCACATCCTTGAGATGTGTCTCTGAATCTTCCATGCGTTTGCCCCATGATAGAGGACCAGCCTTCAGATGCCTGTGGTCACAGACGTCACTGGCTGTGAGGTTAGGATGGCACCAACATGTTTACTGTACCCCCTTTTTCTCATATCTTCCTTCCTACCCAGACCTCAGAGGATCAGAAGCAGCAGAGGTCTGCTCCTCTGGGAGAGGATAGGAGTTAGATTTTATACTGGATGTTAGGTTAACGTCTTCTAGTAAATAGCATAGATTTTAAAAGATATTTGAAAGTGACAAGAAGCTGTGGAAACCATCTGATATTTGGCCAAGGTAGGCATCAGAAAAAATGTCTCAAACTGAATGAAAGAATTCATTTTCATGATAATTCCCACCAAATTACATAGTAATAGGCTGGAAACATAATAAATCAATTTGGCATTTCATGTAGTTTAAATCATAATTTGAAATTCACTTTTTTAGTATAAACCATAAACTAACTATACAAAGAAAATATAATTTATTGTGTCCTTACAACATCTGAGAGCATATTAAAATAGTTTACACAGCTTTATTTCAAGCAGTTCCTTTGTATTTATTCATTTTAATATTTAAAATCCACGTTCTATTGACTTCCACAGTGCTAAGTGAATTATCTCAGCTACAAACAAGGCTGGGCAGGAAAACTACAATGTTTTTACGATTATATAAAGGTAGACATTAATACAATGTTTTATTTATAAAAGGGAGAAAAGTTGATGGATAGTATTCACATGTGGTAATGTTAAACATTTCCCTAATATTACCTAGTTGGAATGCCAGTGAAAGTAAGTGGTCTATGAAGTTCATTTTAATTAATTTTTTGTTGCTAACATTCTTTGCCATGTAACCTTCAGTAAGTTACTTAGAATTTTTTCTCTTGATACCTTCACCTATACGACGGAGGTATTAAGAATACGTAAGTCATAGGATTGTTGTGGGAACTAACTGAAATAATATTAAAGAATGTAGAATATTTCCAAATGTATAGCAAACAGTTGACATTTTTACCAGTTGTTATTATTGTCAAAATAGGAATCATCATATTATTAATTTTACCTTTAGGAATGTTTATAGACCTATCCCTTTTACTCAAGTATGAGAATTAATCTGGAGAAGAAGAGAGAAGAAAGGGAATTAAATCAGGGCAATAATTATCTTCCTGTTACTTACTGCCTCCTCACCCTGACCCTCCCAGGGTAATTTTCTAATACCAAAGGAAGAAATTAATTACTCAGCTTATACATTATGTATGAGGTGCTCCGATGAAAATTAATCATTCTATGGCATTTATTTTGGGAAAAAAATGCTGGAAAGTTAAGTAGTAACCAACCTTTTTGTGGCAATGTTCCCTAGGTATAGATATTTCAGGAGAAATCCTGTTGAAAAAGAGGAGTTGGTTTATCTCATTTTGTAAGTAATAGAGAAGAAAAATATATTCCCATATTATTTTAGAACTACATAGAAGAAACAAAAGAAACATACTAATAGCACTAACTGATAGCTTTTCAAACATGTTGTTAATATCTAAGATCTGATGACCATAGTTGTAATTTTATACTAAGAAATAAAAATTAAATTACAAGCAGATTGTCACCTCTGAAAATACAAGATGAAAAGCTGCACCCTTGACATCCCTATCTGCTTTCCCCTGTCCTCGTGCTTTTTAAAAATAAAAACTAAGGTCACATTCCCATATGTTCTGTGATGAGTACGTTTTTATCATCTAGCCTTCACATATCTGAGCCAATCTTAGGTCTCAGGCAAGTTGTAGGCAATTGTCCAGCTAAAACTGACACCTCAGTTTTCAGAAACATTTTTCTTATCCCAGATGACCTCTGTGTTATTCTGGAAGCTTGCTTTGTAGAACTGATTATCTATTTTCAACTCTATATAAAACATACGTATTAAAACTTGACGTATTCAGTTTATATAGAGAGAATTTCACCAATAATTTAAAAATATTTTAAGTTTTACTAATTGTAAAAATAAAAAGTTGATATACCATACGGTGTATATATTCATAGTATATTCATTATCAAACACTATTAAATTAATTTGTCCCACTAATACTGTTTTCAACAGCAAAAATCGCTCTCTTTTTTATAACATATTATCTACACCCAGGCTTGTTACTTTATGTACCTTTTTGCACAAAGACCAGAAAAGGAAATTCGTACAAAAGGACATACTAGGAAAATGTGTGAACTGAGAAAATTCTAAGTTTTCCTCATGCTTGTGTTGTCAACCCAAATATCAAGTAAATAACAAGGAGCAAACTTTATTTGCTAGCAGCATCTATTACACTAGTAGCATCTACTGAGTCTCTCTAATTTGAGTTCTATGTAATAAACTCCAAATAAAATCTTAAATTAATTGTCTGTGTCCTGGCTGAAAAAGTAATGATGAGAAACACTTGGAGGTGGAGTCAGAAAATGGGGCCAGGGTGAGAGGTCGGTGCTCAGGTGAGACTCGTTGCTGAGCTCAGCTCCCATTCACACCTTGCAAAGGTATAGCTGCTTTTACCTGGTCCTCATGGAGTTGCGCTGCAGCTCAAAAGAAGAAAACATTCATAATAGGAGGACTTTGGTTTTTTCAGTTTTTAATTAATATACCCAACAAATCTGTTCTAAACCTCTCTCTCTCTCTCTCTCTCTTTCTCATCTTATTCTAAGTGTTTTTAAGGTACTATTTCATTTAATGAGGTAGATATCGTTATTACCCCCAAGATACTGATAAGGAAACCAACACACAGAGAGTCTTTGTATTGTGCCCGAGGTCATACACCTAACAGTGGCAGAGTTGAAGCTTAAATCCAGGCCAACAAGTTCTAGATTCCAGGGTTTTGTCCATTTACACCATACTGGCTGTCCTGTCCATTTACAGCATACTGGCTGTGCTGTCCATTTACAGCATACTGGCTGTCCTGTCCATTTACACCATACTGGCTGTCCTGTCCATTTACAGCATACTGGCTGTCCTGTCCGTTTACACCATACTGGCTGTCCTGTCCGTTTACAGCATACTGGCTGTCCTGTCCGTTTACAGCATACTGGCTGTCCTGTCCGTTTACAGCATACTGGCTGTCCTGTCCGTTTACAGCATACTGGCTGTGCTGTCCGTTTACAGCATACTGGCTGTCCTGTCCGTTTACAGCATACTGGCTGTGCTGTCCGTTTACAGCATACTGGCTGTCCTGTCCGTTTACAGCATACTGGCTGTCCTGTCCGTTTACAGCATACTGGCTGTGCTGTCCGTTTACAGCATACTGGCTGTCCTGTCCGTTTACAGCATACTGGCTGTCCTGTCCGTTTACAGCATACTGGCTGTGCTGTCCGTTTACAGCATACTGGCTGTCCTGTCCGTTTACAGCATACTGGCTGTCCTGTCCGTTTACAGCATACTGGCTGTCCTGTCCGTTTACAGCATACTGGCTGTCCTGTCCGTTTACAGCATACTGGCTGTCCTGTCCGTTTACAGCATACTGGCTGTCCTGTCCGTTTACAGCATACTGGCTGTCCTGTCCATTTACAGCATACTGGCTGTGCTGCCCATTTACAGCATACTGGCTGTCCTGTCCATTTACAGTGTACTGGCTGTGCTGTCCATTTACAGCATACTGGCTGTGCTGCCCTTGACACATGGAGATTATGGGGATTACAATTCAAAATGAGATTTTGGGTGGGGACACAGCCAAACCATAACAACTGTCATAACTCAAAATTAACATGCTGAAAAGCATATCAATTACTCACTTTTAAAATAGTGAGTATGGTTACAACCTATCAGACTTAGATGTTGATTTTCTTAAATTCATAGTTTTTAGAAATGATTTGCATTTATACAAGCAATAAATCATAACCAGTTCTCAGAATCATTGAAAAAAATATTTTTTTCAGTATATCTTCTAAAGCAGTCCTTTCGAAGCCTAAATAAAACAGAGTTCCCCCAGAAGTAAGCTTGTCTTATTACTTTAGAAAAACTGTAATACACCATATATGCCATCATATAAGGAATATGTGTGTGTGTATATATATATGAATAAACCATATTTATATTTTTATTTATGAGACTTAAATCCAGGCAAATCTAGATTCCAGGCTTTTGTCCATTACAGAATAATGACTGTCCATTTGCACCACCCGATTCAGTTAGTAACATAGGGGCTTTTGTTACTTATGGTTGCCAATGTTTTTTTCTATTACTTTAGATGTTAATACTGTATAAATATTATATATTCACATAGATGGATTAAGGAGGTGAATAGCATTCTTTTTTCAAAAATAAATCCATCTGTCCATTTTTTATATCACTACTAAGTCTGAGTTTCCATTATTAGGTTACATGTCACATATTGTATTTATTATTATTATTATTATTATATTATTCATTATTGATGTCAATCAACCATAGAAATAACACACTCAGAATATCCAAAGGTACAGAAAAAAATTGTATATACATATATACAGAAAACATATATATATACACAGACCATATATATATATAAAAATAGTATATATATACACAGAAAACATATATATATATATAACCCATTTTATTTTGGACCTTCAAACATACATTTTCAAATATGGCATTGATTTTAAGGTGGCTAACGTATGACAATACCAGTCAACTTAATTGGTGTTTTGCACTTGAGTCCATATTTTAAAATGTCTTGTGTTTCAATTTAGGGCCCATGCAAATCTCTGAAATAATAAACATGTAAAAGGCAAAAAACAAGAAAAAACACATCGGGAGTCGCATAGCTAGATACATCTTCAAAAGACAAATATGGCTAAGTGGCTGCTTTCTAGTCTATGGTTGAAAGCAAGTAATGTAAAATCCTTTCTTGGTAATATTTTTGGAGAAAACATTACAGCATGGTGACAGTTATTAGCATTGTATAATTACTGTGATACTAAGTAATTAAAATGTCTTGTCCCTACTGCTGAAATGCAGCTTGATCATGGTCTGGCAAAGGCAGAGTAGACAAGTCACCCGCATGATCTCCCCCAGCAGGAGGTGCATTCTACCTATTTTTGCTTAGGTGGCTGCATATGGGCCTTTCTGTACATTGTGCTGAGACAAGCATTACTATTACCAGCTCCGATGAAGAGAATGTGGTTTAATAGGTATACAGAAGCAGTATCATTCCACACAGAATTTTATATCATATTAATTTAAATGCTAACTTTCTTATGGCTTTCATTTTTTATGTTATTTGTTTGCAATATTAGTCAAAAAAATTGATAGTTTTATTAAAATGTATAGTGATAACTAGCACTGAGAGTCATTAGACTTTTGTGAATAAATCATGTTAGCTCATTTAGTGAATATTCCAGATTGCAGAAGAGTGTCTGCCATTGTGAATCGCGTGCTACCTACTATGTGCTCTATTTTCCTGATAAAAGTGGTTGCACAAAGCCTGTGGAACCTTGGGGTTTGAACTCAAAGAGCATTATGGAGGCAGAGCTATTCATTCCACGCTGGCTCTTGTTTTGCCACATGCTGCAATATTCCAAAAGCCAAATGCTGCTTTCTGTGGCATGTACACTCATCCCTGAGGCAGATTGCAGTCCCAAATTTCCCTTCCTTAATCATTTCTACTTATTTTTATAGTCTACATAGCATTAAGTAAATCAGAGTATTCCCTTATGATTTCTAATTGCTTTTCTGAAAGGTGAAATGCTTAAATGTATTAAATATGTTAAACATGGCAACAGTCCCACTGAGTGACATAAGAATCTCAACATCATCATCACCTTTATAAAGCAATTCCATATGCTTCTCTTCTTCCAGGCAGTTCCTTAATTCGAGTAGAAATGTTCTGATATGTGGCTTTTACAATTAGCCTTTGCCTTAAGACATTGCCCCAGATTTGAGAAGATAGAATAATAATGAATTTTTAGATAGCATACCTGTAATGTTTTGCATTAATAATAGAAGAATCAAGAGATCTTGGCTTGGAATACTCAAATAATAGGTAGATATTCTCTAGAGTACTATAGTGTATAATTGGCTTTCTTAATATTTTCAAAAGTTAAGTCTCAGATAGTTAAATGATTCTTAAACCACTTTGTAAGACAATATGTCTCCAAAGTGTCCCTCAACTACCAAAAGTAATATGATAAAAATGCAAATTTTAGAAAATCTTTTGTTACTCAAGCTTTAACATTCCTTTTTAATATCATGAAATAGCTATAAAATGTGATATCAACCTGACTCCTATATGGTTTCATAGTTTAGGATGATTTGGTTGTAATATAGGCAGTTATGAGATAAACACACAAATACATTAATGCACAAACACACAGACATTTTAACAGATTCCTATATGGTTTCATATTTTAGGATGATTCCTATGTGGTTTCATATTTTAGGATGATTATTCCTATATGCTTCATATTTTAGGATGATTCCTATATGGTTTCATATTTTAGGATGATTTGGTTCTAATACAAGAAGTTGTGAGATAAACACACAAATACATAATCGCACAAACACACAGACAGACATTTTAACTGTATTTCCCATTTCCTCAGCACAACTCTATGAGGTAATTAGAGAAAATTTCTGTATGTGCCTATGTGTATATCAGATGGGAAGAAATCACACCATAAGATGGAGAGTTCCCTCTGACAGATTCTCGTCCCAGCCTCTTTCTAATTTAAATAAGGCCAGCACTCATATTCAAGTTTCATTTATTCATCCAATTAGTGCATATTTATGAAGTACCCTTTACATGCCAAGCACTTCAGTGGATGCTGGGAAAACAAACAAAAAAACACAAAACCTTTTCATTACCAAAAAACTATATTCAAAAGATGGGTGTGCATCAAAATATTTTTTACAATTGGAATGCTTTTACAGGTAAATATAAAGTGGGTTAGGAAAATGGAGGAGCGATCCTCCCAATGGCTACTTAATCCCAGTGGGGGAACCAGCAGAGCTGTGTGGGGTGAAAAAGCTTAATGAGGAGCTTAGGAGTCGGTCATTGACATGATCTTTGCAGACATGATACTGTGCCTCATGCATATTTACCTACTCCATGGTGGAATTTCTATGGATGTTAGAACCTTGTTCAGCTTGCAGGTAAATGAGAATTACCTCAAAGGTAGGGCAGACCTACAGGTAGTGAGTCTCATTTATTGGGCTATAAGTTGACGTTCAAGCAAATGCAAAAACTAATGGCAGGAAGCTTGGTTACATGATAGGGAGAGAGGACACTGTTCTATTCCACTCTACCGGTACCATTCACTTTGTGGAGAAGGTTGTATAGTATTTGATGTGAAACAACTCCAACCACAAATGTTTACCTCCCAAGAAAATTTTACTATGCTTAATTTTTAAAAACAATTTTAGATTTACAGAAAAATTGTTGGTAGTCCATAATTCCCATAGCCATTAATGAACCAGTATTGATACTTTAGTATTAAAGTCCATACTTTATTCAGACTTCCTTAGATCTTAACTGGTTTTTTATTTCTTTTTTTTTTCTTTTGGTTCAATTCATCTGTATCTAATGTCTTTTTGGTTCCAGGATACCTTGTTATTTTAAGTGTTTAAGTCTCATTGGGATCCACTTGGCTGTGACAGCTTCTCAGGGTTTTATTTATTTATTTATTTATTATTTATTTTATGGCTTTGACAGTTTTGAATAGTACTAATAAAGTATTTTGTAGAAATACTGGGATTTGACTAATGATTTTCTAAAGATTATGACAGGCTAATAGGTGTTTGAGAGGAAGAACACAGAGGTAAAGTGTCATTTTCATCATATCACTTCAAAACTATGTACTATCAACAACATGGTTTATCACTGCTAATGTTGACCTTGATTACCTGGCTAAGACAGAGGTTGCTATATTTCTCCACTCTCAAATTTCTCTTTTTTCCCCTTTTTCATGTATTAGTCTTTGAAAGTAAGTAACTATGTGCAGCCCCCACTTAAGATGTGGGGAATTGTGCTTCCTCTCATTGAGAGCCGAGTACCCACATATATTTTAGATTTATTTTGCAAGGGATATTGATCTGTTTTCCTCATTCAATCATTTATTTATATCAGTATGAACTCATGAATATTTACTTTATATTTTGGGGTTATAATCTCATAGTAGTTTATTCTGTTACTCAAATTGTTCCATCTTTGGCCATTGAAACTCCTGTGTCTCAATGGCATACCCTCATGATTGTGTATAAGACGTGTGTGTGTCAACATTAAGTGTACAGAATTAATGTTGATGTTTCTAACTCCAGTTCACTAGCTCATGGATGATTCTAGCCTTCTACACTTGCTATCTTTAAGCTTCACTCCAACAGTGAGAAACCTAATTTCTAATACCCGTCATCTATCATATCAGGATTGTTAACCAGTACCCTTGTTGGACAAAACTTTATCACCTAGATAAGAGGGCTTACAGTTTTCTCTCACCTTTATTTTTACAGAATCCATTCATTTACAAAATTACTTAGGTCAGCAACTCTCCCCCTCAGCAATATTTTTCATTCATTTGTAACAAGTTACATATTTTTGTCATATTTTTATTATAAAAATAAATATTTTTATTTACCTATATTAAATTTCATATTGTGGTATAAAATTCAATGATATTTGGCAAGTGCCTAGTGTCAGGTGTCCTCAATTATAGTATCATATTTAGTAGTTTTATTTTCCTGAAGCATTCCCTGTGCTTTGTCTATTCAACCTTCCTTCCCTTCCACCAAAAACTTGAAAGCCATTGATCATTTCACTTTTCTCTATACTTTTGTCTTTTCTAGAATGTCATATAATTTGAATCAGACAATATGTAGCTTTTGTAGTTGAGAAGGTTTGCCTGTGTCCCCACCCAAATTATGTGTCAAGGGCAGGGCCAGGTGGAGCTAATTGAATGGTGGGGGTGGTTTTCCCCATAGTGTTCTCATGATAGTGAATAAGTGTCATGAGACCTGATAGTTTTGTAAATGGGAGTTCTCCTGCACAAGTTTTCTTGGCTGCTGCCATGTAAGACATGACTTTGCTCATCCGTTGCCTTCTGCCACAATTGTGAGGCCTCACCAGCCATGTGAAATTCTGAGCCCACTGAACCTCTTTTTCTTTATACATTACCCGGTCTTGGGCAGCTTGAGAACACATTAATATGGTAGTCTAGCTTCTTTAACTTAGCAGTGTACACTTAAGTTGCCTCCATCTTTTCATGGCTTGAATGCTCATGTCTTTTATAGCTGAATACTAATTCACTACATGAATGTGCCACATTTTGTGGATCAATTCACCTATTGAGGGACATTTTGGTTGCTTCCCTTTTTGGTAATTATAAATAAAGCTGATATAAACATTTCTGTGAATTTTTGTGTGAACATACATTTTCAAATTAGTCAGATAAATGCCTAGGAGCATAATTGCTTGATCATACAGTAAAACTACATTTAGCTTACTAAGAAGATGCCAAATAGTCTTCCAAAGTGGATATAGCATTTTGTTTCTTTTTTAAATTTTTTTTTTAACCAGTCAAGTAAAACAGTGGGGGTGGAGAAGAAACTAAAAGGAGGTAGCATTTTGAATTCATATAAACAATGAATGAGAGTTACCCTCACTCTACATCTTCATAAGCACTTGGATTGAGAATTTTTGGATTTTAGCCATTCTAATAGGTGTGTAGTTGTATCTCATTATTATTTCAGTTTGTGTTTCGCAATAATGAATTATGACATTCTTGTCATATGCTTATTTGCCATCTGTATAGCTTCTTAGGTGAGATGTTTATTCAGAATGTTTCCTCATAATTTAATTGGGTTGTTTTTCATATTATGGAGTTTTAAGAGTTATTTGTATATTTTGGATAGAAAAACTTTATCAGATATAATTGTCAAATATTTTTTCCTGGCTTGTGGTTTTCTTTTAATTCTCTTAGCAGTGCCATTTACAGGGTGGAATATTTTATTTTAGTAAAAGATAACCTTTATTTATGTATGTATTTATTTATTTATTTATTTATTTTTACTTCATAGCTCATGCTTTTGGTGTCACATCTAGAAATCATTAAAAAAACAAAACATATAGATTTTTATATAATTTTTTTCTCAAAATTTTATAGTTTTAGGTTTTATATTTGGGTGCATCACCCATTTTGTGGTAATTTTTTTGACTGGTGTAATGTCTGTCTAGGTTTATATTATTTTCTTGCTTGCATACACCAAATTGTTTCAACACCATTTGTTGAAAAGAATATTATTTCTTCATTTAATTCACTTTGATACTTACTCAAATATTAGTTGACAATATTTGTTTAGGTCTGCCTCTGGGCTGGCAATTCTGTTCCATTTTTCCATGACAGTACCATGATTTCTTGATAACTGTAGCTTTAAAACAAGACTTGAAACTTGGTAGTAGGAATCCTTCATAGCTTACTTTTCTTCAGTATATGTGGGCTATTCTAAATCTTTGGCTTTCCATAGAAAATTTAGAGTAGTTTGTCTATATCTACCAAGTAGTTTTCTTGGGTTTGTATTGAAATTGCATTGAATCTACAGATCAAGTTGGAGAGAATTGACAACAAGGTTGTCTTCCATTCCATGAACAAAAAATATCTGTCTACTTATTTACTTATTTAGATCTCCTTGGATTTATCAGAATTTTGTACATTTCCATAGATTTTTGATTTTCTAAAGATTCTTATTATGGGTTTCAATGTTTTGGTTGCTAGTGTAAATGTAAATGCATTTCAAGTTTGATTTCTGATTGTTTAGTATTGATATATAAGCAACTAATTGACTTTGGTATGTTAACCTTGTATCCTGAAGCCTTTCTATACTTTCTTGTTTCAGGTTTTTCCTTGTTTGTTTTCAACTGCCTATGATTTTCTAAATATGCAATTATGTCATCAGCAAACAAAAAACAAATACATTATTTCTTCTTTCCCAATCTGTACACCTTTCATTTTACTTTGTTGTATAATCGCAGTAGCTATGAATTCCAATATTATGTGGAATGGGAATGGTGGAGGAAATATCTTTGCTTTTCCCCAATTAGTGTAAAAGAGTCCAGTTCCTCGGCATTACCTGTGTTGTTAGCCATAAAGCTTTTATGATATACTCCATCAAGCTAACAAACGTTTCCTCTGTTTTGCTAAGAGTTTTTATCATGAATAGGGGTTGGATTTTGTAAAGTACTTCTTCAGCAACAATTGATATAATGGTTTTCCTTTTTTAACTTGTTCATGTGGTAGAAGACATTTATTGATTTTCTAAGGTTGAACTAGCCTACCATAGTTGGAAAAACTCCTGACTAGTAATGGAATATAATACCATTATACAGTCATCCCTGGACATCAGTGGGGGATTGGTTTCAGGACTTCCCCATACCCAAATCCGTGCACACTCAAGCCCCACATCCAACTCTTTGTATATGTAGGTTTCTCATCCATTGAATATATATTTGTGATTTGCATTTGGTTGCAGATGTGGAATCCTCTGATATGAAAGGCCGACTATATTTATTGAAAAAACTGTGTATGTAAGTGGAATCATACAGTTCAAACTCGCGTTGTTTGGGTGTCAACTGCACCTTGTTTTGCTAATATAGTTGTCTCTCAGTATCCATGAGGGATATATAAGTTCCTTATATAAAATGGTGCAGTATTTGCAAATAATTAGAAATTCATTGATGAGAATAAGCATCAATAAGTAGTCCTGGGAAATTTTAAAAGCATTAATACCTGGTTATAAAATTTCATAAATCAATCATTGACATATGAATACAAACGAACAAAAAACTTAAAACCTCCTTATGTGCTAAATAAGGCATATGTAGGAAAATGATTCTACTTGGTTCACTTATGTTTCTGCATACTCTGTAGCAGAAGCATTGATTCTTTTCTGTTCTGAATTATCTTCTCAAAGATGTGTTATAGCACATTCTTGGAAGATAGAGATTGTGTTTCAGTCAAGAGCAAAGGTTGAGTTTGTAGTCTTAGAAGGCAAGATAGCATCTCCCATTGGCGGAAAAAATAGTCATGCCTACTGCCTAATATAAAAGATTCAAATTTCCTAATCTAAAACTGAGTCCTTGAATTCAGATTTCCTTTTCTGAAATGCAATCCCATGAATGTGTAGGTGTCATTTAGAGCATTATGTCAGTGAGAAATTATGGTGGGGAACAGGCACAAATTCTGACACTGTTGTTACTACTCTTACAATGAGTAAGGAAGGCTGTTGCTTCTGACCTTGGAATCTTGTGTCTTCTGCTAGTGTTTATAAGATTGTGACAGATTAATTTGTTGGCTGGCAAGAGAGTAAAATCACAGCATAATAAGGCAATGAAGAACCTTGTAAAATCAATTAGTTTGTAAAATGTTAAACTATGTGATATATTTTAACTTGTGTAAACATATTTAATACTATATTGATATGGTTTGGCTGTGTCCCCACATAAATCTCATCTTGAATTGTAGCTCCCAATTGTTGTGGGAGGGACCCAGTGGGAGGTAATTAACTCATGGGGGTAGCTCTTTCTTGTGCTGTTCTTATAATAGTGAGTAAGTCACATAAGATCTGATGGTTTTATAAAGGGGAGTTTTCCTGCACAAGCTCTATTCTCTTCTCTGCCACCATGTGAGACGTGTCTTTCACCTTCTGCCATGATTGTGTGGCCTCCCCAGCCACATAGAATTGTGAGTCCATTAAACCTCTTTCTTTTGTAAATTGCCCAGTCTTGGGTATGTCTTTGTCAATAGCGTCAAATGGACTAACACATACACACATATATATGTACATACATGTGCTAGTACAACCTAGATTCTATAGACTTAACTAAGAAAACAACACAATTCTTAACTTTTTATTATTTTTTCATTAAAAAATTGTTTTTTCTTTTCTTATTTTCTTAGAATTAATGAGTGGCTCAGAGAAGACTCCCAAATTTTTTTATCATAATATACACTCTAAAATTTAAATCACTATGGCCATCTTCCTAAGAGATATGTTTTCTCTAATACATTTAAATCTGATTTAAAAATCACCATTATAAGTATGGTTATACATACATTTATTTAAAATAATTACACTATTAATAATGAAGAGACAACAACACAAAACATGCATAATTCTTAGGATAATGTACACACTTTGGGCCTGACTTTTATAGGCTTCCATTACTGTTGTGTTGTAATTTGAAATTGTGGCCCTTGTGAATTCCAGGGCAGCGGTCAGCGAATCTTTTTTTAAAAGAGTCAGATGTTACATATTTAAGGCATGCTGTGTATGGGGTCTCTATGGAAACTATAAAACCCTGCTTTGTAGTATAACAGAACCAAAGATGATTCATAAATTAATAGGCATGGTTATGGTCCAATAAATCCTTATTCATAAAATCAGATAGCTGGCCCACCAGCCATAGTTCTCTAACCCCTACAATATTGTTTGGAAATACAATAAACCTACATATATAGTTTGGTGCTCTAGTCTTTTAAGCAATGATTTATTTTCAATGTTCTGAGAGTTAAACAATATGATACAGAATTTGCCTTGATTATGCTCTGGAGGATGGGTTCTGGTACTGACTCTATCAGTTACAGGCAGGTAATTTAAATCCCCTACTTCAGATTTTTCATGTGCAAAATCAATTACAGGAAGATCTATCTGAAAGAGGAGGTTAGAAAGGAGAAAAACCAATTAGGTTTTCGTAACCTGCTTATTCATATTTTAATATCTTTCTAGGAATCATTAAAAACATCTGCTTAATAAATCTGGGATGTTTTTGAAGATCAAATTAGAAAATGTACCTGAAAGTATATTATAAATGATGATACTTAATATGTAAACTTTTATTATTATTGTAACTAGTAAGTGTATCATGTTCCTTATATCTAGCTAAGTGCTATCTGACCCTCTGATTAGGTATAGTCCCATAGCTCAATGGACAATCAAGCAACAGATCAATTGATCAACAATGCCATTTTTATCCTTGGTTTTCTGGTATTTTCGCTTCTTAAAGAAGATGCTTCTTTACTACTGGTTTTTCAGTCAGCTCTGCTTTAACTTGGCTTGGTTAAAAGAAGACTACATGACTTTGAAATAACCTAGATTTTTAGCATATAACTCCACATTTCACCCATAATTTCTCCCAGTGCAGCCATTTCTTTGAATGGACACTTTCAGTAGAGTGATTATCATATACAGTACTTCTCATAAGATACAGATCTTCTTTAAGTAGTGGCCATCCCTGTCATTTCTTTAAAGCAAAAACCAGTAGATCATTTTTCTTACATAATTTAACAGTGAAGTGGGTTTAATGCTTTACTAAAGAATTATGGGAATTTTTCTAAAACATGAATTTGTCAGGATATAACTATAGTGTCTTTATGGGCAATTTTATTTTGAAACATAGTCCAGTGTGAAATCAGTCTACTTGACTTTAAAATTAAACTAAGAAAGCGTATTCTGAAATAATTTTAAAGCACTGTCTCTATCCACATGCCCTTTTTCTGAAACTAGTAAATGCATCAAGAGATACATTTAGAAATGGGATTAAATGCAAGTCACTTCATTTTCAGAGTCCCATAGTGACACTTTGCAGGACACATGAAGATACAGTGGTTGTCTTTTTTATCACTAGTTGGCTTAGATTTTTTATTCATCTCTGTTACTCCTTTCTGAATTGATCCTAATTGATCATGCCAAAAAGTTATCTATTTAATAATCACAGAACATAATACAGAGCTGTGTGCTTAATAAGTGATCAATGAAATCATAAATTAGGGTCTTAGGATAGGTATAAATTATCCTTACTAAATTCACTTATCCAAAAAGAGGAATGGTTAAAACTGTGCTAAGAGAGACCATTGCTCTTTTTGGGTCATAGACACCTTCTATTTCAAGATAATAAGAATTAAATGAACTGCAGCAGCCTGAATATTATCATGCATTTATGACGCATGAATTTACACCAACATTATTTTTAGAGAGCCTATGTCAAACTTGGGAAAATGTGCCAAGCAGGTGAAAGTTTCTCTATGACTTTTTATAAATTAACTAAAGATTTGGATTTTACAAGTGTAAAAAAAAAAACCTTAGTAAACTGGCCCCCAAAAAATCACAAGATGAAGAGAATCTTTAGCAGTATGCAATCTATTCTTTCAATTTCTCAGATTTATTACATTTGATAATATGATGACATATCTTCTACAATTTAATTGAAGTTATGGAAAATTTGAAAACAAAATTTCATATTAGTCTTATATCAAAGATCATTAGTATCACACCTTATCAACTGGTGAATTTAATTTAGGGACTTCCATTAACATGTAATACACTTTGTACAAACACTATCATAGAACCCGTATTTCTCAGAGGTATCTACAAAAATATCATGAGAAATACTGTGAAGGGTTTTATTGTTCTTAAAATCCAGATGCATTATTTCCTTACTCTATTTCCTAATCTAATATTTGCTAAACATAAATTACAGGGTACAGTAATGTATACATTTAAGTTTACTTTTTATCACTCTTGGTAAGTCAAATGAGATAAAATTTAATTTAGGAAATTAAATGCATAAAAATTATTAGAAGATTCAATTTTTAAAAGTCTAGGAGAAAGTTTACTACATAGTTTCCATTTGGTTATCAGGGATTAGAAAGTTACCAGATTTGCAGGAAAATGTCTATGATCACAGGTGTCTATAGCACTTGACAGGAAATTTACAGAAAAAAATAATAAAGCCTCAAAGGTGTAGAATATCGCTTCCTTCGATGTCCATGGTCTGCTTACCATTACTGGAATAATCAGTTTTGTTTTTTAATCTTTCACCTTCCAGAACTCACAGAACTTCCTCTTTTGGTAGAGTTAATTTTTTTTTTTTTAAATAATGAGAATGGAGGGGAAGTTCAGCCCATTTCTGCCATCAAGCTGTCAGCAAGAAAAATAGAAACTACTCTTTCCTGAAGATAGGTATTTAATATAGGAAACGATACACCAAAAAATCCTTTTGAATGCTGGAGAGGTCATGGTCAAAAAAATATTGCTAGCTCTCAAATTCATTCTTTGATTTTTAAAAAATCATTAATTTGCAAAAATACAAGAAAACTTCTGATACTAATCTCAACTGCCTATGTCACCAAACGGGGAAATTTTCAGGGAAATACTAAAGAGCTGCACAAATTAATATCTGCCAAAAACCATGCACATGCCTGAGGCTATCGATGAAAATTAATGGGTTTTCTTCTCTTCTGCCTTCCAATTTGGCTTTATTTCTCTACCTTTCAAACTTTTCATCAGCAAAACTTCACAAGAAACTCGCTGGCAATGCTTCCTGTCCCTAAGATGTCAGGAAGTGCTAAGAGATGATGGGCAAGATTGTTGGTTAAAATATATCATTTGCTTTGTTCGTTGTTACCCAGATTCAATCCATTATCAAGTTCTGTTGAGTATACCTCTTAAACAGATACCAAATTTATTCAGTTGTCTCTATGTCTACCATTATGATCCAATTACAAGTCAACATGCTTATAGGGACTATTGCAATGACTCTTAACTGGTCTCTAAATACTTCTAATACTAGATTTGTCTCCTTCACATTTGTTCAGCTGCCAGAGTCATTCTTCTGAAGTGCTTATTGCAATATGTCATGCCACTACCTAAATTACTTTATGTCTTTCTCTGCATTCAAATAATATCAAACTCCTCAGCATAGCGCCAGCAATAAAAAATAATTAACATTCATTAAGTAGTTAACTATGTGCAAGAAATATACCATGCACTGTCTATTTGGTATCTCATTGAAGCATTAGAAATACCCTGGGAGGTGGATATCTTTATTATGTCCATTTTATCAACAATAAGTTGAAACAAAAAGTGATAACTTATGGCCACTCAGCAAGTTAATATGAAAACTCGTGATGATCTGTGCTGCATTCCTGAGCTAGCTACTTGTCATTCTTCCAAATTCATTCTCTTTTCTCTCACTCACAATGTTCCAGACCCAATCGATTACTTTCATTTTTTTGCACATACTGATGTCTATCTTGATATATTGCCTTGCATATATTATTTTTAATCTGTGAAACAGTTTCCTGCTATTATTTGTAGAACTTATTCTTCAAGTCCTGATTTAAATATCTCCCAAGATAAGACTTTTAAGACCATTCTATTTATAGATTTTTTTACGATTATTTTCTGTATATCTTTAGAAAACATGTCTACACTTGTCAAAATTTTAATTATATATTCTATTGTTAACTTATTTTCTGTTTCTTTAGATGCACTCTAAGTTGCAGAGTCTGTTTCTAAAACACCAGCAATTTTGTATCTTGACCAACGTTTTGTTCAATGTGGTCACTCAGTAAATATGAATGAATAAATGGAGATCTCAGCTGCTCAAGTTTGAAAATTATATACAATTTACAAAAGCAACTATCAAGTCATTCTTAGCATTACACTAATGTTCTATGCTGGATGTCCCAATCTCTCCAACAACTGCTCTTCTCAAGAAATGAAACAAGTTTGTCTATTTTCTGACAGTTACTCAAATTTAAGCCACAAAAGATTCTATTCACCTATTCACGAATGGTAGATTATGGAGCTCTTCCTGGTCCCAACCGGGTGAATTTAATAGTTCAAACATGGTGGGGAAGACCAACTCTAGAATGGCCTATATGACAGGTGCTAGAAAGATGTAACTATTTAACACTTCAAATAAGGCTAGTCTGAATTGAAAAGTTGTGTAAATATAATATACACACAGGATTTCAAAGACTTTATGTGAAAATAAAACAATACATAGTAACATATCAATAATTTTATATTGACGTATGTTGAAATGATAATATATGGTACATACTGAGTTAAGTAAAATATAGTACTGCATTAATTTTACTTGCTTATTTTAGAAAACATAGCTTATATATCTGAAATCTATGTCTCGTCGTATAATTCTGTTAGCCAGTTCTGGAACGACTTGTTCCAAAAGTTGTCAGTTCTATTAAGTTCTTTCCTTGCATTTACTTTTCCTAAATTGAGACATTTGCTGAAGTTAATTGCCCTAAGCAAGTGACCCCCAGCAGATCACAACTCAACAAAATCTGTGACGCTGAATAAATTGTATGTGGCTTCAAGAGCTACCTCAGGCATGCCACAACCTAGCCACATTTTGTTTTGTTTCATTTATTTATTTAGGAAATTTTTTGTTCCACATAAAAGTTTAACTCTTTACCTCCCATCAACTGAGTTCTCATGGTCAGAAATCATTTGATGTTAACGTGTATCATATCAATTCCGTGCCTATGTTCAACTGGAAAATGGAAAAGTAACTTGACGGATTCATCTCATCTCAACAGTATGTCATTTTGATATAAAATATGTAATTAGTTTTTCTATAGTCATTCCTCTACACACAACATTTTGTTTTGTATTGCTTTGCTTTAAACCAGGTATTATAATTACTATCCTGCTACTTCTTGGTAATTTTTATACACAGTCATTTTTAAAAATAAGGTAAAAATGATACATTTATTCTTTTACCCCAGCAGCATATTTCAGGAATTTTATCTGAAATAAACATAAATGTACCAGTATGAAAAGATATGAACATATATAACGGATGTATGTTGACATTATTTCCAAGTGTTACACATTGCAATATTCTCAATGCTATTTATGGAAGATGATACCATACTGCTGAGTAACTCCATTATTTTTTTACTTATCAAAATACTGCATATATCCATCACAATCAATGCACATTTACTAAAATCTGCACAGTATAAATGCACAATTATTTGTTCAACTCATCTCATATTTTCAATTCTTTCTTGATAATAGTGTGCACCAACTTGGCTAGGCTATGGTATCCAGTTATTTATTCAAAGACTTCTTTAGATGATTATTTTTCAGGAAGTATTTTTTACATGTAACTAATATTTAAATCAGTAGACTTTTAATAAAACAGATTACTCATCATAATATGGATGAGACTCATCCCATCCATTGAAGGCCTTAAGAGCAAAGATTGAAGTTTCCCGAAAGAAGAAGGAATTTGGCCTCAAGACTACATTAAATCTTACCTGAATTTCCAGCTGGCTGGCTTGTACTACATATTTGCTTGCTAATGGCTAATCTTATAAGCCAGTTCCTTAAAATAATAATTAAAAAAAAAAAGACTCCGTTTCTCTCTCTTGGTCTCTACACACACACACACACACACACACACACACACACCACACACACACTTAATATTGGTTCTGGTTTTTTTGGGGGGGAGAATCCCAACTAATATTGCTATTCATTATTATCTGTATAATTTTAAATATATTTCTTAGTTTCTTGAGGTGCAGCATGAATTTTGGATAGTTTCACCCAGAGTTGTCATAAGGTATGACAAAAAGTTTTCATAATTATATTTAGGTTTTAGAACTATTATTTTAACTGCAATATATGAAACATGCTGTATTTTATGGGGCGAGATCTAAAGATCAGTTAGTTTGACACTCTAAAGGAAGAGTGATGTTGTTCATTACAGGAAGACCATATGGGTTGTTAAGAAAATGAGATATATAACTTTCCTTTTTTTACATGAAAATAATTATTTATAGTGACACTTTTTTTTTAATACTGAGTTTCACTCTGTCATCTAGCTGGAGTGCAGTGGTGCAATCTCATCATGCTGCAACCTCCGCCTCCCAGGTTCAAGCAATTCTCCTGTCTCAGCCCCTCGAGTTGTTGGGATTACATGTGCACACCACCACACCAAGCTAATTTTTGTATTTTCAGTAGAGACGGGGTTTCACCATGTTAGCCAGGCTGGTCTCGAATTCCTGACCTGAGGTGATCAGTCCAGCTCAGCCTTCCAAAATGTTGGGATTACAGGTGCCAGCTGCCGCACTGGGCCTATAGTGACACATTTTAAGGTATGATCAAAATAGTGAGTGGTTACAGTGAAGAAGATGAATTATCTGTAGAAATATTTACATATCCATAATGAAGACTGGATTTTTTTCAGAGAAAGATGTGACCAAAAAATGAGGACAATGAACAGAAAATTGTTAGGCAACAGTAAAAGGAGGAGTCGGCTGTAAATAAATCAAATTCTCAATTCACAAATGAACCTAGTATAATGGCAGTGTGAAAGATAGTAAGCAGCATATGCAGTAGGGTACTGCCAGAGAAACTGAAACACTATCCTTACCCGAGTTAGGTTTCAATGATATTCAGTAAGGAAGAAAGAAGCCTTTCTCAACAGCTTGATTCTAGAGTTGATTTTTATATGAGAGAGTTGTTAAAAACCATCTGCAGACTCTTTGTGGATGACTTAAATACACCATACCATTTATCATCATTATGGATCACATGGGTGAATTTTGAAATAGGTGTTGAATAAATATTGGATAAATGAATAAATCAATTAACTTATAATGCCACAAGTTTCTCCATTTTAATCTATTAATTGTATGAAGTTATCTCATTGATTTTTTAATATTCCTTTTATAATTTAGTAATATCATTATTGTACAAATGACTGAAAGGATTTGAAAGTGGCCTGATTTTGGAAACCCTCTCAAAGAGGTACCCAGTAAGTACCTGGTAGCCATTCATATTTAAATTGGATTTTTACTTTGATGTTCTAAGTGTATCATATCACAGGCACATAATGAGAATCAATAAGAATTTTATAAATTATTTAGCCACCTTAGAGGATTCCTGATACCTTAAGAAAGTATAGATATTGAAATGATTTACTCTAATTAATAGTTGTGCATATGTGCAGTAACGTGTAAAAACGCTCCTGTTAAAACATGAAATCAATCATTACAAATTTCTGAAATTTCAATTCCTTATGCTTGAGAATAGCAACTTTGATTATAAAAATGTAAGCCATAAACAAAATTAACAAATATGTTTCTTAACCTTCAGTAAGATTTTTTTTTATGATGGAAATTGAAAGCACATGGTGGAATCTGAGTGTGAAAACAGCTCAAAGATTTCCATCTGTGTGATTTTGAATAAATCTGAGCTTCTCTGTGCCTTTGTTTTCTCATAGGCTGAATGGTGATAATAATAAAACTATTTTTCAGTGACTTAAAGTATATGAAGCAATTCAGATAGATCCTGGAACATAGTAGTGTTTTTCTGAGTATTAGTTATTTCATGTAGTTTTGAAAATAATATGTTTAAATTCACCTAAACCATTACTATATTTGTGTCCATCATATGATTGTTGTATCTAAGGGACTATAAATCTCAAATTTATTTAATAAGAAATTTTGTTCCATAAACATTGTTAGATTTAGTTAATTTAAACTAAGAATTAATAGAGTCCGAGAATTTCAAAGGATGCATTCAGTTTTAATCACTTATAACGCTTACCAAAATAAGTCCACATTAAGCCAATAATCATCACTTTTCTAGTGAAAATAATATTAATATAAAGAATGGGAGACTGACAGGGCACAGTGGCTCATGCCTGTAATCCCAGCACTTTGGGAGGCCAAGGCAGGTGGATCACCTGAGGGCAGGAGTTCAAGACCAGCCTGGGCAACATGATGAAACCCGATCTCTACTAAAAATACAAAAAATTATCTGGGTGTGGCAGCATGTACCTGTAGTCCCAACTACTCAGGAGGCTGAGGCAGGAGAATGGCGTGAACCTGAAAGGCAGAGGTTGCAGTGAGCTGAGATTGCACTGCACTCCAGCATGGGCGATAGAGCAAGAATCTGCCTCAAAAAAAAAAAAAAAAAAAAAAAAAGAATGAGAGACATGCAAATAAATAGGGGAAAGAAGAATTAGAAACACAGGAGGAAAATATATACTATTTCATTTTCATATCCTTAAAGTACTTCTTTTAGCTACAAAGTTATTTAATATAAAACTTTCTTAAGAACTTGTTTGTACCAGTACTATGCTGTTTTGTTTACTGTAGCCTTGTAGTATAGTTTGAAGTCAGGTAGCATGATGCCTCCAGTTTTGTTCTTTTTGCTTAGAATTGCCTTGGCTATTCTGGCTCCTTTTTGTTTCCATCTGAATTTTAAAATAGTTTTTTTTCTGGTTCTGTGCAGAATGTCAATGGTAGTTTAATGGAAATAGCATTGGACTTATAAATTGCTTTGGGCAGTTTGGCAATTTTAACGTGAACAGAAAACCAAATACCTTATGTTCTCACTTATAAGTAGGGGCTAAATGGGAGAACACATAGATACATAAAGGGAAACAACACACACTGGGGACAGTGAAGGGTGGAGAGTGGAAGGATGGAGAGGATCAGGAAAAATAACGAATGGGCACTAGGCTTAATACCTGAGTGCTGAAATAATCTTTACAACAAACCCCCATGACACAAGTTTACCTATGCAACAAACCTGCACATATATTCCTGAACTTAAAATAAAAGTTAAAAAAAGAACTTGTTTATATAAAACAACTAAAGAGAAGAAAGAATAGCTTTTTAGAGAAATGTGTTTACTATCTATTTTATATAAAACTGAATTTTGCTTTGAAAATATTGTCTAACAAGCACAAATCCCCTTCCACTAAATGTGATAAGTGTTGTTGGTGTTATTCAAGTATTTCTAATAAAAAATACTAAATAATTCAAGGCATAAACACTGCCAACTTGCCATTATTGTTCAAATTTATTTGCCAAGATGCTGAAAGGCTTCAAAAGTTTTAACTGTGCCAAATATTTATAACTGCAAGAGACAATACTATTAGTGATTCTTTCTCTTTTAATTGTGAATAATAGAGCCAAATACTTGTTGCAAGGACTAACATGTGAAGGTTGGATTTAGGAATTTTCAGTAGCAGAGTAATAATTGTCAGAATACCATTATTTTAAAACTTTGAAAATGAGTGAATAAAAATGAAAATAGTCACATAATTTTCTAAAAGACACATTCAACCATGTGGGATGAGGGTACATTCTTTTGCATGTGAAGGCTCCTTACACACTGAGAAGCCCTTATTACCTATCGTATCCCCACCTTCCTCTCCCATCTATGGCTAATTTTTACTTTTGCAAATTAAGTAGCTCTCTTTTTCCAATCATTCCTCAGATATCTGTGTTAGATCCCCACTCTGGCTCTCTATGATTGAATTGCTGTTATATCTTTCCAAGATGTGCTGCACAAAATTAAACATGTACTACAGTTATAATCTCACATATGTAAGGCAAAAAATGCTAATAGCCTTTTTCAAATAAAAAGGTGAAGACAAACAAACATTATTTTAGGTATTTTTTTAGGGTAAGATCTTACTGTCATTTCCCTTGAGCATTAAGCCAGTGAAAGCATTATGCATTGTTATCGGACTGAGGCAGAAGCGTCAATTCATTTTAGAGCTATGATTAGAGGAAGTTAGGGTCATTCATATGAATTTGCTTACTTTGTTTTAACATAAATCTTATTTGATAATTTTGCTCAACATGTATTTCAATTACTCTAGACTACTTGTCCTCTGAAAATCTTCAAAGTTTCTTCATTGCAAGTACATTATAAAAGATTAAATGGAGTATCTGTCATAATAACTATCTTTACTTGCAAATGATATAGTAGCTTATGTAAAAAATCTTGTGAAATGTATTTTTTAAATGGAAATAATAAATAAGTTTGGTAAAGCTACAAAATTCGAGATTATTATACAAAGCAACTATATTCTATATAAGGTAATGAACAAATGGAAATTGAAAACAATAACATTTACATTAGTATCCAAAATATGAAACACTAATGGAAAATTTTCACAAAAGATGTGAAACAGTTGTAGACTGCAAAATACAATTAGTGCTGGAAAAAAATAAAAATAACAAATAATTGGAGAGACATACCTTTTTCTTGGGTTGGAGAGCAACACCAACAAGATGTCAAATATGAAATCATTAATATATATTTGATGGCATAATATGTAATTTGTTTAATTTTGTACTCAGGGACCAAGTTGCCTTTTCATTATTTCTCAATAAGAAAATTTTGAATTCTGACACAAGTTAGTTATGTTTAAAGTATATGTCTATCAAAATTTTAAAGAGCAGAATTTGGAATTCTGGGCTTTGATAACGTTTTCATCTCTTCAAACATTATTCCAGAAATTCATGATCCATTCATGCTTGACTGTTTTATTCCAGGTGTTTCATTTTTCTACAGAAGTATTAAGAATTTGCAGGTATTTGCAGATTTTTTAAATCTTAAAAAGTTTAGTCTTGTTTTATCTTATAATCTAAGAAGAGAATATACTTTCAAGTTGATGTGATATATGCAATTTCCTCTTTCTTCCGTCTTTCCTTCCTTTCTTATATCCTTTCTTTATCAAATGCTATAACTTCTTCTCTCTCAGTGAAAAAAAGCCTCATTTATTCCCCCTAAATGATGAACATGTTTTGTGTTTGTTTGTGGTTCATTCCTATTGTTTAAGCCTTTTTATAAAAAAAGAAAATCTTCTTAACCAGTACTGAGGAATACCAATAGTGACAACATGCTATATCTTCCATTTAGAACACTTTTATTTCCGTGAAATATTACTAATATAAATTCTGTGAAAAACTGGGATATTCCATCTACAGAAGATATCATTTGGAGAGATAGAAATATTCAAATTTATGTTTAGGAATGAAAAAATGACAAATAAACTTAAGGATTTATGCTAACACTATATTTCCTTCAGATACAACCTATTAAAAATAATGGTAGTTTAAAATTGTTTGATGTGTTTTTTAGAGTCCAGAAATCACTGGGAAATGATAAGACAGACAAGTTTCTCCATGACTTTTTTAAAGGTCAGAATTGAGCCTGAGTATAGAAAGACAATGCATATATCATTGATACACAAAAATAGTCCTTAATGATATCATTTTTCTGTTATATTTATTTCTTCATTAAGCAATGTTCTGGTCTGTAATGCAGAATTCATGATAATTTTCTCCCAGGGCATGGTGCAAAGTATTACATTTTAAAAATCCCATTCAAAATTAATAAAATAATGTTTGTGTGAAATAGATAGTTTGGTATTTTAGTTCAATATGTCAGTCCCTTTTGCTTCTTTAAATAGAATAAATTAAACTGTGTATATGTGGATCACACTGAAGGTCAATTTCTGCAGACCACAGAGCAGATATTTCAACTTATTACCTCACGATAAAATAAAGTCAAACAAGAGAGCTTTTTGGTACGCTTGGTTAATTCCTTTTACTCAGAATTTTAATCCTGATTTCCCCGACATTTAGTTCAATATTTATATCCTTCTGTTTTCTGCTATATTAGCTTCCCTCATCCAGAGCAACAAAATCCCTGTGCTAATTGTAAGAAAATGACTAGGCAATTATTAATACTAGCTCCTCAATACACCTACTTGATTACATCCCACACAGTAAGCAAATAGAAAACTGAAGACATCTACATATTAGTATAATTTTCTAAAATTTTCAGTCATGGAGTTTATTATTTATAAGTGAATTTTAATCTTATTCATTAGGGTAAATACTTCCAAATGATGAAATTGACATTGACTTACATTCCCTCAAATAATAACATTACTTCCTGAGAGAGCATAGTTTGTTTCTTGAAGAGCAATTCCAATGCCTCCTCCAAAATAAAGATGATCTAGAAAACAAATTTTAATGTAAGCGTAAAACAAGGCAAGTCAATTAAAATGAAAACTTTCAGGCAATTACAGTTTTGTTTAGTGAGCCTGAGTCCAGAGCACCGGTGCCAATGTTTCTTTTCACAGCTCACATAAAAACAATAGAAAATTGACACTATTGAGAGTTCCAGGTGATTTTTTTATAGAATAAATATTCTGAGCTTTGTTTTATTCTGCCTTTTTTTTTTTTGCCTTGATAGCATGTTTAGGTTGAGCTAAAATTTACATTATTTTCTTGATATATATGACTAATAAATATGACTGGAAGAGAAAAGAGTTTTGAAAATTCTCTTTAAAAAGTGTTTTATTGTCTTGGTTGTATTTATGATGTCACCATATTCTTACTGGGCATATTCTGCTTTCCCATCCACATTAATGATTACTCTTTCACAACTTCCTCTTTTAGTCTTTTACACCACAAATATATAGACAAATGATAGATAGATACTGCTATAAAATTTATTTTCAAAATCCTGTGATACATACAAGATACATACAATCACTGATTTAACTTCCTTGCCTCTGAAAATCTCCATTGAATGACAATAGTGAGTATTTTTAAGAGATGACTACAGAAAGAAAACAAAACTATAAATGAGAACAGTAAAACATTCTCAAAATCCAGAAAGCGTATCTAATCTAGAAAGCACAAGAAAGCAGAATCTTAAACTAATAGTGGAGAAAGCCAAGGTACTACCTGATTTGTACAACAAAATTTGCAAAGGCTAAGGAATTAATGGTCTCAGATTTGCCTGAAAGGCCAAAGTGTGGCAGCAATAGGAAGATAAGGTGATTATGAATATCTATGAAAGAAGAATCCAGAGCTTCAGACCATTTGCCCCATCCTGCACCCTGAGGCCCTTCTCTTCACCCTGTCTGAGGTCAATCTCTGGAGTGAAGGCTGCCAGGGATGGAGGATAGAAATGGTACCATACTGCACACAAGGCATGAAGTAGAAATCTACTAGGACACAGTGTACATGTGTGCAGTCTCTGCCCTGCAAAAATGTAACCTGCAGAACAAAAAAAGGGACCACTGAAGTCAGGGAATTCCGCATTCCTTTGCTCATAGGGCTATGTTTGCACAAATGTAGTGTCCTGTTTCTAATGCAAACATTGTGCAGTATAAGGTGATATCTGCACAAACCACATACTAAATATTGGGACCTTAGATTATCTTTCTCCACTTTCCACCAAAATGAATACTGAGACCCAGATTTATAAATCCAGTAAAAAGAGTGAAAGGTTTTTTTGGAGGCAAAAATTTTATTTAAAAAGTTTTACAACAAAACCCAAACAAACTAACAAAAGCATTGTTTCTGTACAAATGCATACATCTATAATTTGAGGGAAAAAGAGAAACGAGTAATCAGCAATTATTTAGACACAACCTCGCAACATTAATATTGTTCATTCCCATACTTCTCGTGAACTTCAATCAGTAAAACACCGGAGCTCTTGGTTTATGTACTGCATTAATTTCATTTCATGTACTTTGTAGAATTTTCTGCTCCTGTAAGAGTTATTCTTGCCTGGTGGCCCAAGACTAAAGAGAAAAGTCTTATGGAAATTGTGTGTGTGTGTGTGTGTGTAATTTTATTATATTGCCTTATTTTACACCTATTTCATTAAGAAGGAGTAAAATTCAAATTGTGTGAGGTTATGTGTAGTTGCTTATTTGCCCAAATGTATACAATAAATTAGTCATGATGAAGGCTGAGTTACTCACTAATGATTAGAACGACCAATTATGTGATAATTAGAAATAAATTTAAAGAAAACTACTTAACTAAATAACACATATGAGAGAGAAAAGATATTTAGTGACAAAATTTCTCATGTATATGTTTCTTACTTTTTCCTGAATTGTGTTTACTTTATTGAGTTTAAAATCTTGTCCTGTCTTATTGCCTTATTGCCTAAGTCTTTTCTGAACTTCATATTTTGTGTAGAGAATAAAGGAAGAAAACTTGTGTTACACAGAAGCTCCTTCTCTGACTTAATAGATAAATGACTCTATTATCTCTATAAAAATGATACTCATAGATGGTATTCATGGCTCAGTGCTCAAGTACTATGCTTTCCAGAGTATATATTCAGTAATTCATTGTATTTTTGCTCCAAAACTTTATGCTAGCTGTAGTTTTAATCACTGCATAATTAAATTAAATATTAATTGGATCAATGGAAATAAAGAGAGTTTCTTTTCCTGTGCAGAACTATCTGCATGCTTAGTAATAACTCACTAAATGTAAGTTATTTTAAAACATTTGTGTAAAATTAGATGTGGGAGAGTGCTAGGGTCTGAATGTTTGTGTCTCCCCCAAATTGATATATTGAAATCCTAACTCTCAAGGTGATGATATTAGGAGGGTATTAAGAGGAATAGTCCTCATGAGTTTATGCCCATTTTTATACAAGAGACCCCAGCTGGGTGTGATGGCTCACACCTGTCATCTCAGCACTTTGGGAGGCCCAGGAGCACAACACTTGTGCTCAGGAGTTCCAAACCAGCCTGGACAACATGGTAAAACCCTGTCTTTACAAAAAATACAGAAATTAGCTGGGTGTGGTGGCACGGGCTTGTAGTCACAGCTACTCAGGAGGCTGAGGTGGGAGGATTGCTTGGGCCTGTGAAGCAGAGGTTGCTGTGAGCTGAGATCAGGCCACTGTATTCTAGCCTGGGTGACAAAGCCAGACCCTGTCTCAAAAAAGAAAAAAAAACAAAAAACAAAAATGAGGCCCCAGGGAGCTGCCTTATTCTCTTGAACCAAGTGAGGACACAGCAAGAAGACCCCAAGGAAACAGGGTCTCACCAGACAGGCAATCTCCTAGCAGCTTGATCCTGGACTTCCCAGCCTCCAGAACTGTAAGAAATAAATTTATGTTATTTATAAGCTACCTAGTTTATAATATTTTGTTACAGAGCCCAAATGCTCTAAAAGAGATAGTGTTATAAGTTTTGTTGAGGAGATCTTAGAGGAATTGATACAAATCTAGAATTATTTTGTAAATAGTTTTCTTGAAACTGACTTATTGCTGTGTTTAAAAAGCGAAAGAGAAATTTTAGCTGATGTGTTAACAGTATCGTTTTAAAAATGGAAACATTGCTCATTTTCAACAAAAGGAGCCAAACATTTTAGATTACAACAAAATATAGTAAAATAGTTGTGATCCCGATTTTAATGTCCCCCTTTTCTTACATTGGATAAGAAAACTCTTCCTATATTTCGAAAACACCAGATTTGGCAATACTTCTTTGCACAAATGTTTCTATTTAGGCAAAAGGATTTAGATATCTCTCGAGGAGTGTAAGATGTTGGCATAAAGCTTTACTACAGCCTATGATTTGGCTTTTGTTAAGCATTTCCCTAATCCATGTAAAGAGACATGTATATAGGGAAATGAAGAAGGCATTTTAGTCTTTGGCAAATAAAATAGTTGGTGTCCTACTTCATGGTTTTTGTCAGCTCTTTGTATCATCCCAATTAGAAAGTAGACTACTATACAGTGAGATTTGTTTTCTGCCCAATAATATCGGGCAATATTTTTAATGAAATTGCTACTTGAGTACTTCCTCATTTGTGACATTTGTTCATAAAATTGTAGCTGAGTATTTTTTCCATCAGTCCCAACTCTGTGCCTCAGAAATATATGTGTCAAATGGTAGACAAATCACCTTAAAATTGCTAATTATCTCCTCAGCAGTACAGGCATAAATTAAGAAAAACATATTTTGGGTAACTTCATGTAGCTTATTTTACCTAAAAGTTCATAAAATGCTTTTTGAAAGCAATAAACTAATATTTATTATGAGAAAATTATTTTTTATTATTATGTATTGTATCTTGGATAAAAGGAAATTTTGGGGTCTTTTTTGCAAGATGGATCCCAAGGATTTCTTTGAAGAGTTTTTCAAATTTCAAATGTGAACATTTCTGTCCACAGTTTTCTTTACAGAAAATAAAATTTGGCATAAGAGAAATACTAGACTAAAATCAATTACTCTAAAGACGACTCAGGAAACAAAAGTTGCTATTTGGACCTAGCTCATACTAGGGGTTGGAGGATTCCTAGCTCTAGTATGGCTGAGTAAAATCCTATTTAAACCTATACTCTGACAAACAATGACAATTAATCCTGTAATATTATGAAAATAAAAAAAAAACTGAAAGATAACAAATAAATCAGGAACTGAAGGGATATTGTCTTAGTCTGTTTTGCTACAAAAATACCACAGACCAGGTAATTTGTAAAGAAAAGAGATGTATTAGCTCTTGGTTGTGGAGTCTTGAAGTCTAAGAGGTTGGCACTGGCATCTGGTAGGGGCCTTTCTGCTGTGCCATAACATGGTGGACAGCATCACATGTTGAGAATGCAGGAGTAAGAGACCCAGAGAAAGCTCGCTTTTATAACAAAGCTACTTCCGTGGTAACAAACCCACTCTTGTGACAGCAACATTAATCCATTTATGAGGAGAGAGCTCTCACTAATCCATTAATATACTCAGGAGGCAGAGCCAATATTATTCCATTCATGAGGGCAGAGAGATTAAATTTTCAACACATGAGCCTTTGGGAAATACATTCAAACCACAGCAGGAGTTAATGCTTGGAAGAAGAAAATAGCACATATGAGTTTCTAAGTTTGTTAGACATATCACCATGCAGGAAAACCCACAGGTGTGCTGAGGTGGTGGTGGTGGGCTTCTAGGTCTCTGACAAAAAACTCACAATAATTCTTGCATGGAGAATAAAAGGAGATGGTTCAGAGCAACCATGGCCACTGAGATATGAAAGGAAAAACTCCAGGAAGGCAAGAACCAGAGGAGCAGGGGTATAATTGTAGCACAAATCATTGGATTATGGCTGAATCACACATGCATAGTAAAGGACCTAAGTAGTCCACCTAAAGCTAGAATAATTCCAGTGGAATGAAATGTCATTCATTGCAGAAGGAAGAATTTTGAACTTTTATTTCAGCTAAGTTCTATAGCTACTTTAAAACATAGCTTTTATTGGAGGAACATAACAAGTCTATTCTCAATGTCCAGGGAAAAATCCAAAATCGTTCTACATACAAAGAAACAGAAGTATATAAGAAAAGATCATCAGTGGTGACCAACATAGAGATGCCTCTGATGCTGTAGTAACAGAGAAGGGTGTTTTACAGAGAATGAATGATACTCGAAGATTTAAAGAAAGTCATGTTTCTCATAAATGAAAAGTAGGTTATCTCAGGAATGAATAAGAAACAAAATAATAGACCCATAATAACAAGTTTAGACCCAAAAAATAATTCAAAATAACATAAAAATTACTCCATTAGCTTAAGATCAAAATGGATAAAGAGAAGGCAAGAGTAAATTAACTTGAAAATGAATCAACAGAAAATAAATGTAGAAAAAACAATCAAGAAGGATAAACAAAGCCCCAAAAACACAAGAGACAATAAGAAAAAAATAAACACATATAGAATTAGAATTCAGAAATAAAGGAAAGTAAGACTGAGGTCAAAAATATTTGACAAAATAATGGTACTGAATTTCCATATTTGCTGAGAAATATAAATTTACAAAGTCAAGAGTTACAATAAATCACAAGAATAGGTTGAAAAATCAAACAAATAACAATAAAAATTTCCAGACACCAGATAGATTCATTCATACTGCCAAAACCAAACAAAATATCTTAAACCAGCCAAAAAGTAAATGACACATTGCATAAGTAAAAAGGAACAATAATTTGAAAGACTGATGACTTAGATAAAATAAGTCTTAAGAGATTACTTGTTGTTTCTTTAAATTATATTCTCAAATGAATAAAATTACAGTGATAGAGAACAGATTAGTCATTGCTATGGCTTAAAAGAGAGGCAAGCATGTGACTACAAATGGGGAGAAGGAGATAACTCTCGGGGGCAAGGGAATATTTCTGATCATGGTGATTACATAAATATATGCATGTGTCAAAATCTGTAGAACTCTATAACGAAATGTCAATTTTATGGCAGGTTAATTAAAGAAAAAAAACTCTAGATTGTCAAAATGGATACCCAGAGTAATATATAGCTCTTGGTTGTCTGAAGAAATATTTTAAATATAAATATACAGAATTAGAAAGAAGTTAACTAGTACATCATGAAACCATAAGCATAAAAAGACTAAAGTCCCTATTAAAATACCAGGGAAAGAAACTTCATCACAAAGATTAATGCCACATGTAAGGAGGTATATTCTATAATGGTAAAAGTGCTAAAATGTCTAGAAATGGAAAATAATTCTAATTGTACACATGTCTGATAAAAGAGACTTAAAATACATGAAGCAAAATGTAACAGATTAAAATAGAAAAAAAGAGATGATTTCGGAGTCTTAGTTACGATTTTAATATCCTTCCCCACAATTGATAGAACAAGACAAAATATGTATGAAGACATAAAAACCCTAAACAATAGTGCTAACCACCTTGACATAATTGATATTTTAAAATATAACACTAAAAATACTGCAGTATGCTAGCTCTTTGCAAGTGTATGTATTTCATTCCCCAACATTCATATGCTTCTCCATCTTTGGCTAATGATACCTGTCCTTAATTCCTTTTTAAAAACTTGATATCATACAGATTATGCCCTTGTGCCACAATGGAATTAAATTAGAAATCAGTGAGAATAAGATAACAAGAAAAAAACAACAGCAGCAAAATACATGGAAATTATATAAGATACTTCTAAATAGCCCATATGTCAAAAATACTTGGGCTAGTCTGTCCTTGCATTGCTATAAAGAAATACCTGAGGCCGGGCGAGGTGGCTCACGCCTGTAATCCCAGTACTTTGGGAGGCCAAGGTGGGCGGATCACGAGGTCAGGAGATCGAGACGAGCCCGCCTAAGGCGGTGAAACCCCATCTCTACTAAAAATACAAAAAATTAGCCGGGCGTGGTGGCGGGCGCCTGTTGTCCCAGCTACTCGGGAGGCTGAGGCAGGAGAATGGCGTGAACCCAGGAGGCGGAGCTTGCAGTGAGCCGAGATTGCGCCACTGCACTCCAGCCTGGGCGACAGAGTGAGACTCCACCTCAAAAAAAAAAAAAAAAAAAAAGAAATACCTGAGACTGGGTAATTTATAGAGAAAAGAGGTTTAATTGGTTCAGGGTCCTCCAGGCTATACAGGAAGCATGGTGTCATCATCTTCTGTGCAGGCCTCAGGAGGCTTATAATCATGGCAGAAAGCAAAGAGGGAGGAGGCAAATCACACGTTGAAAGCAGAAGCAAGAGCGTGAGCGGGGAGGTGCTATACAATTTTAATCAGATCTCTGAGAACTCACTCACTATCATTAGGACAGTACTAAGGGGGATGATGCGAAACCATTCACGAGAATCCCACCCCCATAATCCAATGACTCCCACCAGGTTCCACCTCCAACATTAGGGATTACATTTCAATATGAGATTTGGGCAGGAACACATGTCCAAACTATATTGATAGTTTAGAAAATATTTCCAAGTGTATGCTAAAGAAATTACAACATTTCAAAATAAATCAGATACACAATCTATAGCCGTGCTTAGAGGAAACTGTATAGGTTATGTGCTTAATTGAAACAAAACAAAGGCCTAAGATCAATGACCTTAGGTTCCACTTTAAAAAGCTTAAATTAAAAAGAGGGAAATAGAAGACAATGAAAAGCATGAAACTAAGCGTGCCAATAGATTAGTTCAAAACAAAAAATACACCCAGGCAATTGAAACTCCTTTCAAGACACAGAATACTATCATCACTCGAGGAAGTTTTCTCAGATTTCTTCTCTCTCAAAAACTCTCAAATACCAGAAGCAACCATATGTTTCTCTGAATTTTCCACCATAAATTAGCTTTTCCACATCTAGAACTTCATAAAAATGGAAAGATAAAATCACACTTGACATTTAATGTTTCATTCACTCAGCATATTATTTTGAGAATCATCCGTTGAAATGTACATTAGTAGTTTACTCCCATTCATCTTTTAGTTGTATTACATTTCTTGACAATATCACAGTTAAATATACACTTACTGATGAGCAAAATGAACTGTTTCAACTTTTACCTGTTATAAATTTTTAAAAATGTACATATATACATATGTATATATGAAATATACACACATACATATATATGGGGACGTATATTTAGAAATAAAATTATGAAATTGCTGGATTATAAGGCAAATGTGTATCTACTTTATTCCCTAAAAAATTTCAGATTTTTCTTCTAAGGTGGTTTTAACACTTGATATTCCTCTTCAACAAAAGATGGGTACTTTATTTGTTCTGTCTTTGCCACTATCAGTTGTTCTCTGTCTGATTACATAAGCCATTCTGACGAGTATGTTTCTGTGTAGTGATGTATTTTTGTGAGATTAATTTGAATTTCCTTGATGACAAATGAGGTTGAATATGTGAATGCACATATTAGTGATCTGTATCTTTATGAAGTGTCTGTGTTGTCCCATACTTTTTATTTTATTGTTTTTATTACTGAGTTGTAGACATTTAAAAATATGTTGTTAGACCAGCCTGGCCAACGTTGTGAAACAATGTCTCTACTAAAAATACAAAAATTAGCCATGCATGTCTCTACTAAAAATACAAAAATTAGCCAGGCATGGTGGCAGTTGCCTGTAGTCTCAGCTACTTGGAAGGCTGAGGTAGGAGAATTGCTTGGACCTGGGAGGTGGAGGCTGCAAAAGAGCGAGACTCCGTCTCAAAATAAATAAATAAATAAATAAATAAATAAATAAATAATTAATAAATAAATAAATAAAACAATTATATATATAGAATATATATATTCTGTACGTATATATGTTCTGAAAACGTGTTCTTCAAGTAAATGGCTTCACTATGTTCTTAATTATGTTATCTGATTAACAAATGTTTTTAATTTTAAAGAGATCTATGTTACGATTGCTAGCTCGTCTGTTTGTTTTGATCTTTTATTGTGTTGCTCTTCATGTCTAATGTATGAAACCTGTGTTTACCCCATCTCATATAAATATTCCCCTATATTTTCTTTAAAATGTTTCATAATTTTAGCTTTTATGCATGGATCTATGATCTAACTTGAATTAGTTATTGTTTACAGCGTGACGTAAGAGTTGAGATTAATTAATACCCAGTTGTTTCAGCTTCCTTTGTTTAAAAAGGTTGTCCTATTAATAGTGGATTGTTTTGTCACTGTCAAGATACAAATAACATCTTAATTTTGTTAAGAGAGTACGCTTCTTATGTACTCAGCACACAAAAAAATCACACCATTAATGTATTTCATAAACATATATAACCATATTTTGTCAATATATAATTTAATAAATAATTTTAACAATTAAAGGTGCTGTGAACATTTTGTTTAAAAGAGATTCAAATAGCCATATCAGTGTGGAACAATTTCTGAACTCTCTATCGTTTGACTGTTTCTTCCATCCAGTAATCTTAAAATTACTAGCTTAAATTACCTTGCTTCTCTTGTTAAAGAGTTTCTTAGATATTCATATTCTATTCACTTTCCATATATATTTTAGGAACAGTTTTATAATTTCAGTAAATTAAACTACTGGGATTGTGTTTGGAATTGCATCAAATCTAAAACTCAGATTACAGACAATTGATATCTTAATAAATTTGTCTGCCTAGTGAGGGACACTTTCTTAGCTTTGTAATTAAGCATCTGAACCTATACATTTCCCTCCAAAATCAGCTTTAGCATCATTCTGGCATTTTTGAAATGTCGAATATTAATTATTCTGTATTTCAAAATATTTGCTAATTTCTCTTTTGACCCAGAAATTATTTGCAAATATGTCTAATTTTCAAATATTTTAAATTTGTATAGATGCCTTATTTATTTCTAATTTAATTTCATTTTGGTCATAGATCTCAAAAGTGTGTTATACTGATTCATGAGTTGTTTTCTATTTTGCTGTTTCCCATGAGACACACTTTTTTTCATAACTGATCTCTTCTAAGAATCATAAACAAACAGAAAGTAAAGCAGAAAATTATTTAAGTTCATAAAGACAAAATTATAAGTCAAAGGAAGGTAACATTCTGCCCTCCACTGTCCTTTAGATAATGGCCATTTATTAGAATAAACAAATTTTTCCTGGCCTTGTGACAAAGAATTGGTGTCTAAATCCCAGAAAATATTAGAATCTCCAAGACAATCAGACATCAAAACACACAATGAGATTACTGATTACTTGTAACTCCACAGTGTCATAGTCACCTAGTGTTATGCCCCTGACAAAATACAATGGCAGCTGTATAAATGACAGAACCAGACTTCACAAAGAAACAGAAACAACCTCAAATGAAAAAATAAATACATAAATAAATGAAAATTAAAAGAAATAATAATAACAAACAGTAACTGAGAGGAACAGCACAGCTAGAAGCATCCTGGCAGCAGGGAAACACTATCCCATAGAGTACTTGCCTATGAAATTCTATTCTGGGCATCTTGCTGGAACTTCCATCTATGAAATGATGGCTCTTAGGCAAATGCATTAAGATAAAAAGAATGTTCACCCAAAATATTTTGTAAGGGTGTCTAGAGTAATTGGGTTTCCAAGAAAAAAAAAAAAAAAAGAGGAACTGGATGAAAAAAAAATAAACACACAGAATTGCCAAGTTCTATTATTGATAGAAAATAGTTTTCTCATATGTTTATTGTAACTGTAAGTGATATTACATACTTGCAGATATCAATATTGCAATGTCCAGGATGCTGTTATTTTCTCTTAGGAAGTCTGCAACTAACAACAACAACAAACCACATATTTTCATTCATTTTTGGGCTTGGTGTTAGACAGGCTAGTCTCGCCTTTTTAAAGTTTATCGCAAGATTTTTCTTTTCTTTATTTTTTTATTTTTTTATTTTTCCTGATCACGGATTGTGATGTGCTTAATCACTGTGGCATCAGGGCCAGGTGTCAGTTTTTTTCTTTTTCAATTACTTCTAGATCTTTTTCAGTGAACTGAGGTGGAAAAGAAGCAATTTTAAAACATAAATAAAAGCATGAGTTTCTACTGCTATAGCTATCCAATTAAAAGTGTTGAATTATAGGTTGAAATGTATCTTGTATGCTAATAATATGAAAAGAAATAATTGCTTTACGTAACCAAGAACATATATTTTCTTGATTACATAAAGAAAATAATAATTTTCTCTTATTTTCACAAATAAGAATTTAAATATTTTCAATTCTTAAAATATTTTTAGGAATACAATAAAATTTTTCTTACTTTCACAAAATAAGAATTTAAATATTTAACAACAAATGTCAATAATTTTTTTGAGAATATTTTATTTCAATGTAATGTCAATATATTTAATACAAGGGTCTTGTGAAATAATTGTTTTTCCCAGTATAATTATATCACATACTTGATAGAAAGTTATTTAATTTTTTTAAATTCATTAAAATTCTTAAAGGAGTCCATATCCAAACTATGTACTATATTCATTGTTTTCTTTGCATTTTCTTTCCTTGGAAATGTTTATTCCACAAAGATTTTTTATTAGATTTGTTTCAGATTTTTTATTAGATTTGTTTCAGATTTTTTATTACTTTTGATTTATATTTTCATTTATTTTCCTTGTGGTGTATGTGTATGTGTATCTCCTTACACAAAATATAACATGTCATGAGCACCTCCTCATCTTAATATTTACAATTTAACTATCCTTGATAACACCACTTGAGTCCTTGAGAACACCAATGGCCACTTGTCATTTTGAGACACATATTCTTCATTGCTTTTACAGCAGCAAAGCATTCAAGAATAGTAATTCTGCAGAATGTGTGTAATCAGTCTTCACTGATAGGCATTTAGGTTTTTCAGTCATTAGTTGTTATCATGGTAAGTGATTTTATGCAACTGTTCTGTGTTTTTGCCTGTATGTTATTAGTTCTTCATTTAATAGAAGATGAATTGATGTCAATAGAAAATACTTAATTTCTGTAGATCTTTCAAATTTACCACAGTAGACGTTGTATCACCCTGCATTCTCACCCGTAATGTATAAGAGTGATGGTTTCTTTCCGGTCTATCAATCTATCTTCAAGCTAGAATTGTTGCCAAGGCAATGGGTTTATTTCTGATATGTTACCTCATTTTATATTTATTTGCATTTCTATTATTATGAGAAGTAAAATTTATTTGATCTTTTTCATGTTTAAAGAAAATTTGATTTAAAAAATTTTAATTTTAATTGACAAATTATAATTGTATATATTTATGAGGTACGATTTGATGTTTTGATATATGCATACATATCAAATATATACACACACACATTTTGAAATGATTACATCAAGCTAACAGTATATCCACTACCTCACATTTATTTTGTTGTGAGAACATTTAAATTTAACTCCTTTAGCAATTTTTGATATTTTACATTTGTTCATATTCACAGGGTACGTGGAAATTTTGATGCATGCATAGAATGCGTAACAATCAAGTCAGGATATTTAGAGTCTCTATCCCTCAAGTATTTATCACTTCTATGTGTTGAGTACATTTCAAGTTCTTTTTTCTACCTATTTTAAAACAACAATACATTGTTGCTAACTGTAGTCACCCTAGTCTTCTATCAAAGATTAAAGCTCATTTCTTCTATCTAATTCTTTACCTCCCACCCCACAACCCACCTGTACACCCAACTCAGTCTCTGGTATCTATCATTAGACCCTACCCTCACATGATCAACTTTTTTAGCTTCCACATATGAATGAGAACATGCAATATTTGCCTTTTAGTTCCTGGCTTACATCACTCAACATAATGACCTCCAGTTCCATCCATGTTGCTGCAAATGATTGTTTTCATTCTCTATGGCCAAATAGTATCCCATTGTGTATTAACACCACAGTTTCTTTATGCATTCAGCTGTTGATGCACACTTAGGTTGATTTAATACTTTGTTATCATGCTGCAATAAACATGAGAGTGCATGTATCCCTTTGATACATTGATCTATCTTTACTTGGATGCATAACCAGTTGTGAGATTGCTTGATCGTATGGTAGTTCTATGTTTAGGCTTTTTTAAAAAAGAAATTTGATTATACTTTCAGTTCTGGGGTACAAGTACAGAATGCACAGTTTTGTTACATAGGTATACACGTGCCGTGGCAGTTTGCTGCACCCATGGCTTTTTTTTAAAAATCTGCATACTGTTTTCTATAGTGGTTGTACTGATTTACAGTCCCACCAACAGTGTATAAAAGTTCAGTTTTCTCCACATCCTTGACAACATCTGTTATTTTTTGTCTTTTTTAAAATAGCCATTCTAACTGATAGAAGATGATATCTCATTGTGGTTTTAATTTGCATTTTTCTGATAATTACTGATGTTGAGCATTATTTCATGTAAGTGGCCATTTGTATGTCTTCTTTTCTAAATATGATACATCACATCAAAAAAACATAAAATCATCTCAATATATGCAGAAAAATGATAAAATTCAACATTGCTTTATGATAAAAACTCTTAACAAACTAAGCATAGAAGGAACATACCTCAAAAGTTAAAAGTCCATATGATGCATCAACAGTCAACATCATACAGAATGGGGAAAGTTGAAAGCCTCTCCTCCAAGAACTAGAATAAGACAAGGTGGTTCACTTTCATCACTCCTATTCAATGTAGTACTGGACATGATAGTGAAAGTATCCAGGAAAGAGAAAAGAAACAAAACCAACATACAAAATTAGTAGCATTTCTATACATTAATAATTAAATCACAAAAAAAAATCAAGGAAGTAGTTCCATTTACAACAGCTACCAGAAAAAAAAAATTACCTAGGAATAAGTTTATGGAGGTGAAATCTCTCTACATGGAAAACTACAAAACACTGATGAAAATAACTGGAAAGGGCACAAACAAATGAACAGACATTGCTGTTTACGGTTTGGAAAAAAATAATATCCCTAAAATGACCGTACTATTAAAAGCAATCTACAAATTCAGCACAGTCAGTATCATAATATCAATGTAATTTTTTACAGAAAGAAAAAATCCTAAAATCTGTATGGCAACAAAAAAGAGACAGAATATGAAAAGTAATCATGAACAAAAAGAACAAAACTGGAGGCATCACATTATGTAACTTCCAAATATATTATAAGTCCATAGTAACCAAGTAACATAGTATTGGTATAAAAGTAGATGCATAGACCAATGGAACAGAATAGATAACCAAGAAATAAATCCAAATATTTACAGTCAACTAATTTTTGACAAAGCTGTTAAGAACATACATTGGGGAAAGGAAACTCACTTCAGAAATTGTGCTTGGAAAACTGAGTAACCAGATGCAGAACAGTGACTGGATCCTTATCTCTCATTATATACATAAATGAGCCTAAACATAAAACACAAAACTGTAAAACTACGGAAAGATAATAGATACAGGAAAAAATCTGTAGGACATTACTCTAGGCAAGAACTTTATGGTCAGGACCTCAAAACCACAGGCAACAAAGCCAAAAACAGACAAATGGGGCTGTATTAACTAAAAAGCTTCTGGACAGCAGAAGAAACAATAAACAGGGTGAAGAAACAACCTGTTGAAGTGGAGAAAGTATTTGCAAATTACTTATCCAACAGGAGAGTGACATCCAGAACACACAAGAAACTCAAACAACTCAACAGTTGAAACGACAACAACAAATAATCCCATTAAAAATGGGCAAAGGACATGAATAGAAGTTTCTTATAGCAATTTTAAAAGATAAAATATATTATTATTAATTGTGGTCACTGTGCTGCGCAATAAATCTCAAAAATTATTTTTTCCTCTAAAATTGAAATTTTGTACTCTGATCAACCTTCCTATTCCTCATGCCACTTCCCATCCCTGCCTAGTCTCTGGTAACCACCACTGTACTCTTTACTTCTATAAGTTTAAGAGGTTACTTTTGTCTTGTTTAGTTTGTTTGTTTTGTTTTTTCTTTTTTTTATTCCACTCACATCTAAGTGAGATCATGTAGTATTATTTTTCTATGTCTGGTTTATTTCACTTACCATAATATCTTATACATTTATCTGCATTGTTGCAAAGGATATTTCCTTTTTAAGGCTGTATAGTACTCCATTGTGCATGTACACCACGTTTTCTTTATCTTATTACCTATTGATGAACAGTTAGGTTGATTTCATATCTAGGCTTTTATGAAATTATGCAATGTGCAATGAACATGAGTGTGCAGATACATCTCTTCAAAATGCTGATTTCATCTCCATTGAATATATACCCAGAATTTTCAATGCTGGATCATGTGCTAATTACATTTTAATTCTTTGAGGAAGTGTCATACTGTTTTCCAAATGGCTGTACTAATTTATATCCCCCCAACAGTACACAAAAGTTCTTTTTTCCCCACATCCTCACCAGCACTTGTATTTCATTTTTTTCATAACAACTATTCTAACAGGTATTAGGTGATAGATCACTGTGGTTTCAGTTTGCATTTCTCTGATTATTATTTATGTTGAGCACTTTTTTACTAAACGTGTTGGCCATTTCTTTTTCTTGTTTTAAGTAATATCTCTTCGGGTTATTGTTATTGCGTTGAATTCTTTATATATTTTGGATATCAATCCCCTATCAAATATATGGTTTGCAAACATTTCCCTCAGTCTGTGGGTTGCCTTTTCACTTGGTTGATTATTTCCTTTTTTGTACAAAATATTTTACTTTGATGCAATTACATATTTCTATTTTTGTCTTTCTTGCCTGTGAATCCAGGGTCATATCCAAAAAATTACTGCCCAGATTAATGCCATGTAGGTTCTCCATGCTTTCTTCGAGTTTGTCTTTATATTTAAGTCTTTAATCCATTTTGAGACAACTTGAATGTAATTTTCAGTTTTTATTATTGTCCATTTTTCTTTTAGATTATGAGGCATTTCCCCTTAATTAATGGAGCTATTTTTGTATTAGGTATCTTAACTGTTTTTCTGTGATATAATTTACAAAGCTTTTTTCTAGTATTTTACTTTGTATTTTTATTTACATTGTCTTACATAAAAAATATTGTTTGCTTTGCATTTTTAATTACAATTTTCCATTGTCTACTTTATTTTTTCTTAATGTTGATTATAGTCAAGAATGCTGTTCCTGTTCCCACATGTTATACTGGTATTAGTATGAGTTCAATATATACATATGTATCTCTAGGATAGATTATTCTTGTTAATGAGAGAGCAAGTATTACCATTTTTGGACAACATTTATTAAACTGACCAGTTTTTCTCATGAGTTAGAGTACTATTTTACCATATTCTCCATCTGATGTTCATTTGAATCTATTTCTGGTTTTTATTTTTCCTTCAATTAGTCTACTTATTCATTCATGTATTATTCTAATATCAAACTCATTGAATTGCATGTTATTTATAATTTCCTTTAATATGTGAAAGGTCTCACTCCCATTTTCCCCTAATGTTCCCTATAGAATTTCTCTGGTTATTTTTTGTTTGTTTGTTTTAGGTTTTCATATGAATTGTAAAATCAACCTGTTAAAAACAGTAAAGCCATGTACATTTTTTAATATTCTGCTGAATGTATAGAACTTAGAATAAAATTACATTTTCATAACATCTAGTCATCTTATCTTAGACTGTATTTTTCCTTCAACATGCTATCTTTATAACATGCAAACTGTTAATCCTTCCTTTCTGATTATTTTTACCTCTAATTGCTTACCCTTGAAAACCCAATCAGCTAACCACTGAATGCAATATAAACAATTGTGGCAAAAATGGTCACTATTGGTTTGTTTTAGTGGAAGTTTTCACCCATTATATAAGATGTTGACTTTTGAGTTAAGATATGTGTGCATGTGTATATATGTGTATATGTGCATGTGTGTGTATTTTTAAATATATATAAACATACATAAAGTGTATTATATTTTTATTGATTCTTTATACAATCATGGAAGTTCAATTATTAAAATCGTTTTGTATTTAGAAATTATAATGTTTCTTTCCAGTTCTATAAACATAATGAAATGTATTAAATCATTTTTAATAACACAATCAATTTATTACAAAAAATAAGTTGCCATTGGGTATAATTTATTATTTTTAATATGTTATGGGATTGTTTTATTTTCATTGATATTCATTAGTGGCATTGACCTATAAATTTGATCAATCATTATATTTATCATACTTTGGTAGGCTCACATAAAAATAATTTGGAAATTTTTCTTCTTTATCAATTCCACAAAATAATTTAAGTGGCATTGCTCTTTCTCACCTTTAAAGTTTTCATAAAATTCCCTTCTGAAAAAAATATTAGTTTTGGGCTTTTCACTGGGATTGTCTTTTAAATTGTCTTCTAATTTTTCAAAAAAGCGTATTTATTCACACTTTCTATCTTTAAGATTACAGTTTACAATATATTTTTTCTACAAAACATACATTTCACTATGCTTTTCAAACATAGAGAGATGTCTATTTTAAGATGTCTCTCTGTTTTAAAATGCCTTTGTTCTGACTGCTAATTTCCTTTGCCTGTTCTTATTTTGGTATTTGTATTTCTAATTTACTTGTTGAATATTAAGTTAGCTAAGATTTTTTCCAGTTTTTTAATGTCTATTTCAGTGTTTAAAATAATTATTTCCAAAAAATGACTATTTTCATCAGAAATATATTAATATATTAATTAACATATTTAAATATTTTACTCAGAATTATTTCACTCACTTTTATAGTACTTCGTATTTTCATGAATTATGACATATGTAAATATTTTATATTTTTAAATTTTGAAATATCTATCTTGTTTTTAGAATTGCAAACTTCCCAGATTCAAAAAAAAAAAAGTAAAAAAAAATTGACTAAAGAGAAAAATTTTCATGGTTAGTCGACATATTTCCAAGCAGTTATTACAGTTCAGTAAAAAACAAGTAATGGAAAACGAGTAATTTTGTCAGGAAACACCGTATGAAAGAGCATATATTTACATAACATCTATGATCTTTCCTCATTCATTTATCATTCATTCATATAGTCACTCATTCAAAATGTTTATTGGTTACATAAAGTATCCCATTTTCCATTATTATTTCATATTATTTTTACATTTTTAAAAAGCTTGTCATGATGCCAAATTAATACAGCAAATTAGTTTTACAACACTATCTGAGCCATTGTTCAGTATTCAGCCAAACTCATCTTATCTAATATATAATTAGTTTTACACAAAAAAATGATTCATTGTTAGATTTTTCATCGAAAAGTTGTATTTTTAAGACAAATTTTGCCAACCACACAATGTTGCACATTTAGATCTAATACGTCATTGAAAAAGTATGCATCCTCTTGTTCTTATTTTCTTCACTTCCAAGTACTCTGTTGTAAGATTACTGGAGTTTTTAAGGAATATCTCTTTGAAACATTCTCAACGTATTTTCACAGATGCAGAGCATTTTCTTGAGAATAAACTTTTTTCTTGCTCCTTCTATTTCATCACTTCTATCAATTAAGTAAAATTATTTCTTTGCTTTCAATGGGCTTACTTAAAAGTTCTTGTTTTATCAATAATTAAAATTTTTATATACTCTATAAAAGTAAAACTTCTAGCCACATTCATTTTAAAAGGTTAAAATTTGTGATTATTTTTTAAAATTTGGATTCATGAGATTGCTTATAAAAATAGCCATTTAATTAAACCAAAGTCCAGAGTTATTACAAAAATAATTTACATAGAATTTCAAAATTTTTTCTTACTCATTTTAGATTTCAATTTAAACTGTCAAATCCATTGTTTAGAAACAGTTTTCTTCTCTTGCATGTTTCAATTATTATTTAAGGGTCATTCATACAAACATGGTATTCTTCTATTTATGGTCATGGTTTCATTAATAAAACTTTGTTTATATAAAAAGAAACAAAATACATGTTGTCTTTTGTTTTTATTGTTTCTGTTTTGTGTGTGTGTGTGTGGCGGGTATTTGCTTGTTTGATTTTACTAATTAAAGTCTAGAAGAAGGTGATGGTTTGAGAGAATTAAGGAAATTTTCATTATTTTCCATTCCACTTCCAGATGGCATATACTCATACATCTTTGTTCCTCCCCTTTCAGTGAAAATAAATATTCTAGAAATAATTCAAAATGCTATCACAAATGACCCTTAAAAAATCAAAGAATAAGTGGAGTGAACAGAGACCTTAGTTCTTTAGTAACTGTGCTGTCTTTCATAAATTTTCTATTTCCTATGTATCCCAGAATCCCAGCCTGTGTACCAGAGATGTGTTCATTCTAGACTGCCAACAGTCATCGACAAAAGTAAACAGAACAAAACAATAGAAAAAGTCTATTCTTTCTGTTCTAAGGAGCAAGAAAGGAGAATCACAGCAGATATCTAGGAGGGAGCCTCATCCTCTGATCCTAGCCCAGGGCAGTGATGGGATGATCTCCAGGTGGTTGCAATGCCACAGGGTTGTGCCTCACACCTCAGGAAGCAGTGGCCTGATAGTGTGGGGATAGTAGCAGTAGGAGCACTCTCTCCATCCTCAGGGCAGCAGTAGAATTAGTTCACTACAGCAGCAATAATTGAATTTGTAAATAATCTAGTTTTAAAGAATGGCAAACAAGTTCTCCAGACAAAAAAGAATATAAGAAGCTAGGGATTTCAAAAATTAAAAGAAGCACAACACAATGAGTAAAAATAGGGTAAATATAAGGCTCCCTCACCCAATGAGTTTGTTATTTATCTTTGATGGCTGAAGTAAAAATTGTAACAGCATCTGATGTGGTCAGTGTATGTAGAGGAAATGCTTAAGGAGATCGTATTTCGAAATTGAGTGGGGTGGAGGCTGAAAGGGAATTAAGTCTCTAATGTTAAACTGAAAGTGATAAAAACTGATACCAGTAAGCCTGGAAAAGTCACATAAAACATAGTATAATATCTAGTTCAATCACTAAGAAAAATATACAAAGCAGTATACTCAAACACATTAAAATAAATCAGAATTGAATTTTAAAAACTCTTCTGTAACTGGCCTGAGTGCAAGAACAGAGAAACAGAAGAATCAGAAACAGAGGTAACAAAGGGAAAACAAAAAGACATAATGGCAGACTTAATCCCAAATAGATTGGAGTTGATAATTTTTAAAATTTGAATAAATAACAACATGTTCATGAGAATGTGCAAGTGGACAGGGAATATTTAATGATACTAAAATGTGAGGAAGAAATTACTAGTGCAATATCCTTGAGCAGGTAACGGAATGGAATCTAAATGTCAAATGAAAGAGCTGCTCTCAGCAAGGAGAATGTAGGCAGCTCATTCATGGTAACGAGAGTTAAGTTCAAAATATATTAGCACAGAGGTAGGGAGGTGAACTGGTACAGTATTGGGGTTCATGGAATTTCACTTCTGATAGCTTCTATTTTCTCAGCAAAAAGCAAATCATCAGCTAAAGCAATAGTGAGGATAAGGTTTTGGAGGTTTTAGGAAAGAGAAGATATGTAAACTAGTTATCTTGGAACATGAAAAAACACATGGGCTAAAATAATACACTAATTGCCCGGTCCTTATGAGGTTAATGAGCATGAATTGAAGCGGCATCATTCTGTATCACAGTGTGCTTTCCACCAGCGTGCATGCCAGCGTGTAGTAATGTAAGATTCTGGTTTGAGGAGTATAGCAAAGTAATAGAAAACAAAGGAGTTTAGGGTATATGAAGAAAGTGATCATAGTAACTGACCGTGGAATTTAAACTAGTTAAGGAGAGAGTAAAGTGAGGCATGAGGAGTAATAAAAAGATAATAGGGTCATTGGACAAGCTACCAGCAATAGAAAGATTGTTGGATTTGTAGCACAAGAGGGAATTAGCAAAAGAAAAAACAAACAAACAAACAAAAAAACTAAAACAGAAAACAGGAGTCAGTGGTGAGCAAGCTGGATATATGAATTTAGAATTGGAAAGGTCTAGTAAGGTCTAGGTTGAGGTAAAGTGGAAAACAAGGCCAGTGGAGGAAAAGAGGGCAATTTATTGAAAGGGTAATTCATGTGAATATTGACATCACTAAAGATTCCAACAAAAGCAATGTGAAAGAGGCAATATGCCAGAAGCTAAAATCACCAGGGATGAAATAATGATGACCAGTGGGGATGAGGAGAGGAGTAGGTGGCTACAGCTGAGAGTGGTAGTGAGTGCTGTAGTCTAAAGACTTGTCATTCTAAGGTAAAAAGGAGAATAGTCTGGAAGCAACAATAACGAGAAAGAATGTAATGTATCTCACTTCCAGGCGCAAAGGTATTAAGCAGATGGGAAAGAAAAAGGAAAACAGCCTCTTCTTAAGAGGTTTGCAGGGGAGGCACTGTTATGTTATCAGGGAAAATGTTCTGAGTTTCTGGAATTGTTCTCCAGTCTGTATGTAAGGACATTTATGCCTTATCTTTGGTGTAAAAGTGGGCAGTGGTTGTCCATGGCATAATCTGGTAATAAAAATAAGCAAAATATTTTCAATGGGCACTCCTAATTAAATACCTACAGAAAGAGAACTACTGGTTTCTATATAGTTGCCACCTTAGAACATTTTAGTCAAATTAAGGAGTAAAATGGAATTGGCTGGTTGCTCCTAACTTGCTGGAGAAGTGGAGAAAAGAAAAAATGAACTCAGGGCTTCAAATTCACAGCTAACAAAATGACCTGAATGTTTTCATATTTGCCGTGAAAGAAATCCTAATCTCCTCCAGCCACAGAGTTGAGATTTCTGAAAACCAAACCTTGAGCCCCATACTGCCACTGGCTGAGTTACAAGGCAATTTATTTTCCAACCCTCATTGTGTCTTCAGTAATAGTGAAGGCATCGACTGGGAAGATATGTAATCCTAAAATTAGAATGGGGGTGTAGAGACAGACCCCCATGAAGGTGGCGCCATCAAACCTTGAAATCTGGCTGCCATTTTCCTGTCAGCAGCGGCCTCCCTTCCACCCCTGCCTGAAGAGGTAACCCTTCCTTGACCCGTAATGGCCTCCCCTGAGGAATGTGCTTAGAAAACACTCCTGGCTCCTTTCAGCATTCAACCTCATCCCTTCTCTTTGCTTCTAGACTTAAACTAGACTCAGTCGGTCCCGAAGGATGAAGTATGAAGTGCGGCACACAAGGGGGTGCAGCATACACCAGATTAATTGCATGTTTCTTTTTTTTTTTCGATTTAAACAGAAATCTGGGACATGCGCAGGAATGGATCCTAATGAGTGTGGTGTGATCTAAGAGACTAAAATGGATTCCTCTTTATCAACTAAGGTGGACCCTAAAGTGAAGGGAAATAAAAGTGACCTACATGTCAAGGGTTCAGGGCTCGGCTGTCATGGCATCTTCTTACATTCCTACGGCTCCAAGAAAAATCAGACTTTTCTTTGATTCTCTAACAAGAGAGTCTATCAGGCAAATTATCAGACGCCTCCTAACTCTGATTTGTAATCCAAACCACTGCAACAAGGACTGGCCTTACAAACATTTTTTTTTTCTGCTAAGCCACTGCAGACATTAAGGTAGTTTCAGCAGCTGATACAGGAGGCTGTGCACAAACTGTCTTTGTGTCCTGTAGTTTACTTTTCAATCTGCAGAGCCATATTCCATTTCATTTTAATTCTGAAAACCCCACGCCAAAGGGAAATGAGATGTTTGCCCATTGCCCCTGCACTTGACTTCCCTTATAAATACACCCTCAAAACTTGCTGAATATGTATGTATGCTTCTATTTTGTACGACAGACACTGTGAGGCATAAAACTCAACCCATCCTTTCCTTTTTCAAAGAGAGAACACCTTTGATCCACACCAGAGGCTGCCTCTTCCCAGTTAGCAAACTGATAATGATCAATTAAGCTCTCTTTCCTACTATTTAGCCATTCTGGTGGTCTTTTGGATGAGAGATTTATTGTGTAAGACCTGTTTACCCAAGCCTGGAGTGTCCAAATTATGCACCTTTTACTATGACCCTGAGAAATAAAGAGGGAGCTCAGCATCCATGAAAAGCCCTTGTTCATTCCTCTGTAGGTCAGAAATTACAGTGGGAACTGATACTAGCAAGCTGGGATCACAAAATTCAATGAGTATAATGGAATTCTGGAATGACGAGGTCGAGTGGTAGCACTCAATCACCAATGATAAGTGTTTTCTGATTATTATCAATCATGAAATCTACCCAGAGAAGTAATAAGAATAGTCTGATTTTCAGATAACTGGCATTGGCTAGTTGGCCATAATGTTCTTAGAAAATAGATAGGTGGTCTACTAAATTATTTACTGATCTGTATACACAGAACAATTCTAGGTCTAATAAAAACAAGTAAGCTTTAAATCATGAAAACAAAACCACAAGGCCTCAATTAACACCCAGGCTTGAGCCAATTTACAGATCCAAACACCTTGAATGGATGGGAGGCTGTATCCTCTTAAGGAAGAACCCTGCTACACTGCCAAAAATTTTCTAATAAATATTTCTCCCAGCCTTCCTCAAAGGGTCTTGTGACCATATACTTGGGTGGCTCTGAATTACAGAAAAAAATCAGACTTCTTAGGGATTTTTTTGACACTGGTTGAGAAGTGAAATTAATTTCTTGAAGTCAAAACGTCACTGTGATCCACCAACAAGATTAGGGGCTAATGGAAGTCCAGTAATCAATAGAGTTTTAACTTTAGTCCATCTCACAGTGGTATCAGTGGGTTCCTAGGCTCTTCCTGTAGTTATTCATGTAGTTCCAGAATTTATCATTGAAATAATCATACTCTGCAACTGGAAGAATTCTCACATTGGTTCTCTAACCTGCGGAGTGGGAGCTATTTTTATATAAAAGACCAAATGGAAACCACTGGAGTTTCCTCTATTTACAGAAAGCTTAAAACAAATGCAACACAGCACTTCTGTAGGGATTGTAGAGATTATTGCCATCATTAAGGAAGACAGCAAAACAGGATTTGTGATTCTCATTACAGCCCCATTCTACTTCCTATTTGGCCTGTGCAGAAACAGATGTATGTTCGAGGATGACACTATTTATTGCAAACTTAATCAGGCAGTGACTACAATTGCAACTGATTTCTAGATGGGGTAACATTGCTTGAGAAATTAACACATATCCTGCCTGGTACCTGGTACACAGCTATCTAATCTGGCAAGGGATTTATTTTTCCCTTTAACAGTTAATAAAGCCACCAGAAGCAGTTTACTCTCAGCTGGTTTGGCCACCATTACTTTAACTCTCCAGCTCTAGTACCTGTAAAGCTCTTGATCACCTTTCTCTTTCAAATGACATCACATTGATCCAATACATTGATAATTTTATGCAGAAAGCATGAAGCCTAGGGGGTCTCTTTGAATTGGAAATTGGAGACAACTTGTTTCTAATTTGTACATACTAGCTCATTAGTCAGCTTGGGCTATTGTAATACAACCATAGACTGAGTGGCGCAAAAAACAAAATTTATTTCTACAAATTCTTAAGACTCAAAGTCTAAGATCAAAAAGACAACAGAGTTGGTGTCTGGTGAGAGTGCTCTTCCCGGCTTTCAGACAGCAAGCTACCATCTTGCTGTATCCTCATATGACCTCTTCTCAATGTGTGAAAATAAAGATACTGTTTGGAGCCTATGGCAGATCCCCATAGATTAATCACAGAACCTCAGGATTTTGGAGCAAAACTCTTCCATCTTTCGCACATATTCCTTTTGAAAACAGCTTTTTGCTCCTGAGCCTTGGAAAAGATTTAACACTTAACCATGGGCCACTAAATCACCATGCAACTTGAGTTGCCTATCATGAACCATTGTTGAACTTACCAAGCCATAATGTTGGACATGAACAGCAGTTCTCTGTCATCAAATGAAAGTGGTCAATGTAAGATTGGGCTCATACATGCCCTGAAGGCACAAATAATTTGCATAAGAAGTATCCTAATTTTCCATGTCTCTTTCACCAACTACATTACCTATCTCTCCTAGCCTACACCCATGCCTCATAAACAGTTGCTGATTAAGGGAAAGAAAACTTGAGTGTGGTTTACAGATGGCTCTGGACAATGCCTAGGCACCAAAAAGACAGTGATCAGTTGCAGAATTACAGCTCTTTCTTGGACATCCATGGACAATGATAAGGAAAAAGTGTCTCTCTGGGTAATGCTTCTATTAATGCAACCCAGTTGTTCATTGTGCCTGGAAGAAGAGAGAAGTATGAGTCTATCTTAACTCATTGACTGTGGCCAAAGATTGCCTGAATGGTCACAGCATGATTGGAAAATTGATGACAAGGGGGTCTAGGTACAAGGAATATGAATAGACCTCTCTGAATGGTCAGACACTGTTAAGATATCTGTGTTCCATGAATATGCCCATATAAGGGTGACCTCAGCAGGTGAGGACTTTAATCATTCAAAGGATAGGATGATCAGTGAATAAATGCCATTTAGCCTGTCCGCAGACATTTATGCCATTGTCTGTTAGGCTCATAAAAAAAATTCCATTGTAATAGATGTGCAGATTATGCATGGGCTCAGCAACATAGACTTTCACTCCTGAAGGCTAACCTGGCCACCACTCATGCTAATTACCCAATTTTCAGGCAGTAGAGAACAATGATGAGTTATTGATATGATGCAACTCTCTTGACTGATCAGCCAACTACTTGGTGACAAGTTGATTACATTTGACCACCTCTGGCATGGAAGAGGCAATGCTTAGTTTTTAATGGAATAGACACTCATTCTGGATATATATTTATTTTCCATGTATGCAATACTTCTGCCATCCATAACTTATATGTTCACTATTTGTTGACTTAAGGAATTGTTTATCCACCCTCACAGTCCTCCAAACAACATTCTTGCTGATCAAAGAACTCACTTCACAGTAAATAAGGTGCATCATTGGATCCATGTAAGTAAAATGCATTGGTCCAATTGCCTTGATAGCATGGCAGAATAAGTGGTAGCACCTTGTGGTGCTAGGACTATGTCCTCCAAAATGCTGTACTGCTCTAAAGCAGTACAACAATATGGCCTATTTCTCCCATAGGCAGGATCTGTGGGTACATGAATGAAGGAGTGGAAATGCGAGTGGCTACACTCATATTACACCTGGTGATCCATTAGAAAACATTTGCTTTCTATCCCCATGACCTTAGTCTCTTTTGAACGAGAGGGCTGACTTCCAAAGGGAGGAATACCTCCACCAAGAAACACAATGATTTTATTGAACTGGAAGTCATGACTGCAATCCAGCTACTCCGGCCTCCTCATTCATCTAAATTAGGCAAAGAGAAAAGTTGTTGTACTTGGTGGGTGTTTGATCCTGATTATCAAGAGAAAATTGGGCTGCTACTCCATAATGGAATTGGAGAAAGTACATCTGGAATACAACAGGTCCCTTAGGGTATCTGCTAGTACTACCATGCCACTGTCTGTGGCAGTGGGACCAGTGAATTTTATTTCCATGAGTCCATTGATGCACTGCATTTACTGTGAAGTGAGCTCCTTGATCAGCAAGAATATTGTTTGGAGGAGTATGACATTGGATAAGAAATTCAACAGGTCCCTTAGGGTATCTCTTAGTGCTGCCATGCCACCGTGTGTGGCAGTGGGACCAATGAATTTTATTTCCATGGGTCGGTCCATTGATGCATTTACTGTGAAGTGAGCTCCTTGATCAGCAAGAATATTGTTTAGAGGACTATGAAAGTGGATAAGAAATTATGTAAGTCCACAAATAGTAAACAATAAGTCATGGATGGCAGAAATATTCCATACATGGAAGATAAATATATATCCAGAGTGAGTGTCTATTCCATTAAAAACTAAGCATAGCCCCTTCCATACCAGAGGTGGCCAAATGTAATCAACTTGCCACCAAGTAGCTGGCTGATTAGTCTGGGAAGTTGTGCCATAATAAGAACTCACTGTTCTTTCCTGCCTCCAAATTAGGCAATTCACATGAATTCGCCAAGTTAGCCTTCAGGAGTGGAAGTCCATGTTGCTGAGCCCAAGCGTCATCTCCATATCTAACGTTATGGGAAATCATGCTAATCATACCATGATTAAAGTCAATGAAAAACCCAAACCCAATTGAGGTTGGACTTACTAACGGGCCAGACCCTTCAGGAATGAAGATTTGAATCAAACAACCAAGCAAAGAAGTACCACGAATGAAAGTACCACTGAGGACAGAGGGACAATGGGATCAGTAGAGGAAGAATATGGTTATAAGTACCAGATAGGACCATGTGAACATTTGAAAAATCAAGAACTGTATTAGTATTTCTTTCTTATTTTCTATGAATATATTTGTATACTTATTAACTGAATATTTTTGTTTTCTTCTCTATCATCCCACATAATCTAGCAAAAATATATTAATAATAGAAAACTTTACATTGCTGTATTTAGGTTACAGGATATCAAAAGAGAAAAGTTAACATCATCTAGGAATAGGCATTATCTCATGGAGAAAGAGTTAGCCTGCTTTCAGCTGTACACAGCATACTTGAATCATGTTAAGCAGAAACAGGACTTTGCTAGCCTCTATTTGGAGATGAAATTTGGTTTGAAGAGGTAGGTATGGAGATCAAATTGACAAGAGATCAAATATGATGCTCTTTTTCAGTGTCACCTTGGTTAGTTTAAAGTCCCCATTTATTCAACCAAACAATTCCAGATGTTGGCCACGAAGAAATTTTGTATAGATGATTAAAGTATATAACTGGTTGACTTTATGTAAGACAAATTTTTCTAGATAATCCACGTAGGCCTGATTCAATCACCTGAAAGGCCTGAAGAGGAGAACTGAGGCTTCCCTGAAGAAGAATTTCTGACTGTAAACAGTGGCTTCTCCTCATGTCCAAGAGTTCCAGCGTGCCCTTCCTGACATTCTATGCCACAGATCCTGGAATTGCCTCATCAGCTCCCAGAGTCCCATAACTAATCCTTATTTGGCTGATTCTCTGGTAAATCCCTAACTGATGCATATTTCTATATGAAATTATATAATCAATGTCCTGATCATTTTGGAGAAGATTTTTAGACTAGTCCTGTAGGAGTTTTGCTTTTATATCCAATTACTTCACAATGCTAATAGTATCCAGGCTTGTACATTTAAATTTAATATTATATGTTCATATGTATTATTATATTTATTTAATATCTATAAATTTATTTATTATATAAATTTATATATATTATTGTATATATCATATATAAATATGTAAAAACTTATATACTCTCTAGTATATATACTAGAGAAACATGTTTATATATACATAATGTATATGTGCATTTTTATATATAGATAAACATGTTTATATATACATATATACACACACATAAAACTTATTGATCTTGCTTTATTTTACCTTTTCAAATGTATTTTACTATGATTTCCACATTTTATATTCAGAAGCTGAGGCCCTGGGAGGATCTATAACATAATCAAAGTTCACATACTTGTTAGGTGGTATAACTGGGAATCAGAGAAACTATAAAATATGAGCTAATATGCATTATTTTAAGCCGACAATGATAACACTGGCTTGTGGGTGGCCATGTATCAGTACTGATTTTTATCTAGGGTTTTTTCACTGGCCTTATCACTCTACTCTGAAATTGTGAGTAAGATGCTTTGTAAGATACTATAGTTTCTGAAGATTTGACCTCCAAATTGCCTCCTGCAACAAATCCAATAATTATTTCAAATTTCTACTGACATGACTGAAATAGGGTACAAAATGGATCGTATACCAAAGCACTTGCAGTAATTTACTAATATGAATAATTAGGGCTATAGAAAGCATCTTGCACTTGGACCATGAAGCATCTTGCAATTGGAACTGTTTCTGCCTTTCTCAAGAAACAGGGGACAGAATTGATGTCTGGATGAAATAAAATTTATTAATATGGATAGGAAGACTCCCCCGTGTTTTAGATTTTAACTTCTTCTCTGTAGCACCAGAAAGCAGTAATACACTACTGGGACAATCCCAGAAGCTTGGAAAGGGGATGGCCCAGCTTAAATAAAGTGAATATGTAAGAATTTGGTGAGTATGGAGAAAGTGATAAAAAAAAAAAACCCTCGGAATGTGGGTGGTCAAGAATGGGTCTATTGTGTGAGAGACCCCTCAAGATGACTGTTCCTTGAGAAAGGCCAACAGCACCCCATTCACTGGGCTGACACAAATTTTGCTGGTGAAACGCACACTTAATTTTTTTTAGGTCAGTAGTGGCTGTCTTCTGTAAGCCACAGCTGACAGTAGGGGATACTATTGTGAAACTGGGCTCCCTATTATCAATGGTGATAATACAGTTCTAAAAAACTGATACTTTCTTGCAACACTTAACCTTTAGAGACAAGGTGGATACTATAATGATAAAATAGCAATTAGATATTAATAATCATAATTTTCCAAGGGGTAGAATACATGGAAATTTTCAAGGAATTAAATAGGATGTAGTATATATACATATATATTTCGTACACTGAAGTACTTGCAGCAATTTACTAATATGAATAATTAGGGCTATGGAAAGCATCTTGCAATTGGACCATGTGGGTTTTCGAGAAACGGGACAGAACTGATGTCTGGATGAGATAAAATTCATTAATATGGATAGGAAGACTCCCCTGTATTTTAGATTTTAACTTCTCTGTAGCACCAGAAAGCAATGATACACTGCTGGTGTACGAATATATATATATATATATATATATTTTACTGAGAAAAACTACATGAATATTTCACTTAGTAGAAAAGCTTATATCTGATTTATTGCCTATTGCAGTATAACAGAGTTATTGTCATTCAAATATTATAATTAAATGTACAATGAAGACAGAACAGCAAGATCTCACAGAAAAAATAAAACATTTGATAGACTTGCTCTGCATTATTTTAACAGCATAGATCATTATTTGCAGAGATTGAGTGTCATTTTACTTGTGCAGTTTGTGAAAAATTGAAGAAATTTAGTGATGTATGTGTAGATTGAGCCACTGCACCCCAGCCTGGGTGACAGAGTGAGTGTGTAGTCTCAACTGCTGAGGAAAAAGGAAGCAGGAAGATGAAACAAGTAAAACTTACACATGAAAAACTGCACCAACATTAAAATTTTCTCAGCGTTCTAGTAATGCACATTTTTGAAAGTGAATAGACTTCATGACATTGAGTTTGGCAACGATTTCTTGGATATGACACAAAAAGCACAGTCAACAAAGGAAAAAATACATAAATGAGATCACATAAAAATTAGAAATGCCTCCCACCAAAGGGCACAATCAATGTTTGTAAAAACGCAACCAATGAAATGGGAGAAAATATGTGTAAATCATATATTTGAAAAGGAGTTAATATTCAGAATATATTAAGAACTTCTACAATTCAACAACATAAAACACAACACAATTTAAAAATGAGAAAATGTCTTGAATAAACATTACTTTAAAGAAAATATACAAATAATAAATAAGCCCATGAAAAATCCGAATATCAATAATTATTAGAAAAATACAAATCAATACTACAACGAGATACCACTTCACACTCATGAGGATAGTTTATTTCAAAAAACCAGAAAATTACAAGTATTAGTGAAGATCTGAAAAGTTGGAATTTTTGTGTCCCGTTGGTGAAAATGTAAAATGGTATAGCTGCTATGAAAAATGGTCATTCCTCAAAAAATTAAACCTAGAATTACAACATAATCCAGCTATTCCACTTCTGGGTATGTACACAAAATAATTGAAAATGGGATCCCAAAAAGATATTTGTACACTTGGCTGGGCGCGGTGGCTCACGCCTGTAATCCCAACACTTTGGGAGGCCGAGGCGGGCGGATCACGAGGTCAGGAGATTGAGACCATCCTGGCTAACGCGGTGAAACCCTGTCTCTACTAAAAATACAAAAAAAAAAAAAAAAAAAAAAATTAGCCGGGCGCGGTGGCGGTGCCTATAGTCCCAGCTGCTCAGGAGGCTGAGGCAGGAGAATGGCGTGAACCCAGGAGGAGGAGCTTGCAGTGAGCCGAGATCGCTCCACTGCACTCCAGCCTGGGCGACAGAGCAAGACTCTGTCTCAAAAATAAATAAATAAATAAATAAATAAATAAATAAATAAATAAATAAATAAGATATTTGTACACTCATGTCATTGCAACGTTTTTTTGCAATAGTCAAAAGGTAAAAGCAATCTAAGTATCTTCCAGTGGATGAACGGATAAATAAAATGAAGTATATACATATAATACATGATTACTCAGCATTAAAAAGAAAGGAAAGGCCGGGTGCAGTGGCTCACGCCTGCAATCCCAGCACTTTCGGAGGCCAAGGCGGGTGGATCCCCTGAGGTCAGGAGTTTGCGACTAACCTGGCTAACATGGTGAAACCCCTTCTCTACCAAAAATACAAAAATTAGCCAGGCATGGTGGCAGGCAGATGATCCCACCTACTCAGGAGGCTGAGGCAGGAGAAACACTTGAATCTGGGAGGCGGAGGTTGCAGTGAGCCAAGATCGCACCACTCCATCCCAGCCTGGGAGACAGAGGGAGACCATGTCCCAAGAAGGAAAGAGAAAGAAGAAAAAAAGAAAGAGAGAGAGAGAGAGAGAAAGGAAGGAAGGGAGGGAGGGAGGGAGGGAGGGATGGAGGGAAAGAAAAGAGGAAGGAAGGAAGGAAGGAAGGAAAGAAAGAAAGAAAAAGAAAGAAAGAAAGAAAGAAAGAAAGAAAGAAAGAGAAAGAAAGAAAGGAAGGAAGAAAGAGAGAGAAAGAAAGGAGAAAGAAAAGGAAAGAAAAGAAAAAGAAGAAAGAAGAAAGAAAGGAAAAGAAAGAAAGGAAGAAAGAAAGGAAGGAAAAGAAAGAAAGAAAGAGAAAGAAAGAAAAAGAAAGAAAGAAAGGAAGGGAGGAAAGGGAGGGAGGGAGGGAAGGAAGGAAGGAAAGTGTGACGCATGTTACAACATGAGTGAAACTTGAGGACATTATGCTAAGTGAAATAAGCCAGTCACAAAAGAACTAATACTGTATGAATACACTCATATGAAGTACCTGGTGTAGCCAAATTCTTAGGACCACAAAGTAGAATGGTGGTTTCTAGGGGGTGGGTGAAGAGCGGAATTGTGACTATTGTATAATAGGCAGAGTTTCAGTTTTACAAGATAAAAAGCCTTCTGTGAATGAACAGTGGTGATGGTGCACAACTATGTAAATGTACTGAGTGCCACTGAGGTATACATTTTAAAATAATTAAGATAGTAAACTGTATTATGTATTTTACCTCAATTTTTAATTGAAGACTACAAAGGGATTTATTGAGACCTCACATATATTCAGTTCTTATTTTATTTATTTATTTATTTATTTATTTATTTATTTATTTATTGAGACAGGGTCTAGCTCTGTTGCCCAGGTTGGAGTGTAGTGGCGTGAACTTGGCTCACTGCAACCTCCGCCTCCCGGTTTACACGATTCTCTTGCCTCAGCCTCCCAAGTAGCTGGGATTAGAGGTGTGCTGCTACCATGCCCGGCTAATTTTTTGGGGGTGATTTTTAGTAGAAATAGGGTTTTACCATATTGGTCAACCTCCTGACCTCAAGTGACCCACCCCCCTCAGCCTCCCAAATTACTGGGAATTATAGGCGTGAGTCACCGTCCCCAGCCTTGTTCTTATTTAAACTTTAGTTTTTAAAGATCTATATTGTGTCAATGATACATGTGTTTTTTGTAGGTTACCAAACAAATAGAACCATACTTTTGCATAGAGGCTTACCCAATCTAAATATAGCACATGTATGTAGTATATATACATATACACATACACACAGAGACATGTTGGCATCTACTAAAAATTGCTACACTAATTCAGGCATACCTTTAATTGTTACTTCAGATAGTAATTGGCTAGATATAAATTATTAAGACATGAATTCATATATTGTATCCATAGTTTTGTAGCTCAACATGTATATTCTTAGCTCCAGTTTGCAGCTTTCTATATCAAAATTTAATGAGAATTTGGAGCCATCATTCAAGCAACAATATAAGTGGTTATGACAGGAACAAGTATTATAACATCCAAGAATATTTTCAGTTGATAGCAATTTTAGCCTTATGACTGCAGTAGATGACAAGGTGCACTGTCCAGATTCCTCCTTCAAGACTAAGGCATTTGTTCCTTTAGGTGCTAGAAGCATTGGCATCTCAGGGCTCTTAGCCAAGTCATTCTATAGAAATTTCTATCAGCCTTGTCCAAGGTCGTGCTCCTTCTTGGAATAACTTGCAATCAATATTAGTCAACACAGAAAATATAAAGGCTGATACACTTTGCTTCTTTATATGACAATTTTAAAAGGGTGTGCCACCTTTACAGGTCCTTGTGGGATTATTTGAAATGTTGTTGCAAATTCTGGGTTTTCAGTGATTTTTCTTCTCAGTCCTACGTCTTTCTTTCATTTCTCCACAGATCATCATCACAAAGGTACATCTCAATAAACTTCCTGAAGAGACCATCTCCAGGTCTTTTTCCTGAAGAACTCAACCAAGACAAAGGTCAATATTATGATCTTCTATATGTTTCTGTTACCAGCTGTCCTAACTTCCCAGTATATTATCATAAACATCCAGAAAATTATTTAAAATACTATTATGAACACTGAAATTTGGTGGACTATTAAAGAAAACTTCTCAAAAGCTGGGGAAAATTACATAAACTGCAATTTGAAGTAATTTGTTGCCAAGTACAATGTCACACACACACACAAAATCAACTAAACAGGCAATAAGATTATGAAGATAGCCACAGAGGGCTTTGGTTGCAATGCATTGTTCTCTTAAATCAGCCTCCAAAAAGAGGTAATTGGTCAGAAACTTGGGCAACCCACGGTGTTAGAATTATTTTACAAAGGCATAGTGTCATATTTTTGTCATCTTAGTTACTTTTCAAGTAATTCACTTTTTTAGTTATTTAGACAGCAAAGGCGTTTATTGTTGCTGCATAAATACAGGGAAGCAAGAGGAAGGGAAGCATGATGATATAATGCATTATGAGTTATGTAGTTGAATTCTGGACAAATGTTGATGGTAGAGATGGATGCTGGCTCACCAGTGTCTCAATCAATCAATCAATCAATCAACAACACACAAATGATAACTAAAATTTTTATACCAGGTAAAATAATAATGCCATTATTTTACACGTTTATTTCCAAATATTTTGCAGATATATAAAAAACTATTTTTATTTTCTCTAAAGGTCTGTGTAGACTTGCTGTCTTCAGCTGAGTCACAGACAGTTTATTGAAAAATCAGGAAAAATACTTTTCATAGTTGCTCACTTATGTACATATTTTATTTTTATTTGAATTTTATTTATGTTGTTAACAGATGCTTGTCTTTAAATGTGATGGTAATTTGATACAGAGTTGGCTCTTCTTATCCGCTGGCTCTGCAGTCGTAGATTCAACTAACTACAGATTTAAAATATTTTAAAAATAAAAAAAATTAACAATGCAGCAATAGAAAATAATTCAAAGAAAAATATAGTAAAAGAACTTTTTACATAGCACTTACATTGTATTTGGTTTTATAAGTAATCTAGAGGTGATTTAAATTATACAGGAGGATGTGCATCAGTTTTATGTAAATACTACATCATTTTATATAAGGGACTTGAGCATGTGTGGATTTTGTAATTCCAAGGGTCCTGAAAGCAATCTCCCAGGGATACAGAGGGAAGGGTGTACCTGAAAAAGGCATTATTCCCAGTTTCACTGGAGACTGGAAGCTCTGGCAATCATAGATGGAATATAGTGCTGCATCTTAGCTCATTTTGATTGTCTTCATATTGTCTACAGTATTACAAGGAGAACGAATTTTAATTCAAAGGTAAAAGAAATAAAGATGGCTTGCCAATTAAGCTGTGATATTAAATGTATCCATGGAGGCTGGATACAGGAGCAATTGCAATATGACTTTTGTTTGTCTGTTTTTTTGACTTTTACCTTACCTTTCATTCAACAAACCAATCATTGTTGAGTGGCACCTCATACAAGTGAGAATACCTTGGATTCAAACTCATGTTGAAATATTTTTCTATAAATATTTTCTATAATATAATACAATTTTTAAGAAAATTCAGTTATTAACTCACTCTGTGAGCTACTTAGGAACATCACATAAATTATGCAGCTTCAAACTAGATAAAGTCAGAAAACTCATGTCTTTTTCTTTGAAAAATAATATGTTTTTAGAATGAGAAGTTCTAAAGTGGCCAATTGTACAGTCCCTTCTTATCTTTGGGGATTATATTCCAAGACCATCAGTGGATGCTTGAAGCTGCAGATAGTATCCAATTGCCTTCTATCAGAGCACATTTCTGTCCATGTCTTCCACCAACAAATTTAATGCCTTTTCCATCTTAACTAAACACCTATCACAGACTAACTTTTGCAGTTTCAGGTGCAACAAAAAAACTATCATAAATTTCTTTTCCTTATTCATAAATTCATAGATAGAAGGTTTGTTCTTACATTAGACCTTCGCAACTTTAGCATATGATTTTTTTCCTTTCATTATTAAGTGGAGAACTTTCACTTTTTCACTTAAAAGTAGTTCTTCATGCTTTTCTTGGCATATCCAAATAGCCAGCATCACTACCCTTACATTTTGGGGCCATTATTAAGAAAAATGAGGGTTACTTGAACTCAACCACTGTGCACTGTGATATTAATCTGATCACAAATATGGCTGCTAAATGATTCATGGGCAACTAGCATGTACAGCCTGGATACAATGGACAAAGTGATGGTTCATATCCTGAGCAGGAGATTTCATCACATTACTCAAAATGACGTGCAATTTAAAACTTATGTATTGTTTATTTCTCAAATTTTCCATTTAATATTTTCAGATCAAGGTTGCCCAAAAGTAGCTAAAACCAAGGCAAGGGAAATCAAAGATAAGGGGTGAACTACTTTGTGTCCAGGAGTAGAGGCTTTGTATAAAATGCTTCCAAAGCACTCCAGTACCTGATTACGACAAGCACCAATACCTGGGCCATCTTGGGCATTTCCCAGATAGTCATGGAGATCTTGTAATAATGATTTAATTATTGATAATAGCAATAACATGTTTCTTATTATAAAGTTAAAAGTTTAAACCTGTACATTAAATATGATTTTATGTGTAAGATCACCCAAATAAATTTGTGAAGAATACCATCTTTACTCCTCAAGTGTAATATTTTATAATTTTATTTTGACTAGGAATTTAGAATTACAAAATTGACTATATGTACATAATAAAATTAGACATGTGGCAATTTTCTATAAATAATTTCACGACTATAAGTTCCTATAGCTCCAGAACCATGATTTATCTTTAGCATCTCCACAGCTTAAAATACTTTTTTAAAGGAAATCAGTTAAAAAAAATGAAATGATTTAACTATAAAATATAAATATTCAATAAAACACAACTTTATTGGTTTACCTGAAATTGACGTATTAAGTTAGGCTGGATGCTGTGGCTCATGTCTGTAGTCCCTGAACTTTGGGAGGCCAAGGTGGGTGGATCACTTGAGCCCATGAGCTTGAGTATTCTGGGCAACGTGGTGAAACCCTGTCTTTAAAAAAATACAAAAATTATCCAGGCATGGTGGTGCACACCTGTAGTCCCAGCTACTCTGGAGGTTGAGATGGGAGGATCACCTGAGTCCAGAAGGTTGAGGCTGCTGTGAGCCATGGACATGCCACTGCACTCCAGCTGACAGAGGGAGACCCTGTTTCAAACATAATAATAATAATAATATATATGTATATGTGTATAAATGTATATGTATATATATACATATATAAACATATCCTTTTTTCTTTTGAATAGCAATGTTCTCTCTTTATTAAAATAATAATAGAGATATTTTCTAAATGTTTAAAATGGCATTTATCTTTGAAACATTGTCTAGAAAACTAAACTTTAGGTTGATACAGTCCTAAAGTTCCCTTTAGGAACAATGCTATTTAAATCCTTACTTTGGCTTTGATCTAAAATTTTATCATTTCCACATGAGCTATAAATATCATTATCCTATCACATATAGAATGCATGGATTCTGTCTATACAAAATATTCAGAGTTTATTCTATGACAACTTCAAGAGACTGAGGATTCCCTATCTTTCTGATTAACCTACTACATTTTGAACTGCAACTACTTACGTCACAGGATCCTTGGGGTGTCGCTTCACCAGCCGGAAACCTCTGTGGCCAGTCACCCTTTTGCCCAACTTTTGCTCAGGTCCGCTGGGCCCATTCCACCCACTCAGCCTGGCAGTTTGTGCTCAGCTTGCTCTACTAGCCTGGATCCCATGCCTGCCAAGGGCAAGCCAGGTGCAGAGCAGAGAGGGGTGTGTGAGCAAACAAGTGCAGAGTCCAGCCACTGTGCAGAGCCAGCTACACTGACTAAGCAGGGTGGGCAACTCCAGGCACCAGCACAGGCACCAGCTCCGTGTGAGGCTGTGGCTGGACCAGGCATACCACCAGTGGATTCCACTGTAGGTACCACAGAATGCGGTGGTGCCCAGAAGCTTGCAGGCACCAGGAACCACAGAGCCCCAAAGAGAGTGTCACAGCTCTGCCTCAGGGAGCTCCTAGGTTTGGCTTCCCCGAAGGGCCACAGCTCTTCTCTCCTTCTCTCTCGTTTCCTTGTCAACTGCTATGTGACGAGCAGCCCTGTTTGTGTTACAGCTCTCTCAGCCCTGACACTGGGCGGGTCTCAAGTTCTTTATTGTGCCCAGGAAGAACGAGGTACAGGGACAAGTGGAAGTTGAGTAAGATGAAGAGGTGCTTTACTGAGTGACAGAACAGCTCAGAGGAGACCTGCAACGGGTAATTCCTCTCTGCAGGCAGGTCAGCATGATGTCTGTCCCAGTCTGCCTGAGTCTGGGGATTTTATCGGCTTCAGTGGGGAGGAAGTGCATGCTGATAGGCCAAAAAAGCACCGTAAATTCTCTGTTCTGCAGAACTAGCTGCCCAGCCCCCAGGCTTTAGGCCTTCCCAGGCCTGAAAGTGAGGCTTCACCGGGGACCGGTCCCTTTCCACCCGAGAGCCCATCTGCCTCCTGCCTCCATCAACCTGCCATCCACGACACCCATGCTATTCATGCCAAGGGGCGCGTGCGGACCTGCACCGAGCTGCCCTAAGCACCCTCTCAGCCTCCTTCCCATGCTTGTTAGGACCCAAAGTTTGGAGGGGACCAAGGTGGCAGGGGGCTAGTGTGTCATCACCAAGCACACACACACCCGGCCAGGTCCCAACAGCAGCTGGGTTCAGCCTCAACTTTGCTCCAAAATCGGTGCAGGTGCTAGGAGTGGGGAGAGACCAGGGTGCAGGAGCAGGCATTTTTGAGCCTGCAACAGCAGGGGGTCTTCCTGGTCCCTGAGAGCACAGGAATACCCCAGTCCAAAGGTACAGCTGGGCTGAGCGGCTGCAGCTAAGCCTGGGAGGTTGGTCTCACCTTTCCAACTTGGAAGAGAGTGAGGCTTCCACCTGTTCCTGGCCCCCGCTGGCTCCCACTGGCTCCATGAAGCACAGCCACATCTCCCCTGCTGCCGCCGGCATCTTTGCAGCAGCCACTCCAGATGGGCCACTGCTGTCATCACTTATACAGTGTGTTTATTTAAATCGAGCTAAGAACTTTTAACCAAGTAATCAAGATTTTCTTTGGAGGGCCAGAAAGAGCAACATATGTCTCTTTGAATATTGGAAACAGCTGGAACAGCTATCATATTCTCCTGAGTCTCTTTTATCCCATAAGTTAATGAGCTACAAGTCCTCATATGACATGATAGTGAATTACCACTTCATCTGGACCAATCTTTATTAAGCTGCTTTTAATTTGCAGATACTGTTGTTTGCACATATTTTTATTTAAGTTTAGTGTCATAAATAAGTGCTAAATCGCTGGTGGCATTATCAAAGCACTGTTAATTTATATAGTTTTCTTCTTTTTAGGTGGTAAAATCTTCCTGACAATTTCACCTAGCCACATTTCTTCATGCCATAACCAAAGTGTTGACATGTTCATAGACTATTTCAGACACACTACTGCATGCTGAGCTTACAAGGCAAAATCTCTACCCTCCAGGAATTGTCCTTTGGTGAGAAAAACAGAATGAATACACAAGTGAATAACATCTGCATTCATTCTTTTTATCATGAATTGTATCAAGTAATTAATGGAATAATAATGTTTGTTGGAATGGTGTATTTCCCTTACTAAGAACTCCTAATAATATCTTCAGTACCAAAGAAGGACATTTATCATAGTACAAATTAAGAAAATGAATAGAGGCACAAGAGACTGTTAGCTTTCCAGCATAAATTTTTGCCCCAGCCGTTCATCATGGGCACATGGATAAACTGCTTTCTTTGGTTTGTCTTGCACTCAGATGTGATCATTTGACCAGCCAATGGAAGGTAAGTAGAAGTGTCTCATTTCTGAAGGAGGTCTCTTTAATCATATTATATTCACGTATCCCTTTCTTTTTGGGATGCTGCTCCCCTGGACATGAAAACTGGCCCTCTCTCATGTCAGTGGTGAGTAAGCTGTGGGAGCACATGGTCCTGAGTCTCTCAATCAACAAATAGAGAAGAGTGCCACACAGACCTAAGATATCTGCCCTGCCTGCAGCATTAGGTGAGAGAGAAATAAACTCACAAGCCACTAGCTTTTCACTGAGTATTTCATGCCATAGCATCTTAGCTTAGTGCACATTCACTAATACAACAGAAAAATAATGAATTATATGACAAATACATTAAACAGTAGTTTGATAGACTGGATCCTAGGACTCATGGTTGAAGTTAGCATTAAATGAGAGGTCAAGTACGGTTTCTCTAGCACAGGCCTATTTTTTTAATGCAAACTCAATCATAAACATACACTTTTATTTTGTAAATGTGCCAAGAAATATTCTGTACGAATACTATGGGTACTAAAATGCGAGTGAGTTTCATTTAGCCTAGTGTGAACAATGAAAGCCAGGAGTGTATTTGGCAATTAAGGTGAAAATATATAGTATTTCAATTGTATTATAAATAAAGTAAAAATGGCAATCCCGACAGTCTTCAGTGGGAAAAGAAATCTAATATATGGATATCATTAAGATTCATACTAGGAAATACAAGTACAATAAAAACTTATTAAGGAAGTTTCATCCATTATTTGCCAGCCATTATTTTTCAATATGTTTTGTTACAGTCCTAAGATTTTTCTGTTCCTGCTGTTTGAGGGACTGGCTCCATGATACCACCTTAAAGTGATAGTACTGTAATTGTTCTCTTTATCACTCATGAAATTCAATTTCATGTTTCATCTGCTTCCTCGATTTCCTGTTGCTACATAGTGAAATGTGTTCTGATTTTCTAAAAAATGGATGGATGTCAACTTTACCAAATGCGTAGATTTGCAGATATAATTCATCAATTAAGGTGAAAAAGCTAAAGATTCTAGTAATGGCTTTGTAACTGTAGTATCTCTATATCACTGTAATAAAACTTTGTCAGATAGTTAAATGAATGAGTTTATTTTATAGTCTAGACTGTGCTGTTTCCTATGTTATGTACCCAAACAAACTATTTGGTAATATATTAGCTGGTAAGTGATCTATCAGGTGGTTTCTTCTAAACTTTTAGGGCTAATGATTAATACAGTAATTCATTATATTATCTAATCTCTCTCTTTAATTTCAGGTACTTTTGTAAGTATTCAGTACTTAATACTCAAGTATCCCTGTCATAAATGTAGCAGAAAGTTTTAGCAACTTAATCAAATTCACAGTTATTAAAAGACAGAATTACACTTTCAAACCAAGCAATTTGACTTCTGAGCCCATTGTTTAAATATTGTTCCATGTGGTCTCCCAAAGTCATAGTGATTTAGTGCAGCCCCATCATTTTACTTCAAGGCAAATTAACACTCATAAAAGATACATCATAACTTTTCTAAGAATGCACAACAATTAAATAATGACAGTTTCTCATCTTAAAGTATTTTGGTAAGTCTCCAATTTCCATAACATAAATTGAAAAGTTAAGTATCGCCTTATTTAAGCAAAACATTTTAAAAATAGTAATTTTAACAAATAATGTAAGCAAAATGCTTATTATCATTTACATAGTGAAATGGACTGTAGGACCTGGGATTGCCATATAAGTATATGTATAATACTGATATTTTCACTGAAACTATATCTTACCATAAAATATGCAATCAAGTGGTATAATAAGTTAAAAGGATTTACAAAATGGAATCTAGGTACTACTATTTCACACAATGAATCCACAGGAAAGGATTCATTTAAAAGATTTGAACTCATGCATGCTTGTTTATTACTGAATGTCTGTTTAGAAAGGACCACCTCAAGATTTAAACAGAATCAGGAAGAAAATATATTATCACCACAAAAAACTATATTAAATTATTTGACATCTACACTGCATGTCTTATTTCTTTCATCTCTTTTCAATGTCTCTTATCCTACCTGGGAAGGGCAGGACACATCAGATCCACTGCCTAAACAGATTCTAGCCAGAGGTAACTAGACATGAACTCCCTTGAAAGTATTTCAGCCTCTTCAGGTGATTCTAATGTAACCTGACAACGTTTTGGAACATTCTACTTTTATTCCACAGGTGAAGGAGCCGAAAAAGTTACAATATTCCCCACTTTTCCAAAATGCGTGCCTCTGACTACATACTTATCTGATGATTCCTCTCTGCAAATTAACTGCTTACAATCATGGGTTCAGGAGAAGGACTCTATATGGGACATATGGCTGATGTTATGATCAGGGTAGCAGATTTAATTGGCCTACAAATTTAATAATGCTTGGAGGACATTTTAGCCTCAACTGGTTGCAGCTCTGTTTAGAGTATAGAATTGTAAAACACTTATGTTCTTCACCAATTGTGTCATTCACCATTTATCAAGGCTGCTAAGCATTCATCCTCAATATCCTGTTATATTCAATTGTATAAATTATGACAAAAAATCTTGTTTTGAAATGTTGTCTGAGATCATTATTAAGGCCATTATAATTTTGAAGGTTGAAAATATTTCTCCTTTTAATGTTGAAACTAAGTCTGTTCTTTCCATTCATTATCAGGCCATTTGCCTTTATGTCCTTGTTATTCTCACCTTGCAAAAGGAGGATGGACCCTGTGATGGTTAATACTGAGTGTCAACTTGATTGGATTGAAGGATGTAAACCATTAACCTCGGGTGTTTCTGTGAGGGTGTTGCCAAGGAGATTAACATTTGTGTCAGTGGGCTGGGGAAGGCAGACCCACCCTTAATCTGGATGGGCACCATCTAATCAGGTGCCAGTGAATATAAAGCAGGTAGAAAAACGTGAAAAGGAGAGGCTGGCCTAGCCTCCCACTCTATGTCTTTTTTCTGTGCTGGATGCTTCCTGCCCTTGAACATCGGACTCCAAGTTCTTCAGTTTTGAAACTCGGACTGGCTCTTCATGCTCCTCAAGCTTGCAGACAGCCTATTGTGGGACCTTGTGATCATGTAAACTAATACTTAATAAACTCCCCATCATATATATTATACTTAATAAACTCCCCTTCATATATATTATGCTTAATAAACTGCCCTTCATATATATTATATATAATATATCATATATAATCATATAATACATATAATATATATAAAATATATCATATATCATATAATATATAACATATAACATATCATATATATCATATAATATATAACATATCGTATATATCATATAATATGTATTTTATTTATATATATATATATATATCTCCCATTACTTCTGTTCCTCTAGAGAACCCTGACTAATACAGACTCTTACTCACAATTTGGTTAGGATGTCAATACTGATTATGCCACCCCACAGCAAGCCTATATATGAAACAGTTTATTGCATGCATAGTTGAGGTCTTTGTAAGTAGCATGGCAGGCCTCCAAAATGGATCAGAAGTGACCTGAGAGAGTAGAAAGGAACACTGGCTAGAGTTCTTACTATGGGTTAGGTGTTGGCTCAGGGTTCCCACACACAGGTAGGGACTTTTGGTTTGAATTTCCTGCCTGCACGACGAAAGGGAAAACACAGAGCTTCTTATCAGTTAGTCCTGATGTGGTGCAGAGTGGAAAAGGAGAGAGTGAGTCTTGAAACTTTACAGCAGTCAGACATGAGAAAGTGGAGTCTGATCCCTCATTCCTATTCTCTAGCATTTAAAGAATATGCCAGAATTACAAGTACTGTTTATTATATCCCTACCCCTGCCCACAGGGTATGGTAAGTCAACTCTCAGAGTTGCATGTTACAGCAAGAAGGGGCATTCCTGATAATTACATACAAATTATGCCTCCGATGTGTCTCCAAATGCTTGGATAGTTGGGCTTCTCTCCATTAGGACTTCACCTACAGGAAGACTTTGAGGAGGCTCACCAGAGCCTGTTACACTGTCCCTGTAACAACCACCTCTCTCTTTACATGTAACTTGCTTATTCTATCTATCTAAAAATGAAGTTTAGGCAGGGGTTGGAAGTAGGGGGTTGGCAGGGAAATGACTCATAAAGTTAAAATGGATTCTACCCACACGTTCTCCCTGTGACATTATCATGATTGAGTGCAGCATGTCTCCAAGAACTTACAAATTAGGATACCTCTGTCATTGTAGATGTCTAGGCTTCTGGGGTCCTTCATCATAAAATGGATACTTATGCCCATGTTGTTTGGCAATACATGAATGGGGTCCTATCTCTAATGCCTCTCTGAACCTCCACAATTTTTCCACTGTATTCTCTCAAATTCACAGTCTGTAACTTATAACATTTCTTTCCATTTTTCTTCTTTAACTTCTTCAGGGTGAGTTTTATCTTTCCTTCTCTTATTGATCCTAGCCATTTTCTATGACTATTAGTTCTCTTATAGCTTATCAAAAATGCCTATTTATCTTCCTACATTTCACATCCTATGCTCCACTTACCATAGGAGGAAGGGTGAATGTTCTACTTGTTCTGTGGTGTTTCCAGGAGACTATGTGTATTCCCTACCATCCAAACACACACACACACACACACACACACACACACACAAAACAGTGTTGAAGTGCATGCAACCCGACTGTGCCGTCTGTTATGCCTCCAAGGAAGAATGTTGCTTGCTGTGTTAAGGATGGCAATTTTTATGAGGTGGAAATTGGCTTGAAATTTTTTTAACTTTCTTCTAACTTTTTAAATATTCTTTATTTCATTCATATTCTAATAATTAACGTTTTAAAAGCAAATCAATGTGTTTATGTTTTCAAAAAAAGTACAAACTAAGTCTAAATGATTATATTGTTGTGTGTGCACTTGAAGCATACTTGGGTGCCATTTTTCATACTGTGTGTTTGGAAGTAACTGTTAATAGGCACAATGAAAATAAAGATTAATTGTTTTAAAACTCACGGAGTCTTCAGAGAATTCACAAGTTCTGTTGATTTATTCTTTGTGTTCTTTCTTAAGTTCAAACTGTAAGACTTTAGCTATATTTGGAAACTTTTGTTTTTCCTTTATCTTTTATTGTGCATTGTATATGGCATGTTTCTATGTCACAGTCTAAGTATAAAAGGTCAGATATTTTTAAAGGATTTTTAAATTTTAATGTGTTTTACATAACAATAGAAATATTTCACATGTATAAATGGCTTTAGTGTTGTGATTGACACATGCACAGACTAAAATGTTGAATCTGGGTCTTTTCACCTTTCCTACACTTAGAACATGACGTAAACATGTTTCACACCCGCTAGGAGAGACCCTCGCTTATGTACTGACACTGACTCAGATAAATACACAGGCCCACAGTCCCCAACTGCTCTGCTTCAGAAGCCATCAAAGCAATTTTAAAGTCAATTTGGTATTTGACAGGGAGCCATTGCAGTTCCCATAGGAAAGCAATGACATGCTGAGGCCACTTAGTGTGAATAAAAACTTGACAGCAGCATTTTGCTGAAGTTGGAAGTTCTGCAGCCTTTTTTCCCCCACTAAAAGGCCATTTAAATAGGAACATGATGTTGCTCTAACCTAGAGGTTAAAGCATCAAAATCTATTGCCTCAACCTCAGCTGGAAGATGGTCAGCTGATGGTTTATTTTTTTAAGATACTGATTAAATTATTGTCAGAGAACTGAAAGTATGACATAAAGGCAAATGTTGACTCCAAATTTGTGCCAACAGTTTGGCATAAGCACAAGGACCACTGCCATTAAATTTAGTGAAGACAGAATGCTTCAGGAAATAACATATATCAAGCAGCAATTTTAATTTAACCATCCTGGCATCATTGATGGTATCATTTAACATGTATTGAATAACAATACTAAAGCAATGTCTTTCCTTCTACATAATTTTATAATTTATATCAATTTTATTTAACTTAAATAAGCAACTATATGTTTCATAATCAATATTATCACTTGCACCATTAATCCTACTGAATGGTGGAAATTAACCTTACCTACCTAACCTTAGGAATTCTAGCCCCTTTTGTAAAGGAGACTTCAAAAATTTGTAAAAAAAAATAAAATTAAAAAAACTATTAACTTTATTTCACAACATAATCTCCATTAACGTCAAGACATTTTTGTAAGCAACAATACAAGCCATTTAGTCTACCCCTAAAGAACTGAGGGTCCTGGGAATTTAATCATTAACCATGCAGTTAATGCAGTCTTTTTAATGGAAAAAAGTGGGCTCCCTTTAAGGATTGTTTAAGATTGTGAAACAAAAATAAGTCAGAAGGAGCCAAATCAGGACTTTAAGGTGGACGCCTAATAATTTCCAATTGAAAATCTGGCAAAACTGCACTTGTTTGATGAAGGAATGAAGAGGAGCATTGGCATGGTGGAGAAGGACACTCTGGTAAAGTTTTCCTGGGCATTTTTCTGCTAAAGTTTTAGCAAGCTTTCTCAAAATAATCTCATAATAAGCAGATGACTACCAATCACTTTTTAATCTCTATTGTTTTACCTATTCTTAGACTTTCATAAGAATAGAATGATATAATATGTGACTTTTGGGTCTAGCTTTCTCTTAGCATAACATTTTTGAGGGTTATCCACTTTGTAATATGTATCAGTACTTCTTTCATTTTTATGGCTTAATAATATTCCATTGTGTATATAACAGATTTGTTTATCCATACATCTGTTGGCAAACATGACTATTTCCACCTAGCTGTACTCAGTAGTGCTGCAATGAATATTTGTGTACAAATATTTGAGCACCTGTTTTCAGTGTATGTGTTGATTAGCCATTTGCATATAATTTTTGGAGAAATGTCTACCAAAGTCCTTTGCTTGTTTTCATATTGGGTTGTCTTTAGGTTGTTGAGTTGTAAAAATTCCTTATATATTCCGTATACTACATCCTTATTAGATATATGACTGGCAAATATTTGTTTTTCTATTTTGTACTCTGTCGTCACTTTATTGATGATATCTTTTGATAAACAAAATGATTTTTTTGTATTTTAATTTATCTATGTGTTCTTCTGTGGCTTGTACTCTTAATGCTGTATCAAAGAAGTCATTGTCAAATCAAGGTCAAGAAATTTGCTCCCATGGTTTTTTATAAGAATACTGTAGTTTTACTTCTTATATTTGGATGTTTATTTTTAAGCCAATTTTTGTTTATGGTGTGAGGTAAGGGTCTCTACATTTACTGACAGGTCAAAATCCAGTTGCCCGAGTACTATTTATTAAAGAGACTATTGTTTCTCCTTGAATGATCTTGGCACCTTTGTTAAAAATAATTGGACAGTGGTGGGCAAGGTGGCTCACGCCTATAATCCCAGCACTTTGGGAGGCTGAGGTGGGTGAATCATGAGGTCAAGAGATCAATACCATCCTGTCCAACATGGTGAAACCCTGTCTCTACTAAAAACACAAAAATTAGCTGGGTGAGGTGGTGTGAGCCTATAATCCCAGCTACTCAGGAGGCTGAGGCAGGAGAATCTCTTGAAACTGGGAGGCGGAGGTTGCAGTGAGACAAGGTCATACCACTGCACTCCAGCCTGGCAATAGAGTGAGACTCCATCTCAAAAAAAACAAACTGGCCAAACATACATAAATTTATACCTGGACTCTCAATTCTATTATACTAGTCTACTTGCCTATACTCATGCCATTACAACACTGTTTTGGTTATGGTAATTTTTAAAATAATTATTGATATCAGAATGTATGAGTCCTCCAAATTTGTTCTTTTTCAAGGTTGTTTTGGCTGTTATGGGGCCGTTAAAGTTACAAATAAATTCGATAACTAGTTTTTCCATTTATGCAAAAATATCATTGGAATATTGACAGAAATTGCATTGAAACTATAGCTCACTATAGTAGTATTGTCATCTAAAAAATAATATCTTTCAATCCATGAACATGAGATGTCTTTCCATTTATTTATGTCTTCTTTAGTCTCTTTCAGCAATGTTTTATAGTTTTCAGTGTACAAATTTTTCACCTACTTAGTTAAGTTTATTCCTTATTATTTATTGTTATAGATGCTATTACAAATTGAATGTTTTTAAATTTCTTTTTTTAGATAATTCACTGCAAATACATTGAAATACAATTGATTTTTGTGTTGATTTTGTATCCTGCTAATTTTCTAAAAGTTTGCATGTGGATTCTTTATGAATATATATAATACATATAATATATATTATATAATATGTGATATATATTATATATAATATATTATATAATATGTGATATATATTATATATAATATATTATATAATATGTGATATATAATATATATATCTCATGTGACCTCCAATCAATAGCCCACAGATACATAAAAAGAGATAAACACACTTCTTAAGAGTAATATCTGCTCTGCTCCTTGAAAACAGGGAGAAGAGTGCCACACTAGATATGTGGGCTACTTTCTTGAATACCATTACGAAATTAGGAAGGGTACTGACAAAGGGCAGAAAAACTTAACACAAACACTCACCAAAAAAAAAAATAAAAATAACAAGCTATCCTAACTTTCTAAAAGTTATCTTTCAAAAAATTTAATGTACACTTATTTGCTGTAAACCATTTAGTATTTTCTATAATTCAGCTAAAGTTCATTCTGAAAGTTTTTGCTCAAATTTTTGATGCTTCTGTAACAGTACTGGCGTGTATCAGAGCTACACACTCTGCCATTTTCACTGACATCACAATTTATTTTATTTTTCTAGTGATCAAAATCAGTTAATTTTGGGTGACATTAAACAAATAAAAGGATTTTTTTCTATATTTCCTTTGGTTAATTAAATAAATTCACATATAAAAAATGGACCGTACCAAATCATCACAGAGAAAGAGATAGCACAAGTAGCTCCAAGAATCTCAAAAGACAAAAGCAAAATTACCAAGAGGGTTTTGCATAATAATTCCAATACAACTTCTTTACTTTTAAGTATGTGTTCAATAGTTGAATCCTAAGGATTGACGATCTTTTCAGATTCTAACCCTGGAGTTATTAGCGTAATATTGAATGTTTGTATCTCATACAATAACAGAGTGGAAGAGGGGAAGTTGTCTAAAGGAAAGGATGGCACTCAGAAATAAAAATGAAAAGTCTACTATAGCACAGAGGGCTAAGGACAGGAAAATACAGGCTTCAAATAAATCCCCACTCCAACCCAGTAACCTTCTGAATATATGTGCACAATAACATAGTATACTCTGAGCAGAGCTGTAAAGGCATTCCTATTCAATTTTAGAATCTCCTTTGGGAACCTGAGAATTGTGGTCTGCTGCTTAATTAGATTCTAAAGGCAACACTACACTAGTCTTGAGATTCAGTTAGTACCTAAAAGCTCATCACAAGCACATGAGAGTAATGATGAAGATTTGCAGCATGATCCTCGTATGCCCATACATCATATTCCTTTACAGTGTGACATAAGTGTTACTACCTCAGACTAGTATAATTTTCTCCATTCAGTACTGAAAAGATTACTTTATTCAAATTTTACTTCCCAAAGTTTGTTGTAAAAGCATGCGTAATAATTTCAAATATTTTTGTCATTGGATATAAACCCATAATACCAGTATATGGTAGAAAATAAAGTAGAAAATATTATCTTACAAAAAATAACTGAGGATAAGGAAAGTGAATTAAGGATACAATGTCAACCTTTACTCTTAATTTCCCTTCAGAGTATCTAGATTATCATTTAAAATTTGTTGAATTATGAATGCTATTCTCATACTACTTATTTACTATTCCAGTATTTTCTTTATTATAATATATTTTATTGGAGATTTTACTATTTCTAAACATGGGGCCTAGTAGATTTATTTTTCTTCACTTTTAGTGAATTTCTTTTTAACTGTGCTAACAGCAATTCCAAGTGTAAATGTTTTCATTTGTCATACAGAATAAATCAAGAATTTCAGTTTTTATATGTACAAGCTATAGATTTATTATAGGGAAGAAAATACATTAACTTCATGTTCTTTGGCTTCAATATTTCATGTGAATGCCTTTCTACTGTGGATATTCATAATAACACATCTCAAAAAAAAGGGAAAAAAGGGATGCTACATTCACTTTTACTCTGATTATACATGTCTTACTCCACTCTGATTTTAGAACTGTAGTCATCAGGAACTATTCGCTGTAATGATCACTAGAAAGACAATATAACCAGTATTATTTAAGAAACAAAAATGCATCAGAATTAATTTGTAGGTCCAGTAAAGATTGTAGGTCCAGTAAAGATTAAATTGGCTACTTCATAATTCAAAAATTGTGGCTTTTACTTGTTTTGATTTACTAATTTCAAATTAATTTTTACTCAAAATAATTAATACATATGTATTTATATATAGTAATAATCATTTTGTCTAATAAGCTGACATTGTCAATCCATTGAAACAAATATGTAGATTCAATAGTAAGCTAATTAGTATTCTGTGCATTGGGGAAAAGAAATGCCATAAATCTCATGTGTGCTTTGCAAAAGGGACGTAGAATAGGGTATCAATTGGCTTTGAATTAAAGGAAATAATGTATTTTCTTGTGATCAGCTTTTAATTTCAGTATTCTGTGATGGAAGAATTGTGCAGAGATCATTGCTCATTCCTGTTGTTAAAATATTTATTTATTTATCCCCACAGATGAAACAGTGATGCAACTGTCATCAAAACAGAAGAAACTAATATCAACTTGGTTATATAAATGGAGGCATTTAAAGTAATAAACATTTAAAATAATAGTCTTAACAATATTCAGCTGTTTCCAGAATTACAACTCTTAAGATACTTCAGATGGGAAAGAGAGCTTTAGATATCTGAGGAATAAACCTCAACCTATGAGAGACTCCAGACATGGCAGATATCATCATTTTGATTCGAAGACTTAATTCTGGAAAAGGATTGATTGTGGAAGATTTTTTCTTATAATTAGTTTTTTTTCTCTTTTTTTTTTCTCTCTCTCTTACATATCTTGGCCTTTGCAGGTCATTTTCTGACCTTTCTTCATTTCTAGTCAGAGAAGAAGAGTCCAGGCTCAGAGCAGATAAAGCAAGAGCAAGTGAGCTTCTGTCCTCTGAGAATCTTTTTCTTAACCCTTTCATGACAATTTTTCCTTCACTTCAGAGTGAAAGTGAGTTAAGAAGGGATTCTTATAGGAGGACCCAAAGGAAAAGAAAACAAAAATGTTTCTAAAGGGACAATGATGCCTCATTGCTAGGGATAAACAGGATACTGTATGAATCCAAGACCTGCCATCTCCATCTGAAGGTACGAGAGTCACCCATCTAATCTCAAAATGTTAGCCTCATAGCTGATGCTATTAGGGAGTAAGCACTATAAAGAAATAGAAAAAAAAAGACATAGGGAAATAGCTGCTATAGAAAAGAAGAAACAAACAGATGAAGCAGAAAAAGAAACTAATGATTTATCATGAAGATAAAAAATATCCTCATAGAGTTGTAAATTAAAAAGATAACCTTGGAAACTTTAACAGGGTTATGAAATCTATAAAAGAAACTAACTGGAAATTATAAAAGATGACAGACTGAATGCCAAACAGCAGGGCAGAAAACTTCTAGAAATATGATAAAAATTTAAGAACATTTGTGATAATGAGAATGAGAAAATTGAAGACTTAGGAATAAAAATCAATACACAAAGAAGAGAGATGAATAACAGATTTTCCACTGGATATGAGGAAACAATGAAATCTGCTTTCAAAGTATTAATGAAAATCAAATCAATCATTTTTTAGCAATTATTATAATATTTAAATAAAAGAAAATGGTAAAGAATTTCTTAATCATATGATGATTTAAAAGGTTTATGAAAAGATTATCTGAAAACATTCTTTAATGAAGCAGTCCCATAAAAACAGTTGTAATGCTCAAGAATGAAATGATGTATGTAGAGTTAAACAATGATTAATTAATCTATAATAGTAAATTTAGCTATTCCATAAAGAAAAACAAGAACCAAAAAAAAGAAATGATAGCAACATTATGCAAAAAGAATAGGAGAGCAGAGGAAGGAGAAGAGAGGGATTAGTGTGTTGCAAGACTTGCATCTTTTGGGATAGCTGTGTTCTCCAGAGAATCTAGTTGCAGTAGCCAAACACTTAGATGATGAGTATAAATTGCACTTCCAAGACCAACTTCAGCTAAGGGAATGGCAATGAAAAAGGGAGACTTAAAATGAAAGGTAGAGGAGGGAAAGTATGAGTGTACCAGTTGAGCTCCAAGACTAACCATGGCCATGAGAAGTTGTCATTTTCTCAATAACCTCCCTTTTCTGAGTTTCCCCTTAGAGAGAGTGTCCCACTGGAATCTTGGAAGAGCCTTTCCCTGAATTTCTGTGAAGTAGATCCATGCATTGACATTTCAACAGAAGAATTGTGGCAGCCAGGATATCTATGGAAGAAAGAATTTTTCAATCAGCTGTGATGAGCGCATTTAGTTGGCAGCCTCCACCTGCAGAGATTTTGTGTTGGGTTTAAGAATTGAATTAATTTATTTATTGAGTTCTTCAAAGAGTTACTTTTCTATCACAAAGCAAAGTTTATTTCTAAAAGCTGGATCAAAACTAAATTAAGATATGTTCTTTCATGGTCTATATATCTGTTTTTGCACAAATTGTCCAATGTTTCACCACTATGGTTTTATGTCTTTTTTAAATTGAAAAATAGTGTGTATATTAGGTTGACACAAGAGTAATTGTGGTTTCTGCCGTTAGAAGTAAAGGCAAAAACCGCAATTACTTTTGTGCCAACCCAATATTTATTGTATACAAAATAATGTTTTGAAATATGTTTACATTGTAGAATTGCTAAATTGAGCTAATAAACATGCATCAATTCACACATACTTATCATACTTTGGTGTTGGGAACACTTAAAATCTGCTCTCAACAATTACCAAGAATATAACATATTGTTGTTAAGTATATTTACCATGTTGTAAAATAGATCTCACAAACTTATTACTCCTGTAACTGAAATTGTGTATCCTTTGACTAATATCTTTCCAAATGTGCCTGCCACCTCCCAGCCCCTGGTAAACACCATTCTGCTCTCTACCTCTATGAGCCCACATTTTTTGGATTTCACATGTAAGATTCTGTGATATTTGTCTTTCTTTTCATGGCTTTTTAAATTTAATACCTACCAGATTTACCCATGATGTCACAAATGACAGGATGACATTTTTATGGCTGAATAGTATTCCATTGTGTATATGTTACATTTTATTTATCCATTCATTTGTTAATGGGTACTTAGGTTGATTCCCCATCTTGGCTACTGTGAATAATACTACAGTGAACATGGGAGCGCAACTATCTCTTCAACACACTGATTTCATTTCCTTTGTATATGTACCCAGTAGTGAATTTGCTAGATCATACAATATTTCTACTTTTATTATTTGAGGAACCTCCATTCTGTTTTGCACAAGGGCTGTATTAATTTAGAATCCCACCAGCAGTGCATAAGGGTCCTATTTCCTATGTATCCTCGTCAAGTATTTTATTGTACTTTCCTTTCATATTTTTAATAATAGACATTCTAACAGGTTTGAGGTGATATCTTATTGTGGTTGTAATTTGCATTTCTCTGATTATTAGTGATTTCAAACATTATTCTCATGTCTGTTGGCCATTTTTATGTCTTTTTTTGAGAAATGTCTATTAAGGTCCTTTGCTCTTTTTTTAATGGGGTTGATATTGTGCTATTGAGTTGTTTGAGTTACCTACATATTTTTGATATTAATCCTTTATGAGATGTTTGGTTTGCAAATATTATTCTTACATTCCATAGGTTGTCTTTTCACGCTGTTGATTGTTTCATTGGCTGCTCAGAAGCTTTTTTTTTTTTTTTTTTTGATTTGACAGAATCCCATTTGTCTGTTTTTGCTTATGTTGTGTGTGCTTTTGGGGTCATATCCAAAAAATTGTTGCCCAGACCAATGTTATGAAGGTTTTTTTTTCTGTTTTCTTTTAGTAAGTTTACAGTTTCAGAACTTATGTTTTAGTCTTTAATACATTTTGAGTTGATTTTTATAGATGGTATAAGATTAGGACCTAATTTTATTTTTTTGTATGTGGATATCCAATGATCTCAACACTATTTATTGAAGATTGGCCTTTCCCCATCATGTGCCATTGGCATATTTGACAAAATCAATTGACTATAAGTGTGTGAATTTATATCTAGGCTCTCAATTCCATTCTATTAATCTATGTGTCTCTTTTTATCTGAGACAGAAAAATATTTTAATTCCTATAGCTTAAGTATTCTTTGAAGTCAAGTAGTGTGATGCCTGCAGCTTTTATTTTTTCTCATGATTGCTTGTTCCATTTGGGACATTTTGTGGTTGCATGCAAATTTCATATATTTTTTTCTGTTCTGTGAATAAAAAAGTCATTGGAATTTTGATAGGACTTGCACTGAACCTATAGATTTCTTTGAGTAGTATGGGCACTTTACCAATATTAATACATTCAGTCCATGAACATGAATATTTTAAAATTTATGTCTTCATTTTTATCAATGTTTTATGGTTTTCAGTGTATAGGTTTTGTACCTCTTTTGTTAAATTTATTTCTAAATATTTTAATTTTTGTAGCTATTGATACTGGGATTATTTATTGATTTCTTTTTGGCTTAGTTTTTGGCTTAGTTCATTGTTAGTATATAGAAACCCTACTAATTTTTGTAAGTTGTCTTGGTATCCAGAAACTTTACTAAATTTGCTTATTAGTTCTAAAAGCTTTTTGGTGAATAATAGTTTTATATATATATATATATATATATGATCATATCATCTGCAAACAAGAACAATTTAAATTATTTTGTTCTCCTGCCTTATTGCTGTGGCTAGGACTTTCAGTACTACATTGAATAGAAGTGATGAGAGTGGGCATCCTTTTCTTGTTCCTGATCTTAAGGAAAAAGCTTTCAACTTTTCTCCATTATGTGGGTTTGTCATTAATATCATTTATTTTATTGATATTCCTTCTGTACCTATATTCCTTCTATACCTGATGTGTTGAAAGTTTTTATCACGAAATAATGTTGAATGTTGTCAAATGCTTTTTCTGCATCTATTGAGATAATCATGTGGTATTGATTGTCTTTCACTCCATTGATGTGGTATATCACATTTTTTGGTTTGCATATGTTATACTCCCCTTGCATCTCGGAAATAAATCACACTAGATAATGTTTGATGATTCTTTTAATGTTCTGTTGAATTCAGTTCAGTAGTATTTGTTGAGGATTTTGCATCTATGTTCATCAGAGTTATTAGCCTGTAATTTTCCTTTCTTGTAGCGTCCTTGTGTGGCTTTGGCATCAGGGTGATGTGGGAGTTTGGAAGTATTTCCTCTTTTCAGTTTTCTGAGAGAGTTTGAAAAGAATCAGTTATTTAAATGTTTGGGAGTAGCGCTGAAGCCATCAGTAACCTGAACTTTTGTTTGATGGGAGACGTTTTATTATTGATTCAATCTTCTTGCTCATTATTGGTCTGTTCATATTCTCCATTTTTCATGATTCAGTCAGATTGTATGTGTGTAATAATTTATATATTTCTTCTAGTTTATCCTATTTGTTAATATATAATTAATCATAATAGTCTCTTATGATTCTTTGTATTTCTTTGATATCAGCTGTAATGTCTTCTCTTTCAATTCTGATTTTATTTATTTGAGCCTGTACCATCTTTTTCTTAGTCTAGCTAAATGTTTGTTAATTTTATCTTTTAAAAAATTCTTAGTTTTGTTAATTTTTTCTATTGTTTCTCTAGTGTCTAATTCATTTATTTCTGTTCTGATCTTTGTTATTTCTTTCATTTAACTAACTTTGCGCTTCATATTGTTTTCTTTTTTCCTATTTTCTTGAGGAAAAACATAAAGTTGTTTATTTATCTTTCTCTTTTTTGATGTAAGCATTTATTGTTATAAACTTCCCTCTTTGAACTGCTTCTGCTACATCCTGTACATTTTCATATGTTGTGTGGCCATTTTCTCTTGTCTCAGGTTATTTTTTAAATTGTGCTTTTAATTTCTTATTTGACACATTGGTTGTTTAGGAACATATTGTTTAATTTTCATTTGTCTGGGAATTTTTCAAATAGTGAATGCCATTTTCATGAACCCAGCCCACAATTTCACTTACTGTGAAATAGGTTTTCTGCTCTTATTTGAGATTTCGTGCAAGTGTATCAAGCACTCCATTACTGAGGCTCTACAAGCTGAAATGTTTGACTAGAAAGGATTAAAGTTGAAATCTAGGGCCCACCAAACATGGATCTGTGGTAACTGAGCTTGATGTTTGGACCCTGGTAGGCTGCATCTTAAATAGTTGGTAATCCTGGTTTAACTCTGAATTATAATTGGTAAGCTTAAATTAAGCCAGTGCTCAAAAGAATTGACTCAAAACTTTGCATCATCTGACTGCACATAAAATTCTAAGTATTGAGAAACATTAATTTACATAATTCTATATATTTCTACTAGTTTCTTCCAAATAAAATGTCTAGGAAAATTTAAGAGATAATCTTGGACAGATAGCATGTTTGACAATGTTTTATTCATTGTACTGGGTAGTAATTTTATAGGTATTATATTAACCAATTAAAGTATATTTCTGTGTTCCTAATTTTGTGTCACACTTGTGTTATATATTCTCAATAGTTTTCAAATAATAATAAATTTAAAATGTAAAATAAAACAGAATATATCTTTACAAGTGCCATGAAGGATGGTTCATGAGAATGAATTATATTTTTTCCGCAAAAAAAAAAAAAAATACTCAAATGTTCCTCCAAGCTAGAAATGCCTTCTGCAATGTTATCTTATATCAACAAAATAAAAATAAAACTCAAAACATACATTTAGATGGAAGAGGTCATTTTATTTTAAAATGTATTTTAAAACTTTTGTGTGAAACAAACAAACAAACAAAATCAGAAAACTCAGGCCCCTAGAAAAATAAAATCAAGTCACATAATTTAAAAAATAATAATAATGAAAACATTTCTCACTAGAATCTATGGGTAGAGCTAAAGCAATGCTTAGAAATATATGGCTTGGAACATTTATGCCATTGTGTATGTGCATATAGATTTATAGATTAACAGTTTTAAATACTTTTTAATGAAAATAAATGAATTATGTATTTGAAGCAAGGCAATGTTTAAGAAAGCTGTCAGAAGCCAGTAGTAAAAAAAAGAAGTAAAGATAAAAAAGTAATTAATGAGTTACAAAACATAAAATCAGTAAACCGTATATGTAAATAAAAAAGCTTGCGCCTAGGGGGAAAGGCAGTAAAAGAGATATATTTCTCAATGATTTAATCTGAAGACACAAGAAGAAAATACAAACATGCAAAATAAGAAATAGCAAGTGAGAAATAACAATCAAAGGGCATGGAAATTTTTTAAAAAATAACGAACTTCAAGTTTGCACCGGTCTATGTAAATGCATACAAAAATATGGCCTAAAATATAATTTTACCAAACTGATGTAAAATAGAAAAGTCTAAATAGATCAATTCATCATTTCATTGTTTCTAAGGTGAAACATATCTCTTCAAAGGATAAAACAATGAAAAACATGGGAATTAATGGATAAATGTTTATTTAGCAAATATATGTGTGTATATGTATATATGTTTTTATATATGAATGTGTATGTGTGTGTATATATATACATATACACATATATACATATATACATATACACATATATACATATATACATATATACATATATACATATATACATATATACATATATACATATATACATATATATACATATATATACATATATATACATATATATATACATATATATACATATATATACATATATATATACATATACATATACATATATATATACATATATATATACATATATATATACATATATATATACATATATATATACATATATATATACATATATATATACATATATATATACATATATATATATACACGCACACACATACATTCCCAATCCACCATCTTTTCTGGTAATACATGCTTTTGAAAAAGAAATCCAGTTCTGCTCTTCATTTACAGTTTCCCAAATGATGCACCCAAAAAACAAACAACAAAGTGAATCATTCTGAAGTGCCATCTCCCAACTGAACCTTCTTCAGTGTCTGGTTCTGGTTCTGATACTCACAGTCATGCACGGCATCCAAGACCACGGTGGTGGGAAAGAGAAGAAAGATTTGTGCTAGAGCAGCAGCACGCCTAAGGGACTCGCAGCTTTTGGAAGAATCCAGGAACAATCACTAGCCGGGAGAGTCAGGTCTGTCCTTCCATCACCAGCACATTGCTTGCCATCCTTACGTCCCACCACTTTTTAACCATGACTCAACATCTAGAAGTCATCAATAAATCTGTGACTTAAAACAAAACCAAATAAAGCAAATCTACGGGATAAACTACTTAAGAAGTCAAAGTAGAGAGATAAATGACAAAATGAAAAAAATACTTGTGCTTTCTATCACAGCACTAACTTGTCACTATGTATATTTTAAGCATACACAGATTGACCCTCCTAGTTTATAAAAATGATCTTAAACTTTGAGGAAAAATACATCTATATAAAAATAACAAATACACCAAGATAATTTATTTATTAAAAATATAGTGAATTAAAGAGTAGTTTACTGTAGGTTTAGGTTCTAAGAATGATTGTCAGAAAAACACAGAGAATTAGTTCCCAGAGGGAAGTTCTGGATCTTCTATAATTGCAAGACTGGAGGACCAGGAATTCTAATTGCTGACTCAGAATGACACTGTCCTGGTTACAATTCAGAGAGAAAAAAAGTAGCTGACTTAAGGACCACAATACTTCCACTACCTTTCACACGCACCAAAAATTAGATTTGCCCACAGACATCCACAAGATTAGAAAGCACACATCTCTGTTATCACCAGTCCAGAAAAACTAAACACTGTCTCAGCCTCACTTTATTGTTCCGAATCTTCTTATGATGCACCTGCTTGTGGAAGCCAGGTCACATGCACAACACAAAAGGTGAGCTAGACTGCAAGAGGAAAAGGAGTTGAACTGCAGTTGAGTGACCCAATAATTATTATATGCCCTGGTCTACCATTTAGTCAATCTTTATAAAATCATCACATATTTAAACTTCTAAAATATAACAGTATTGTATCTTCACCTAACTTCTCATTTAACAACAACAAGGAAACAAGCAATCAAATGAAAAACACATTTCAATCCTTATCCAGAGTAGATACAAGATCTAACTAATCACAGTATTCGTTCTGTGTAATATTACTTGCATCTTAGGCACAGTAGTTATCTTACTTGCTATTTTATTGTCTACAGGGACCGTGGCTTACAGTCTTGCAGATGTCTCACATGATATTCAAATACTTTCCCGTAGCTTGTACTGCTTTGAATATGCATCTTTTGATATATGAAGAAATAAAGGATTGATTATAACAAGTATTTCTTTGATTGATTATAACACATGCCCCTTTTCAATTTTTGTGACTGCTCCTTCCAGTGTCAAATTTGTTAAAGAGTCATGCTATCTGCAGTGGAATGTGTCTAGTATTTCACAGTTCTTTGGATAATGGGGAATTTTTTTAAAATTCACTTATTCTTGATTCTAAATCATGGTTCTGTTTGTCTCATGGATGCCTGAGGCTCTATTGCAATGGTTGTTATTTCTCTTTTTTTCTATCAAAGATATGTCCCTAGATTTTATAAAATATGTGAAGTTGTGCAAGATTTTTTGGTTACATTTTTCACAATCCAGAGTCATTTGCAAGTACAAGAAAGGGTAATAAGCTCAGTTTTCTATGTGTAGATTTGCTATGGCAGATCACGTTATTCTTTATGTACTCCTTCCTAGCATATTATCTTATAGGATAAGAAATTGGGCAGATTATATTTATTTTTGGTTCAGTATTAAGATTTGTTTGATCAATGGAATTGGTAAAGCAGTTACAATCTCATAGTTCTGAGCCAAGACCTCAAGAAGCTATTCACATTTCTGTCTATTCTATTGCACTTCTGTGAGCCCCCATGAAAATAAGGTACACAACTAGCTGCTGTTCAAAGATAGTGCGGAGACAAGTGGAGCAGATGTGAACACAACACAAAGACTAAAGCCGAGGCTATGTGGCCCAAAGCCTCAAAGAGAGCTTCTCCACCAAACCTAAAGACAAGTGAAAGAGAAAATAAAACACTCTGGATGTGTTTTGTTATATAATATGATTTTAGCAAAAATGGATGAAGAGAGTTGGCAAGCAAAATCATGTATTGCATTTTATTTTCATATTAAAGATTAATTTAGGCAGGAAAAGTTTCTGTGTTCCATTTTATACCTACCTGATTATAAATAGCTTAATAGCTACCTAGAAGGATAAGAAGAAGAAATTATTGTTTGAGAAATTGTCAGTCTCAATAGCATGTTGGAAGAGATCATATTTAAAGCATGCTGTTTACAGTCACAATAATTTTGTCAATAAAATTGAGTCACTTTCTCATAAATCCACTAGTAGAGATAGCAATTTTATTTACACAATGCTTATGCACCAACTCGGATTTTCTACCTGTCCAGGGTGGTACTCTAATATTTAAATGGGTCTAGGTCTGTTGAATAACTAGATTATTCAGTAACAAAAATAAGCTGATTCCCAAAGAGATATACTAGTGAGGATAGTTAGGAAAGCTTGGCTTTTTTAAATAAAGTTTTGTGTGGGCATATATCCAGCAATTTATTCATATTGTTTAAGTAGAAATGACCTAAGTCAATCTGAAAATTATTACTAAAAAATTTACAATTTATTTTTAATTTTTGCTTGCTATTTTTCTAATAGCAATTTCTGAGATTTCTAATTCATTCACCTGTAAAATTAAATTGATTAATATAAGGCAATGCATGCTTTTCTCGATTAGTGGCTATCTTCAGAAGGGAAGATGGATAGATTTAGTGAAGTTCTACTTAGTGAGGTCTTAGGAAACTCATTAAGAATTTGGGAAACTGAAGGGCAGAATGAAACTGCTAATGACAGGTTGAGCAGGCTAACATTCAGACTACTAATTAGTTCTCAGGTATAATATATGCACATCATCACTTGGCAACTTCAGCCTGGTGAATCATAGTTATTGTAATGTGACACTGTATTTGGTGTCAGTCAAGGTAAACCACTTGACTAAAGGCTTCTGTATCCAGGAAGATATAGCTGAGACAAATACAAGAAGCAAGTAGGCATTAAACAAAGTATGTCTACACTGGCAACAGAAACAACACAGAGAAATAATAAAGAAAATTCCTATTTTATCAGAAAAAAAAAAGAATATGCCAACATGGAGCTAATAATCTCAAAGAAAAATAGTCAAACAGAAAATCATTATGTTTTACCAGTTTTTTTTTTCTAACTCCATGATCCACCATCTCCAGTATATTTAAATTCAACCCACTTGGCAAGAAATTGCTGACAGTCAAGACTAAAGGGTCTGGATATGTTTTTCACATATATATGTATAAGATTTTATTATGCACAGTTGCAGCAATAACTAGTTATAAGTAGTTATTACTTATACATTATAAGTTACACAATTAGTATATTAGTTATAAGTTAACTTATACAATAAGTTATATTTATAACACACAATATATTATAATAAACTTGTCACCTTGTATAAGTGTAATTTATAACATAGCTATAACTTTGAATATTATCTAGAATGAGAATAGATAAGAATAATCTGTCAAGTCTTCTGTTGCATGCTGATTTTCTGTGGCTCAAATTAACATTTTTTGTTAGGACTTTGTCCTTATGCTCAATAGCACAAAGGAGACTGCCTCGAGTGACTAAATGGCACATTCTTTACCTAACAAATTGTATAAGTTAATTACTTATGTATACTGCATCTAAACTCTGTGATGATAGGAACATAATAAGCTGGATTGAATCTGGAAGAAATGTGTGATTTGTTTACAAACTTTACCTTGAAAGGAATCGTTACATGACCTTATATAAAGAATATATTACATTCCTACAAAGAACATGGATATTTTCAGGTAAAGACCTGAAAGCAAATGTTTTTTTCCAACATAGATTTCTTAGTGTAACATTTAATTGGTGATTGGTATTTCACACTGGAACAGGGGCTCTGAATTCTAGAAATTCAAGTAGAGATAAGTATAAGATAAAATCTGATTCCTGCACTGTACTACCAGTATTCAAAACTGAGAAGCTCTTTCTTATTTTTAGTTTTCAAGAAGGGTTTTAGAAAGTGGCTGACAAAATCAATTAACACACTGGGTTTTCTACAGTCCTCACTGTTTCTGCTAACATTAGACACCGGGAAGAATAAAATTTCATGAACCATTTTCAGTTTCATTGACTTGTGCATTTTTGATAAGAGTCTCCCTTGATCCTGATTGTCTCACGATGTGTTTTTCTTTAAACTTAAGAATATTAAGTTGAAAGGCAAAACATTTGACACTGTATATTCCCATGTATTTCACTGGCAGACAGTGATCAATCATTTGTCTCAGTCTATGGAATCTGCATCTCAGCTCTGATCAATAAAGTGATTTAAAATTGCTTTTGAACTCTGGGATAAAGGTCATGGACAAATATGGCCCTTAATCCTGAAGAACATTTTCAGTGGCTTCAATTCCAAATGGCATTCAAATATGTTAGTTATTCTTCACATTCATAACAAGTTACCTACACTTTCACCTTTGGTATGTTTACAAGTGTTTATTTTTGTTCAGTCTGACCTACAGGTGATGAATGCAAAAAAAACTGTCTCTGCCAATTTCTCTGAGGCTGCATTTGCAAATTCTTTTGTTTATTATAATCATACTTAAAGTTATGGGATACATGTGCAGAACGTGCAGGTTTGTTACATAGGTATACATGTGCCACGGTGGTTTGCTGCACCCATCAACCCATAATCTACATTAGGTATTTCTCCTAATGCTATGCTTCCCATATGCCTCCACCCCCGGTGTGCAATGTTCCCCTCCTTGTGTCCATGTGTTCTCATTGTTCAACTCCCACTTACGAGTGAGAACATGTGATGCTAGGTTTTCTGCTCCTGTCTTAGTTTGCTGAGAATAATGGTTTCCAGCTTCATTCATGTCCCTGCAAAGGGCATAAACTCTTCCCTTTTTATGGCTGTACAGTATTCCATGGTATATAAGTGCCACATTTTCTTTATCCAGTCTTTAATTGGTGGGCATTTGGGTTGGTTCCAAGTCTTTGCTATTGTGAACAGTGCTGCAATAAACATATGTGTGCGTGTGTCTTTATAGTAGAATTATTATAACCCTTTGGATATCTACCCAGGAATGGGATTGCTGGGTCAAATGGTATTTCTGGTTTTAGATCCTTGAGGAATCGCCACACTGTCCTCCCCAATGGTTGAACTAATTTACACTCCCACTAACAGTGTAAAAGCATTCCTATTTCTCCACATTCTCTCCACCATCTGTTGTTTCCTGACTTTTTAATGATTGCCATTCTAACTGGTGTGAGATGGTATCTCATTGTGGTTTTGATTTGCATTTCTCTAATGACCAGTGGTGATGAGCTTCTACTTTTTTTTTTTTTATTATTATTATACTTTAAGTTTTAGGGTACATGTGCACAATGTGCAGGTTAGTTACATATGTATACATGTGCCATGTTGGTGTACTGCACCCATTAACTCGCCATTTAGCATTAGGTATATCTCCTAATGCTATCCCTCCCCTCTCCCCCCACCCCACAACAGTCCCCAGAGTGTGATGTTCCCCTTCCTGTGTCCATGTGTTCTTATTGTTCAATTCCCATCTATGAGTGAGAACATGTGGTGTTTGGTTTTTTGTCCTTGCAATAGTTTACTGAGAATTATGATTTCCAATTTCATCCATGTCCCTACAAAGGACATGAACTCATCATTTTTTATGGCTGCATAGTATTCCATGGTGTATATGTGCCACATTTTCCTAATCCAGTCTATCATTGTTGGACATTTGGGTTGGTTCCAAGTCTTTGCTATTGTGAATACTGCTGCGATAAACATACGTGTGCATGTGTCTTTATAGCAGCATGATTTATAGTCCTTTGGGTATATACCCAGTAATGGGATGGCTGAGTCAAATGGTATTTCTAGCTCTAGATCCCTGAGGAATCGCCACACTGACTTCCACAATGGGTGAACTAGCTTACAGTCCCACCAACAGTGTAAAAGTGTTCCTATTTCTCCATATCCTCTCCAACACCTGTTGTTTCCTGACTTTTTAATGATCGCCATTCTAACTGGTGTGAGATGGTATCTCACTGTGGTTTTGATTTGCATTTCTCTGATGGCCAGTGATGATGAGCATCTTTTCATGTGTCTTTTGGCTGCATAAATGTCTTCTTTTGAGAAGTATCTGTTCATATCCTTCGCCCACTTTTTGATGGGGTTGTTTGTTTTTTTCTTGTAAATTTGTGATGAGCTTTTTCACATGTGTTTGTTGGCTGCATAAATGTTTTCTTTTGTGAAGTGTCTGTTCATATCCTTCAGCCACTTTTTGTTGGGGTTGTTTGTTGTTTTTCCTGTGAATTTGTTTAAGTTCCTTGTAGATTCTGGATATTAGCCCTTTGTCAGATGGATAGATTGCAAAAATTTTATCCCATTCTGTAGGTTGCCTGTTCACGCTGATGATAGTTTATTTTGCTGTGCAGAAGCTCATTAGTTTAATTAGATACCATTTGTCAATTTTGGCTTTTGTTGCCATTGCTTTTAGTGTTTTAGTCATGAAGTCTTTGCCCATGCCTATGTCCTGAGTGGTATTGCCTAGGTTTTCTTCTAGGGTTTTTATGGTTTTAGGTCTAATATTTAAGTCTTTAATCCATCTTGAGTTAATTTTTGTATAAGATGTAAGGAAAGGGTCCAGTTTCAGTTTTCTGCATATGGCTAGCCAGTTTTCCCAATGCCATTTATTAAATAGAGAATCCTTTCCCCATTGCTTGTTTTTGTCAGGTTTGTCAAAGATCAGATTGTTGTAGATATGTGTCATTATTTCTGAGGCCTGTGTTCTGTTCCTTTGATCTATACATCTGTTTTCGTACCAGTACCATGATGTTTTGGTTACTGTAGGCTTGTAGTATAGTTTGAAGTCAGGTAGCTTGATGCCTCCAGCTTTGTTCTTTTTGCTTAGGATAGTCTTGGCTATACTATTTTTATGTATATATTTATATACATATTTCCCTATGAAATTTAAAATAGTTTTTTTCTAATTCTGTGAAGAAAGTCAATGGTAGCTTGATGGGGATTGCATTTAATCTATAAATTACTTTCCATCTTACATGCAAAGACACTCATAGGCTTAAAATAAAAGGATGGAGGAATATTTCCCAAGCAAATGGAAAGCGAAAAAAAGCAGGGGTTGCAATCCTAGTCCCTGTCAAAACAGACTTTAAACCAACAAAGATCAAAAAAAGACAAAGAAGGGCATTACATAATGGTAAAGGGATCAGTGCAAACTCTTATTTATTTTCAGACCATTTTTTTTGTTTATTAGGTCAGTCTATGCATATATTTTATGGTGCTTATCTGCTGGGAAGTCAACCCCATATAAGTGGTTAAAATCCTGCCAATCAGGTTTGTAACAGTAACAAACATGGAGAAAATTAGAAAAATCATATTGACTGTCTCTTTTTATTAACTTATTTTAGCTGCAGGGATACACGTGCAGTTTGTTACATAGGTAAACTCATGTCACGGGGGTTTGTTGTACAGATTCTTTCTTCACTCAGCTACTAAGCCCAGTACTCAATAGTCATTTTTTTCTGATCCTCTCCCTCCTCCCACTCTTTACACTCAAGTAGGCCCCAGTGTCTATTGTTCCCCACTTTGTGTCCAAGTGTTCTCAACATTTAGCTCCCACTTATATGTGAGAACATATGGTATTTGGCTTTCTGCTCCTGCATTAATTTGCTAAGGATGATGGCCTCCAGCTCCATTCATGTTCCTGCAAAATACATGATCTCATTCTTTTTATGGCTGCATAGTATTCAATGGTGTATATGTACCACATTTGCTTTATCCAGTCTACCGTTGATAGGCGTTTAGATTGATTCCATGCCTTTGCTATTGTGAATAGTGTTGCAACGAACATATTCATGCATGTGTCTTTATGGTAGAATGACTTATATTTCTTTGGGTATAAACACAGTAGTAAGGTTCCTGTTAAAATGGTAATTCTGTCTTTAGTTCTTTGAGTGATTGCTACACTGCTTTCCACAATGGTTGAATTAATTCACACTTTCATCAGTAGTGTGTAAGTGTTCCCTTTTCTCTGCAATCTCACCAATATCTGCTATTTTTTGACTTTTTAGTAATAACCATTCTGAGTGGTTTGAGATAGAATCTCACTGTCGTTTTGATTTGTAGTCCTCTAATGATCAATGATACTGAGCTTTTCTCATATGCTTGTTGGCTGAATGTATGTCTTCTGTTGAGAAGTGTCTATTCATGTCCTTTGCCCAGTTTTTAATGAGGTTGGTTTGTTTTTTTTTTTTTTTTTTTTTTTTTTTTGTAAATTTGGTTAGGTTTCTTACAGAGGCTGGATATTAAACCTTTGTTGGATGCATAGTTTGCAAAAATTTTCTCCCATTCTACAGGTTGTCTGTTTACTCTGTTGATAGTTTATGTTACTGTACAGAAGTTCTTAAGCTTGATTAGATACCGTTTGTCAATTTTTGTTTATGTTGCAGTTGCTTTTGGCATCTTTGGCATGAAATCTTTGCCAGTTCCTATGTCCAGAGTGACATTGCCTAGGTTGTCTTCCAGGGATTTTATAGTTTTGGGTTTTATATTTAAGACTTTAATCCATCTTGAGTTGATATTTGTGTATGGTGTAAGGAAGGGGTTCATTTTCAATCTTCTGCATATGGCTAGCCAGTTATCCCAACACCATTTATTTAATAGGGAGTCCTTTAACCATTGCTTGTTTTTATCAACTTTGTCGAAGATCAGATGGTTGTAGATGTGTGGCCTTATTTCTGGGTTCTGTATTGTGTTCTATTGGTCTACATGTCTGTTTTTGTACCAGCACCATGCTGTTTTGGATACTGTAGCCCTGTAGGATAGTTTGAAGTTGGGTAGCATGATGCCTCCAGCTTAATTTTTTTGCTTAGGATGGTCTTGACTATTTGGGCTCTTTTTTGGTTCCATGTGAATTTTAAAATAGTTTTATTGAATTATGTGAAAAATATCATGGGTAGTTTGATAGGAATAGCACTGAGTTTGTAATTTGCTTTGGGCCGTATGGCCGTTTTAATGATATTAATTCTTTCAATCCATGAGCATGGAATGCTTTTCCATTCATTTGTGTCATCTCTGATTTCTTTGAACAGTGTTTTGTGATTAACATTGTAGAAGTCTTTCACTTGACTGGTTAGCCGCATTCCTATGTATTTTATTCTTTTGGTGGCAATCGTGAATGGGATTGCATTCCTGATTTGGTTTTCTGATTGCCTGTTGTAAGCATATAGAAATGCTAGTGACTTTTTGTATATTGAGTTTGTATCCTGAAACTTTGGTTAAGCTGAAGGAGCTTTCAGATTTCCTGGAAAAAGCAATAATTCTTTCTGAATTTGAATCAGTAATAAATAACCTATCAACCAACAAAAGCTCAGGATCAGACAGATCCACAGCTGAATCCTACCATAAATACAAAGAAGGGCTGGTACCATTCCTACTAAAATTATTCCAGAAAATTGAGGTGCAGGAACTCCTCCCCAAATCATTCTCTGAGGCCAGCATCATTCTGATACCAAAACCTGACAGAGACACCACACTTAAAAAAGAAAACTTCAGGCCATTATCTTTGATAAACATTGATGCAAACTTTCTCAACAAAATACTTACAAATCAAATTTAGTGGCACATCAAAAACCTAATCTACCACCGTCAAGTAGGATTTATCCCTGGGATGCAAGGTTGGTTTAACATATGTCAATCAATTAATATGATTCATCACACAAACAGAACTAAAGACAGAAATAGTATGGTTATCTCAATGGGTGCAGAAAAGGCTTTTGATAAAAGCCTCTTCATCCCTCAACATCCCTTCATGTTAAAAACTGTCAATAAACTAGGTACTGAAGGAATATACCTAAAAATAATAAGAGACATCTATGACAAACCCACAGCCAACATTATACTGAATAGGCAAAAGCTGGAAGCATCTCCTTCAAAAACCTGCACAAGACAAGGATCCCCTCTCTCACCACTCTTACTCAACATAGTGTTGGAAATCCCTGCCAGATCAATCACCAAGAGAAAGAAACAGAAGGCATGAGAGGAAATCAAACTCTCGCTGTTTGCAGATGACATGATTCTATGTCTAGACTCTGTTTCTATTGGAGAATAATCTGAACTGTGACTTTGGACAGTTTTTAATTAAGCAGTTTACGTGCCTTTGTGAAATTGTTGGCTGAAACATCCATCACACTTTCACGTTCTGCTGTGTACTCACATCTACACTGAAACTAAACATTTGGGCTCTCATTTCTCAAATGGCGTATGTGTGTGAGGATGAATCTGCAGCAGAGTCGCATGACTCACCACACTGAAAGGTAGGACTGGAGGGATTTGCACACAGGGTTGAGCATTGGCTCAGTTTACAATTCCTACAAAAGGAATATAGGCTTTAAGTCTGAGTTTAAGATGAATATATATTTTTAGCTTGATTCGATTTTTCTACAACATATACATAGATCAAAACATCATATTATATCCCACAAATATACAAATATGCGTAATTATAATTCGTTAGTTAATAATAAATCTGAAAATTAAGAAGAAAAATGCACAGGAAGAGATTATGACTATGAGGTGACTAAATGCTACAACTTATTATTTTTTATGATTGCTTATAAGATTTTATGAATCATTAATATTCTTAGATTGTGATTATATTTTTCTTTAACACAGAATGTTTTTCATTATGCCTAGCTGAACACAATCCAACCAGAGTTTCAGATCAATAACTTTCCCTCCCTTGGAGGTGAATACATTGACTTAAACTAAGTGCCAAACAACATAAACAATAGTTTTATTTTGTTATTATTATCCATGGTATTGCATTGTTGTTAGACCTTGTATGTACATTCTCTATAATCATATAAGAATGAAGAGGTATTTTCTTACACACAGAATTCTGTCTTGAGATTTATTGTGCATTTCATGTATTTTAATTAACTCAATTATTCCTTATAATTAAACAATTTCAATTTATTTCATAGTTTAATTTGAAATCTTTCTTGCAAAAAGATTTCTACTTTACATCCAAATTATCTTTTCTTGATAATACCCTATCATGGACTGATACTTGCTTTTGAGTTTTTCTACTTCCAGTCATAGGGGCTTGAGAACAGTTACTTAATGACTTGATAGCTTACCAGCCCTAAACATAGTGCTGAAATATGTTATTTCTCAGTGGCCCTTACAAATTACATAATATCTCTTGAAACTCATTTTATTTACAACATGCTCCTAAGTCTGACTGAATGCACAAGTTTGTCAAACACACTATGCCAAATATATAAACTTTTATTTAAAGGAGAATCTCATAGTTGTGGTGTCTTATACTAAGTACCATCCATCCTCTTGGATACTTCATTCTGATATCATGGAATAATTAATTGTGAAGGAACAACTAAAGAATCTGCATATCCAGGTAAGCCATCTGAAGTCTTGGCATTTATTGCAACAGCATTGCCTATAAAGTCAATTACTGCCACAATAAATAGCAAGATTTCACAAACTTATCTATCAGAAATCAGGAAACATCTTACAATCAGCAACTTACAATTGTAATTATAATTCTATTTGGTAAATGGCATGGCACAAATTACAGTCAGTGGTAGTTTGAGTTTGATGAAAAATGGTACATTTTCCTGTAAAGGCAGTGAAGAATATATTTTAGATGATTGCACTAATAAATCACCAAATAAACAGATTTCAGTATGGGATATCCGGTCTATTTGACAGGGAATCCTAAAAATAGATAAAAGGAAACTTCTTGGGAAGTCTGGACTTTTTGGTGGAACATAACAGGATTTTCTGCTATAGACTCTAAGGATCTCCCAGGTTTTTAAGCCTGCTCATTTTAGCAGTGTATATTTTGTCAGGTATTTCAAATATGAGAAACTGTGAGTCATACAGCCTGGAAAATAAATCATAATACCAATTCACATAAGAGTTTTTTGGCTGAATCATTCATCTTAGTCAAGGAAACGAGCTTCTTTAATATCTCAAACTACATAAGCACCAACCTGATCTTGGATGGCATAGATACGTCGTTCCTGACATTTGCAGAATTATTTTAGAGGCATGCACACTTGAGGGGTAGTCTCATTTACTTAGAGACTTTCAGGTCCATGCTAGAATAAAGGAAGATGCTTTCTAGAAAAAAAAAGACTTACCTGATATAATTCTGTGTTTATATCAGTTTTTAGAAGGTGATCTTGTCAAATTATACTCTACGCTATCAGAAATATTGGTGTAGGAATAACTATGTTAAAATAAACTATAGAAAATGATGGCCGAGAACATTTCAGGGATTTTTGATTTCTGAAATTTGACCATAAAGACAAAGTGTGAATGTAAGTAAAAAGGAACTAAGAATATCAGGAAGAATGTGTGGGAGGAAAATTGAGGCACATCTATCAATGAATGAAGACACACCAAAAATTGTTAAGAGTGTCATAATCCGAAAGGCCAGTACACTCATTCCTAAAATTGAGGCAGTATTCTTTCCTTTCAGGTTTCTAGAAATAGGAAGGGATTGAATAAAAAATTACAGGAATTTGCTTAGAAAACACATTATGTTTCCATTTGCTTCTTCCTGGACTCCGCAACTATGGTTAATGCTGCTGTATAGTATTTCTAAAACTCTGCCCATGCTATCATAATAGCCCAACATCACACATAATAACTAGTTGATCTATTCTGTAATGTGACAAGAGGGCAATTAGTCCTTCACCTGAAAGCCTGAGGTATAAAAACATCTTTGCTGCTTATACCCATTTGTTTCATTGCTTCCCTTGAATCTACCTGTTGTCTGAACAATTTGTGCAGAATCTCTAACTCTTTCAGAAAGATAGTCTCATCAGAGTAGAGGTGGAACTATTTCTAGTCCAGGTCAAATACCTACCGCTATTATTATATGCAATTTACAAGTGGTCATGCAAACCATTTAAGCTTTTTAAAAACATGTCTCTATTAGTATTTTTTATTCTAGTTAAATTGTTGGCCATGAACGGGAGGTATTAACACATATTTTCAGTTATCTTCAACAATTTTAGAAGCTTTATATTTCGAAATATATTTTTTCTCGTTTAAACAGAGATATACTTAATTTCTCAGAAATTATTTTTCCTACAAATTCCATTTTACCTTTTCCTGGCTATTCCTTGTTTCTAGCAACTCTTTGGGTTATGAATTTGAACATTATTACATGGTCAGGTGGATGACTCATTGCCCTCAGTCTTAGATTTTCAAAATCACCAGAATTTGAACATTTGTATTTACTGTTATTTTACTACTATACCTATTTTGATTACAGAGAAATAATTGTAATAAATTTTCAGCTTGTTTTAAATATCCATATATAATTTTTCAGTATTTCTCCATAAATATGTTGAATAGCATAAGTGTTGAAAGAAAATAAGGTTGGTTGTATAAACATATTAATGGAGAAATTGAGTTAGAAGCAAAGAAATAAATAAGATGTAATCATTGACCAGGTCATAGTAACACAAGTAGTAAAATTTCATTGAATAATTTTTAGAAATACCATTTAGAAAGGAATTTATATCCCTTTGAAGCACAAGTTGAAGATCACTTGTAGAAACTATATTCTATGGTATAACATAAATATTTAGGGACTATATAAAACAGGTAAAAGGATGATGGTTTAAGTCAAGATATTATGTCCTATTTCTAAAAAAAAAAAAGGAAAAAAATCTTATTTCTATGATGCTACATTCCTTCTAGGCTCACGTCTGCCTTAAAACAAAAATATCCACATGATTATCTTTCTTATTGTTTCCATTTCCTCAATTGCCATTCATCCCTTTATGGATTTTTATTAATATGAAAAATTTCACACGGCTTTCACATAAAACCTGTTTCAGAAACACAATTTACCTTCCCACAAAAAAAAAAAATAAATAAAAACTAGACACTATATATGAAACAAAGATTTTCAAAATAGTGGACAAAATGCAACAAGCAACATGAGCACTGTACTTAATACTATTGTACTGAACTTGGGATTTCTGCTAAAAGAGTGGATTTTAGGTGTTCTTGCAACACACACATACAAATAGGTAACTTTGTGAGATGATGACTATGTTTATTTGCTTGGCTATAGTAACTATTTCACCATCCATATGTACATCAAAACATCAAAACATCATGTTGCATACCTTAAATATATTAAATAAAATGTTGTAAAAGGCAATGAAGTAGACTGATTTCTGAAACAAGGGAAATAGGCTGGATGTGTCCTGTGATTTCCCAGACAAATGTCTTGAGAGAGTTTCCAGGATGCGACACTAGAAGGAGAACAGGGGATGTAAACGCTGGACTCTCTGATTTGAGTGAGTGGAGCCGAGAATCCAAGGAAACAAAAACAGCTAGAGTTTACAGCCTATTGCTAATTTTTCAAGATTTGTACAATCTGGTTGTTAAACGTAGGCATCATTAACGTTGAATTATATTAGGTTACAATAAAATAAAATATTTTGAAACAAAGCCAACAAATTCTCAAAACATCACTTCTAATTATATTCCTACATTTTACTATCACCTATAGTTTGGCAGCTATTTACATGTATGGAATCTGTATGGTGGACCCTCACTCAGGCACGTAGAAAGAGAGAGAGAGGGAGCATGAGAGACACAGCAGAAACCCGCCCAGAGTGTTTGACATGTGCAACAGAAGTGGGGAAGGAGGTGGTCGCTGGTTTCCACTCTGGCATATATTTAATGATTTAGCCAAATACTACGTTGTTGTAAGGGACATATTCCTGCTCCCAACTCTATTTTTCTACAGACACATTAGAGAAGCAAGAGAAAGGTATCTCTTTTCATATACAATATGTACTCTTGTGAAGTGCTTTAACAAACAGGCACTATTTTGAAAAACAACCAAGCTATTATTTCATTATTGTAAAGTTTGTAACATTTATCATGTAATTAGTACCAGTACTTACCCTAGTTCAACAATTAATGAATTCAATTCTTACTATTATGGCTACTCCATTACAGATTGAGTGAAGTCTCAGTTTCTGTTCTCAGGAAATAGCTATTACATTGGGCTGTTACATATTGGAGAACATCTGTTAGTGTTCTACTAAAACAGATGTCCAAAATTCATCAGCTATTTTTCCTACGTAGGTGATTCTTGGGGCATGCTGGCAATGGTTCAAATTATTTCTATATCCTTCAGGTCTAAAAATCTTAGCAGAATGTGTGCGTTTAATGTTCTGTTACATTTTCTTGTTCATATTCTGTATTTTCAATCTACATATTCAAGCTAATTCTGCAGGCAACGCTTGTTTAAAGGGACATTTTTACCATTTTTGGTTTGACTTTTTTCTTTTTATGGGAAGGTACACATAGCCTTATTTAGCTTTACTTTTGCCTGTAATTAATATTTTTTAATTTTCTTCACATAATTTTACTGCAGTTATATTCCAATTAAAATTGCTTATTTCCTCAAGTCCCCTATCCTAAATTCTACTTTTTTTGTACTACTGTCATTTCTGTGTTGATTTTTTTTAATTCCATTTTTCTTTCTTCAATTAGGCTGGCTTGCTTTTTATCTGTCTGTTACCATTAATCTTTACAAATTTTTATTCTGGGCTGGGCGCGGTGCCTCACGCCTGTAATCCCAGCAGTTTGGGAGGCCGAAGCGGACAGATCACAAGGTCAGGAGATCGAGACCATCCTGGCTAACACGATGAAAACCCATCTCTACTAAAAACACAAAAAATTAGCTGGGCGTGGTGGCACATGCCGGTAATGTCAGCTACTCAGGAGGCTGAGGCCGGAGAATCACTTTAACCTGGGAGGTGGAGCCTGGTGACAGAGTGAGACTCTGTCTAAAAACAAAAAACAAAAAACAAAAAACAAAAAAATTATTCTGTATTTTGTTCTTAATTTACAAAGAAACATGTCTTATAACATTTTAAATTTTATTCTGATTCCCCCTGTTATAAAGCTTTCACTTATTTAGTGGCATAGCTATTTGGGAACATTTGTTCTGTGCTTTCTTTTTGTGTTTCAGGCTCTTTATCAACATTTTTGTTTATTCCTTTTTTTTTTTTAAGTTCATCCTTTCTCTTTCAGATATTTAGTCTTTATAATGGGATTCTCTCCTAATAGGATATTGTGATCATAGAGTCACTGTTGTAAGGAAGTGTAGTAGGCTGTTTGAATTTCTGTATATTGTCTTTGAACACAATCTTAACAATTTTTTTTTGCAGGGTATGTTTTAACTGGATAACAAGAATTATACCTGGTTTCCAATTCTAAACTGTCTTTAACATTTTATGAGTCATAATTTTCCATTTATTTCTCTTAAGCTCTCCAGAAGCCCTTGTCTTGATTTTTTAAATAAAGAACACTACAGTTGAACATAAAAGACCATGATGAATGTTATAGTTCTGTCATCAATATTCTTATTACAGGCAAATAAGATTTATGTACTCAGTTTGTGCCATGGTAAATTGGAAACATAAGTTTTTTGAACCTGAAGAGTAGTGATAAAATTACAATGATGCGTTTTATTATTACAATCTTAAAAGTCAAAGAGCACACATTTTTAATGAATAATAATATAACCAATGGTTCATTGGTCAGTTACTCTGAAACAGGCCCAATTCTAGGCATTGAGACAAATACAAAGGAAGGTAAGACATGGTCTCTTCACACAATTGAAATCCACTGAAAGGGTGGGGTGCAGCCTAGAACTTTCTTTGGAGATGCAAGCACTCATCCCTGGCTGCTGTGAGTTACCCACTGCTGACAGTTCACAGCTGAGTCCCTCTCCAGAAATTTCCTTCAGCCAAAAGGAGCCGCCTCAAACAAGTTTGCAATCCCCTTCCCTGGGAAGTCAGCATCCAATGACTGGTCTCCGGAGAAATACAAAGGCCCTGACATCTCTGTAGGGGAATTCAGAAAGACTATCCCTCTGCAGACTCCAGACAGGTTGCCTTTGTGACAACTGTGTGGTAGTTTAATCACTCCTTCTGCTAAACCCTGCTCTTCTCTTTCTCTTAGAACTGCTTTTCCCAAGAGCACTTACAAATCAACTTCCTGTACACAAACCTCCAACTCAGAATCCGTTTCTTGGAAACTAAGCTAAAACAGTCTGGGATATATAAAAAAAGGAAGTAGAGATAGGGCAAGAGGAAAGCCATATGAGTGTACTGAGAATAAAGCAGAGATTGCTCATAGGGCATTGCTCATACATCCAGAAGGACGACTATTGTGGCATCTCTTCACAGACACCACCTGTTCATCTAGAATGAAATGAGTCTCAAGCAATTTGGAAACTTGGATTTCAGAAATTCTGCTGCTTCTTTTTGTTTGTTTTTGTAAGAAGTGGGGTCAGGTACATAGAAATAAACACATCATAATTCTTGCCTAATTAAGCATTATAATATTCAATCCTCAAACTAGCATTACCCACTTTATTTTACTTGATATTAGTTATTTATTATATATTTATTTTACTAATACAATGGACAGACAAGACCCATCATGCAACCCCATGAATTAAAATTACCAGTATTGACTCCCATTGACTCCTCTGACCAGGCAGTCAGTTTCCCTGACTTCATCCCTAATATAACAAGTCTGACAAATGTGTGTGTGTTTGTATTTACCTAAACAAAATATTAATTTTATTTTTAAATTTGCTTAAAATTGTAAAGAAAGTTACATTTGATGCAGTTTTCCATAACTTTTTACAAACTAAACATTGCCTTACCTAAGATTCATTCATATCATACAATGGACCTGAATTACGTTCAATTTTACTACTGTAAAATATTCCTTCGTGTGAATGTAGCATACTTGACTATCTTCTGCTCAGTGGATATTTAACCTCCCTCTAATTTTCTATCCTAATAACCAACAGTGCTGCAATAGACATTCTTATACGTATCTCCTGCTGTACAAATACAAGAGTATTTCTTACGTATATACCTGGATTAGATATGCTTACTTTACAAAATAATGTCAATTTGTTTCCCAAGTTCTCTTGCCAAATTTATACTCCCACTGGCAATGTATATAAATTGATGTTAATTCATATTTTTTAACACAGGATTCACATCCTTTCAAAGACTTGGTATTGTCAACCTGCATCATTTTTGGCAAGGCGATGTCTATAAGCTAATAACTTAGCATCCCAATATAATTTTGATTCAGATTTCTCTAGTTTTAAATTCCCTGGCTTGAGTACCTCTTTTTATGTATATGTGTGTACACATATCAGACTTATACATACATGAAATTTGTACATTTACAAAAATGTTATATATATATAATTTGGTAAGGTCATTGATGAAGAAAAGTTGCACACACAGACATACACAATTCACACTGTAATTGACAGTATTTAACTATATGGGAGTTGGAGACAGATACAGGTTCAATAGAGTTGAATTCTAATTCTTTTACTATAAGTATGACTTCGTCTGTAAAACAATTATACTAGTAATTACATACATCACATAGGTTATGTAAGAATCAAATGATATGTGACCAGAAAGTAATGAACATATCAGCTAGAATATATAAAATTATCAATAAAGTTGTATCATCAATATTTTGATAGGACCCTTTTATCTTTGTAATATATGTTATAAATTAAACTTTATGATATGTATTTAATTTTTATTCTCCATCACCTACATATTAAAAAATGGATGTTTCACTTTTAAAATTAAATATTTTAGCTACTTAAAATTTATTTCCATTTTTTTTAATTCCAACATTTAAGATTTGAAATACCAGTGTTACATTTTAAAGGATACACAGAGTACAGAAGAATGAGTAGTTCTGCTCAGTTCGAAACAGTTTTTTTTCTAAATCTAATTTTGGAAAGATTAAATTGTAGGATATAGGAGGGGAATGAAAATGGCAGAGATTCGCTTCCTTGTGTTTAAGAAACCCATATTCCCTGAGATGCAGGGGAGAGTTGCTTCCATTATTTTGCAGTGTTATTGAAAATCACTCTATTTCCCCTCTAGGCTTGCTGAGCACAGAAGAATTTGAGGCCATCCAGTTCCTAGATGGCATTACAGATGTAATGCGTTCCATTGTAATCTTTTAGCCTAAAAGAAATCTTATGTTTTCAGTTTCTAACTTATTGCCGGGCTCCAAACCCACAGATGGGTCCAGAGATTTGATATATTTGGATAGACTGTAATGTTTTCCCTTTAAAAGCTGAGTTTGTGTATTGAGTCTCTTCTCCTTAGATCAAGCAAACATCAAAAGAGAGGCATGCCTTGGTACTCTAGGATCTTTGCCCTTTCAGCAATGTATAGATGTCTTTCAGTTTTAAAGAAAATGAAGAGAATTAACATGGTAAATAATCAATAAGAGGCAGCTTTAGTGAGCTATTAAAATTATTTTTATATTAATTATTCTTAGAGTCTATTTTCTCAATTTTAAATGAGCATAATCTCTGACAGAGTACTTATGCAGATTAAATGGGGAAAATGTATACCGAATTCATAATATAAACACAAGAACTTAGTTATTATTGTTAACCATTAAATACTACCAATAAATATCTTATAAAACTGTTATTTATGATTCCTTATAGAAACAGTTTATATCTTCTGGGTGCTTATAACAACCCTCAACTCTTAAATTCTTAAATTAATATGGGCAAAAACATGGCAGTAATATGCCCATGAATATGTATAGTATCCTTTAACTTTTAACATTTAAATTTTGGAAAACCCAAGGATAGAAATAGGCACGATGAAAAAATTGAAAGAGAAAAAATTAAATGAATAAATCAAGACAGAACATCATTTGATTCCTGGTGGGCTTTATGTCATTTATCATACAATGACATGACAGTGGGGTCAATTACAAAAGAGAGAAAAAGGGAGATAAATGATATTGTTAACTCATATACCTATTCCCAGCATTGTAATTCCAGGTTTGACCTTCAAAACTGTCTCTCAGGTTAATGTGATCTGCCTGATAACCTGCTTTTTATGAAAGTCAGGGGCTTCTTTTTGTGGTTGCTGCTATATTCTCACTGTTCAGTTCCTAACAGATGGTGATATAAATTCCTTGAACAAGTGAGTAACTAAGTGGGAGAAAGAGTGAATCAGTGAGTAACTGAGCAAGTCAATGGATGAAATAAAATAAATGTGTTGGTAGGAAAAGCTCTTATTTAGGCTAGTAATGTGAAAAGTTTCCTTTCAAACTCAGCCCTAAGACAACAAACACAACAGCAGAAAAAGAGAGTAGTCGCCTCCTTTACCACGAAAGATCATTTACAGTGTTACAGCTATTTGATTTTTTGAGTAAGAGTAAATTCATCTTCAAGAAGGAAGTGTGGAAGTGATCAGTGGTGTCTTTGGTTTAAATCCATTTAACACTGTCTCCCATTAACAAACAGATTTCCATTTGTCTACTAAAACTAGTGATTGAAAAATATAATAACATAAATATGGAAAAAAACATGTTTTAAAATCCCAAATACAATTGTTTCAAAGAACACTTGGGTATGCTTTGCCCACTGTAACTGTGTTTGAATTTTACATGTTGTTTCCACTTAGGATTGTACTTACTGGTTCCATACAGTAAAGGAAATAGGTTGTTGAACAAACGTCCTGGGCATATAGTAAGGTAGACTACACATGAAAGGAAAATAGCCACTTATGGCCACAACCACAAAATAGTCTCTACAAGATGATTGAAATGCAAACCATCAATCATTCTTAGTTCTCATCCTCTTAATCAATGAAGTATTTGACACAATTGATGAACTGCTCTTAAACATACCTTCTTCTATATACTGAATTATGTACATGTTAGGTAATTTGCTAGTAGTTCCTTAGGTAACTCCAGTAGAACTTTTGTGCCCCAGGACCTTTGCTTATCCTATAGTTTTCACATGTAATAATCTTCTTCCTTGTATGTTGTCACACTTTTCTCTATTATGGCAATCTCTAATTACAGGTCACCTATAGTGAGAGCTCTGTGTTTGAACCTCTCTTGTACTTTGTTTTCCTATCATATTGAAATTTTTATATTTTGCCTTTGCAGATATTTAGTTTTTGTTTTTCCATATACAATTTTAAGAAGAGTGTATTAATATAGTTGCCTTTTTGCCTACATCCACACTCAGAAACATAGTAGTTTATGTACATAAATATTAAATATGTATTTATCAGATGGCTGTATTTTGTCAAAGTTAAATATACTTGAATTGTTATAATTTCATATTATCAATAAGTAATTGGTATGAGAAAGTAAGTTATATAGTTGGTTTGAATAGAAGGAGAAAGTATAAAGAAAAATTGGATTACTTACATTATTTATGAGCTAGATTGTTAATTTACAAAACAGAAATTGAAGAGGTATTTGACGATAGTGAAGCATGAAGACAAAATGACATGATATCCCGTAAGAGAAAGCTAAGGAGATACACAAGCAAAATTCTTACGCTCAGGGTAATTATCATCAAGCTATGTCTTATTCCTTTTACAAGACAGAGTGTTAGCCATTGATAGGAAAAAACACATTGGAAAGATTAGTGAATGCACCGTATTGTTAAGATAAACAATATTCAGAAAAAGTCATTGAAAGAAATGAAAGATTTCTAAACGTTTCATTTATCGACTTTGAAATATTTTTTTTACTGCATTTCTCATTGTTTTTATTTATATATCGTATATATACGTATAAAATATATCTCTATCCTTGTCTTTATGTTCCCCCATTGACAATTGGGGTCATGTTTGGTAGCAAAAAAAAAAATGACGGTCATGTACTATTCAGGAAAAAAATAATTTTCTTATAATTCTTTGTCAATATAAAATCAATCAAAGGGATCAGTAGGAAACCTCTCAACAGCAATTAGTGAGATGCATTTTGAATAGCACGTTTCTGGGGAGCACCTTTTGGGGCTACTCTCAATCTCCATGTCCCTCAAGATGAATTATAGCATCAGCATTTGTGTAATGGAGTGTGAACACAACATATCACAAAGCAATCAACACACAACTAGGACAGGCTGGTTTGGAATAAAATTGTAAAATTAGATTGCAGTTGAAACAAAAGTACTACAATTTATTCTGTGTGCAGTTTGATGACCTAATGATGTGAATCCAGCTCAGCATTTGGACAATCTTGGAAACTGACTGAGGCAAACTTTCTATTATTGAGAGGAAATTATAGAAACAATATGCAAGATCAACAGCAATGGGACCGGAAGTGTGTACTGAAGCTTTAGCTGCATCCATTGGAATAAAGAAACAAAGGAAACACGAAAAGGCCTAGAATTGGAAGGATATTCAACACTGGAGATAATAGAGTTAGCATACTTTAAAGAAATAATGATGGGTGATAAGTTTTCATTAAAAAATATACTTCATGTCATCGATCATGATTAGGCAGGTATCTGTGACTGCATAAGCAATGCAGCATTATTTCACATGTGCGCCATGGATTCAGCAACAGAATAGCTCCTCCTCTTCTCCTCGGACCTTGTTGTTGATATGACTTGGCCCTTTAGAGAATTAACTAACTCATATTTGCTGCACTTTTGTATTTGAACAACAGGGTATCATAGTTACATACACATCAGGAACCTCAGGACTGCTGATGTTGTGATAGTTTTTTTTTTTTTTTTTTTAAGAATCTTTTCACCTAAAACTCTCAGTGCTTCTTTGAAAGCTGTATAAACAGAGTAAACCAAAAACAGAAAAATGTCATTCTTAAATAAAGTAAGATATTTCCCTCATTATTTTTGCATAGGCACAGCTGAAATGGTTTTATAAAAGGGTGAATAAGTTTGCCTGAAAAACACGCAGACTAAGTGGTTTCAAATATTGGAGTATTGTAGAATGAGGCTTATTTTGGGGAAATAATTCGTAGAATAACTAGAAATTATATACATATATGTTTCATTTGTTGATTCCCAATTGCTTTAAAAAAACATTTATGTTTTGCAATATTCGTATTTAGAGGTTTAAGTAACAAAACGTTGTTGTGTTGTATTTACTTGGCTAAAATTTTGGAGATAAATATGTGGATTTTTGAACATTTACTGTCACCTGTTTTAATGGGGGTTTTGGCATATTGAGTAGTATACTGAATCATTATTAAATTAAATTATGTTCAAGTTTAATGATAGAATGTAGATTATGTACTTGTTTAACATGTTCTTTAATTGCAACAAAAGAATAGCCAATTCTATATCATAATAACTCCTAAATTAGAGTAACAGTCTATGAACTGGCAATAGCTATCCATACTTTATCATGAACATTTTTGAAATAAACAGGTACCACGTGACCCACTTAAAATTGGGTCTGGCTCTTTTTGTTCCCTATTCTTTTATCTTTTGAGGAATAATGCTCATACAAAATAGCAATTCAGAGCTAATAAAAAATGGACAGAAATTATTCTAGATTCCTTAATCTTAATTGATACATTTTTTAAAATTTATAATTTCTATAAATTTTATAATCAAAGAACATCTTTTGATTTTTCACTATTTATATATCCCTACAACTGTGATATTCAACTTTTTCATCCTTATCTATTGATTCCCTGCGGTGTGCAAAGCATTGTGCTATACTTTGATAATTGCTACATCGGTAGGTGAAAGCCTCCTCTAGTTTCCTTCAATCTGATACCTTCAATTGTCCTTTTGATCCAGTCACTAAAGTTCATTCCTTCATTTTTACGATATAATGCATTTTTTCCTTTACTTTATAAAGTATGACAATACGACATTTCAAGTCACAAAATTGTGAATACATTAATTGAACTTCATAGGTAAAAACAAATTCCTGAACCACAGATTATGGTGTACAAAGTTATTAAGGTGAATGAATGCAGGTGTATTTAATGTTGAGTTATTATTTCAGTCACAATCTGGTTAAAACAAAAAAGCATTTAGGCTGGGCGCGGTGGCTTATGCCTGTAATCCCAGTACTTTGGGAGGCCGAGGCGGGCGGATCACGAGGTCAGGAGATTGAGACCATCCTGGCTAACATGGTGAAACCCCGTCTCTACTAAAAATACAAAAAATTAGCTGGGCGTGGTGGTGGGTGCCTGTGGTCTCAGCTACTCGGGAGGCTGAGGCAGGAGAATGGTGTGAACCCCGGAGACGGAGGTTTCAGTGAACCGAGATCGCGCCACTGCACTCCAGCCTGGGTGACAGAGCAAGACTCCGCCTCAAAAAACAAAAAACAAAAAACAAAAAAAAAAGAAAGCGTTTATTTATGCTATAGCTGATTCCGACATCTAAAGCAGATGTAACTGGGTTTGGGGAATTTGGGAGGGTTGATGTCTAAACTCTTTGGATAAGCCTGATAACAGTGGGAATATTTACATAAATTTCCTAATGCAGGCACAGACACTGCTCTCTCCAGCTTTTTTCAACTCTCACATTTACTGGTGATCCAGTTGCCTCTCAAAGTTACTTTTTGTCAATGTTTACCCCAACTGCCCTCTCCAATTGACAGCGTACCCCTTTCTTCGTGTCATTTTATGTTTTAACCAGGGGACTGCAGCGCAGCTCATCAGCTTTTCTCCTCACCTAAACTAATCTCCCATTCCTCATTCACGGTCACAATGAAGTTACGATTCCTTCCAGACCAAAGGGCCACAAGAACTCTAGGGTCACCCCAGTCCAGGTGTGTCTGGAATTGGTGGGTTCTTGGCCTGACTGACTTCAAGAATGAAGCCGCGGACCCTCGTGGTGAGTGTTACAGTTCTTAAAGGTGGTGTGTCCAGGGTTTTTTCCTTCCGGTGTTCGGAGATGTTCCGAGTTTCTTCCTTCCGGCGGGGCCGTGGTCTCGCTGGCTTCAGGAGTGAAGCTGCAGACCTTCGCGGTGAGTGTTACGGCTCTTAAGGCGGCGCATCTGGAGTTGTTCGTTCCTCCTGGTGGGTTCGTGGTCTGGCTGGCCTCAGGAGTGAAGCTGCAGACCTTCGCGGTGAGTGTTACCGCTCATAAAGGCAGTGCGGACCCAAAGAGTGGGGGTGGTGGGGTGTTGAGGGGGTGGGGAGGCTCGGGCAGGTCCTGAGCCCTGCCGGGCGGGGAGGCAGCTGAGGCCCGGCCAGAATTCGAGCGCGGTGCCAGTGGGCTGGCACTGCTGGGGGACGCCGCGCACCCTCCACAGCTGCTGGTCCCGGTGCTGAGCCTCTCA